>NW_023602073.1:41176232-41207238 GCF_014898055.3 Talpa occidentalis | reverse complement strand
TGGCAAAAGAGCTGCTGAAGGAGATAATCCCTCGCTTTGGGTGCCCAGCCCATCCAGAGTGATAATGGGCCAACATTCATCTCTGACTTTACTCATGCAGTAAGCAATGTGTTACAGATCAGCTGAAATTCCATGCTGCATGGAGACCACAGTCTCTGGAAAAAATGAACCACACCTTAAAAGAAAACCTTGGCAAAACGGTGCCAAGAAACACACCTTCGTTGGACCAAGTACTATCTTTGCCCTCCTCCAGATAAGAGTAGCACCTAGAAGTGGGCTACAATTAAACCCCTTTGAAACTGTGTTTGGAAGACCTTTCCAGGCCTCAGTTGGAAAGGCGGTCCAGAAATAGCACAGATTGCCGATCATACAATATGCGAAACATATCCAGGAGGTTCTGGCACAACTTTGCAACCTTAAGGATCTCTATGCCTCCTGATCACCATTGTATCCTTCCGCATGGAGAGCAGATCTTACTCAAGACTTGGCAGATGGGCATGCCAAAAACCAGCTGTCAGAAAAATGCACTGGTCCACATGACGTTTTGCTGAGCATACATATTCTTTGAAACTTGCAGGCATAAAACCCTGGGTACATCATTCCAGAGTTAAGCAAGCACCAGAAGGAACTGACCCAGAGACAAAGTCCACTGGTCTTGTGAACTCATTGAGGACTTGAGATGTATATTTAAGAAAAAGACAAAAACTTGAATGTTACTGACTTCTTTTCCAGTTATTGTTGCAGGATGTCCAAAGATACACTTTTCTGGATTTTTTTTTAAAGATTTATTTATTTATACAAGCACTGGGTACAGTCAGAAGTGCGGGAGGGTGAGAGAATACCAGAGCCAGAGCGGGGAACAGAACAGGCAGAATGACGAAATACACTGCTGAGGGGAGCAGCGGGGTGCGGCAGGAGAGGTCTGTCATGCCATGTGGGACCCTCCCCATTGGCCGGGGATTGAACTGGCACTGCAGAGGCTGAGGGCAGCCCCACAGTCCAGCGCTCAACCACTGTGCCACCAGGGGAGGCCCGGATTCACTTTTGAAGAAACCCTAAGATGACTAACATGATCAAACCAATCTTCTTCCTTTCAAATTTAAGATGTGAATAACATCTAGAATCATGCATATGCTGGCAGTATTATTTTTTTTTTTACACAGATAGACTTTCAATCTTGATTTTGGTATTTCCTTTTAACTTTTTGCTTTTTTTTTTAACTTCAAGGTTGATTTTCTGCTTGTTTTTGTTACTTTGGTCTGAGTGAAACTGCAGTTGTATAAGATACCCCATGCGTGATAAATCGTTCTAAAGAGCTCTTTGTGTCTATATGTTGTATGTCTGTATGTCCTTTCCTTGTGTCCTTGTCTTGGCCTCTAGTGGTTGACAAACTGGTATGCATATTCCTATAGACATTGAAAAAAAAAAGTCTTCAGTTATGAGGAAAAGCTAAAGGTTATGGTTTGATTGTCAACATTATAAAACTGAACTAAGCCGGTGCCTTCATAAGATTGAATATTGTTGTTTCTGCTGTTTTCTGATATTTATGGCAAAGCTTCCCAGAAATCTAAATCCAAGTACAAATTTGGTAGCCTGTCATTGGCCGATGCAAGGAAATTTTGTGGAACCTCAGTAGAGCTCCTGAGACACTCCACATTTCCTCCCTTTCCTCCTGGGAAAGGTATTAGATGAATTTGTCCTATTTGGCTTACCTAGTAGAGAAAACTAGAAGGGAAGCATTGTCACTTGGGAAAGCGGGTAACACCTTGACCTGATTATGTATGTAAATTGTCAATGGTGATTGTCGCCTTGTAATATTGTACACTTCAATTGTTTATCAACAGAAATTGTTTCTGGAGAAAATAGGGGTAAAAGGCCTCAACAGATTCCTATTGATGGAATTGTTGAGAGTAAAAATTTCCTACAAAGGACTAAATTGATCTGGAGATTCACCTGATTTTTACTAAGTTTTGACATAATATCGGCAAATTTTTTTTTGCCTTTTGTTCTGAATTCACAAAAATTTTGTTTTGACTGACCAGGATGTGCAGCAATGTTGAATTTTTTCTTTTTTCAGCAGAGCTAACTTGTGTTCACATTTTCTCTCCCCTTGATACCAACACAGCATAAAAATAGTGGTAGTAATTTTTTTTACTACTTATCTCAGAGACTGTTTTTGCATAACTTCTGTAGGGATTTTGTCTGCTTAAACTAAAAAATTGGACATGAGTTTCATTGTGTGGCTTTGAGTGGAGTTCTTCCAGGAAGTTGAAGCAGAGCTGAACCAAGAAGAGGAGAACCTGTTGCTTTGTTCATAGTGTTCCAGAGACCTCCAAAGAAGGTGAGGAAGCTTGCCTCCATTGGCAGGACTGGACAACTGGCAAATGAAAAGTCCTGGTACCTCAAGAAGAGGAAAACCCAGGTGGAGTCTGATGAGACCAACTTTGTTCCTGAAGCCTACATGGACCAAATGTCAAGAGTTCACTCTGATCCTATATGGAGTATTCCAAAAGCCAGCTAAAATTGCTGTTTAGTTATTCTGCCCTATGATTTTATGCAAAAATAGGTAATATAGCTTACAAGTAGATTTAGTTTGCAAACTTTTGCTGTGCCGTCAACAGAATTTGGGCTCAAGGTTGAGAGAACATGGTTTTTACATAATTTGAACCAATTTTAAGCTTTTTTCTTGTGATTTTGACATGTTTGCTGTCTTGTTTTGACTAATGCCTCCAGATTTTTTTTTTGTTTGTTTTTGTTTTTTGTTTTGGCTTGCACTGATGAACTCTTTTTCTAGGAATGGAGGACTTTTGCTTTCCACAATGGACTATACCTGGAAAGACTGGTTTTCTTTCACACTGGAACCCTGAAAAATTTTCATCTGAGACTGTATCCCAGCATCCATATAACTGATCTTCATCACCATGGAAATGGTGGCAAAAAGTGAAAGGGGGGAATTGCTGGGGGGAAAGGATGTCCTGAGCTAATTCCATACAGGCTTTGTGGACCCCACCCTCACTCCAGTCAAAGCTGTGAAGACACTGGGAACTACAAATCCCATCATCACACAAGGGAGGGTTGCTGGGACCTGAGGGTGGAGTTAAGCAGCCAGGTTTGGTATAAAACCAGACACATGGCCTTGCGGGGTGGGGGGGGGTCCCTTGTCTTCATGGCTCTTGGCTCACCGCCAGCTCAGTGTGCCATTGGGATTCCAGGTCAGCGAACACGGGTAAGACGCATTTAAGACTTTATCTCCCTCTTTTCTCCCGAGTTGTACATTTCCTCATTTCCCCTCCCTTGTAAATAAACCTTTTATTAACCTTTGTGTGTGCCTGCAGTGGAGTATTAATAGGTCCCTTTTAAGCGCGCGGGTGAAGACCCACAGTCAGGCAACCCATTTTATATCGGGGATTCCCTGTAACACTTTCACTTCTCAGATTACAGGCCATTGATCTGAGAAAATGGGGGGGCATCGCACCCTGAAGGGCCTGTTTCCCCATCTCATCTCCAGCTGGCCTCGTTATAATCAGTCACACACAGACAGTCACAGCAAACAGCCATCAGAACAGCCCGTCACAGCTGGTGCTCCTGGTATCCATTACGTTCAGCCTCCAGTACTGGTTATCAGCCCCCGGCCTCACCCAGACACTACACTGCCACAGTCAGTTTGCATGAATTCATCAGGAACAGAAATTATTATGCAGACTTTTTAATCTTGCTTTGTCAGACCTTCATACAGGAACCCTCAGACTGAGAGCTCCTAACAGCCAGGAGTCAGGGCTCAGGACCACGCCAAGTTCTCACCACCAGAATTGGCCTGCAGTACCTGTATCTTTGGGGAAATTCCTCATGAGGCTCCCATGACATTTGGGGTTTCTGGACCTGCCAAGGGGTTGCCTTCTTTACCCTCATGACAGACCCTTGTACCCCTAAAACAGGTGCCAGTTTATTGTTGTCTTGCAGCCTCTGAGATCAGTCTGGTTTCTGGAAACACAACATTCCAGACAAAGCCTTGGTAACATATCCGTATTTCCAATTGTCTATTTAAGAGAAGGGGGAAAAGAACTTTACTGGATTTAAGCAAACTTTTTTTTTTTAAAGATTTATTTATGCATAGAAGAGATGGGGTATAGGCCAGAGGTGGTGGGGAGGCTGGTGAGAGGATTCACCGGAGACAGAGTGGGGAACATAACAGGCAGATCTACTGAAATACACTGCTGAGGGGAGCAGCGGGCAAGTAGGGAGAGGTCTGCTGCACCATGTGTGCAGCTCCCTGGCAGGGGGTCCATCTCAGGCCATCACGGTGTCTCTTCCAGGTGTTTCCTTCCACGTCTCTAAGTTCTTGGTGCAAGTCCAAAGCCAAGAAGCAAGGGGCTTTCTCCACACGTCTCTCTCCTGTGCGTCTCCGGGTGCTCTCTGCACTGACAAACCTTTATGTTCTGAGCAAACAGCCCACCAGAACAGCCCGTCACAGCTGACCCTCCTGGTGTCCGTCCTGTTCAGCCCCAGAACTTGCCGTCAGCCTCCTGGGTATCCTGCCCCTGGTACATCAAAGGGCGTCAGTGTCCGGCACTCTTTGGGGCATCAGCAGGGCAGGATCTCAGTTTAAAACAAGAGCTTTAGTTCAAAGAAAACAGATCATGAGTCATGTAGTGTGTGTGTGCAGCCTGTGTGTTTGCAGGTTCCTGTACTAGGTATGGGCCCTTCCTCCCTGGCCCCCTCTCAGAAGGACAGAGCTGAGGTAGAGCACAGGGCACTGTCTGTGGTTCTCACCCATGTGCTCAATTGCAACCACTCAGGCTCAGGGAACAGCAATGAGGTTTCTTTAACGAACAGGAGAGCAGGGAAATAAGGAGTTTCTAAGGGCTCAGTGGCAGCTGTTCACCCCAGATAGTGTCCGCAGTGTCCAATAGTCCCAAATTAAGGCTGCCGTGCAAGGTGGTACAGTCCTGTCAGGGAGGGCCTGGAGGTGGGGGACAGCCACAAGCACTGGGCCAGGATCCAACTCACAGTGGCATCGGGAGGTGCTCGCAGGGGGTGCTCCCCTCTGAGGTGACAACCCAACAGGCACAGCCACAGTCTGAATTCCAGGCTGGACTAGAAGGAGGCAACAGCAATAGGAGGTGGTGCCAGACAGACAGCAGCATGACAGGTCTCAAAGGGGAACTGCTGCTGTAGCCCCAGTGGGCTGCATGCCCTGGGGTGGTGTGGGGGGGACAGAGAGCCTCTGCTGCCAGACTGGCTGCGGCCTTTGTCCATGACACTAATGGGGGCTGGTGGTGAAGTGCCCACCTATTGTCACCCTCTGCCATTCCCTCTGCTGGTTGCAGTGGACACAGCTGTCAGGGTGTCCTGGGCCCTGTCCTCAAGCAGCAGCCTCCTGGAGCCTGCCAGGGCAGGTGGGGTCCATTCAAACCCAGCTGAGGCCCCCATAGCTATCATCCCTAGCCCACGAGGTGGCCTCAGCGAAGCTGTCCCGTGGCACCCACTGCAGGGCGGCCTTGGAGCTGCCCAGAAGCAGCTCCTCTGGGGGCAGGGGAGGGGGAGCCTAAGCCCTAGGGGCTCCTGTGCTTAACCCTGGCTTGCTCTGGGGGAGGGGCCCTCTGAAGGCTGCCTGCCACTGGCAGGAAACCCCCCTCTGCCACCACCTCTAGAGCTGTGCCCACCAGCTCCCACCTGCACACACAGGGTGCCAGGGCAGGAAACCCCCACTGCTGCTGCCAGCCCTTTCAGACTCCTGCTCCCACTGGCCTCTGGCTGTGCCCACTGGGGCAGCTGCACCAACAAAGCCCGCATTCCACCACTCAGGGGGCAGGACAGAGCTGGGTAAGGCACAGGGGTCTGGAGTCAGTGTCACACACTATACTATTATATACAAACATACACACATTCACATGTATCTACTAATGCCTTTAGTAAACTTTACTTGAAAAAATTGCATCATAAATTTGTATCAAATGAGTGAGAAATCCATCTAGGGATAGTAGCAGGCCCTCCGCATCTCTCCTTCACATGCTTCACAGACTGAGATGTTGGGTGGCATCCTCACCCCTTTCTTACAACCCAGATGTTACATTAGGAAATGCTGTAAAGTCCACCTCTAAATATATCCAGATCTAACGACTTCCTGTTATTTTCCTGATCACACCCCATAAAGCTACCAAATTTTCCATCCTAGAATCTGTGCTAGTTTCCTACATCTATCTTCCCACCTCTCACCTTCACCTCTTGATTCTGCACAGCAGCCAGACGGAGGCTTCTAAAGAGAAGTTGCACCGTGTCACTCTCTGTCCAGAAAGGTCTGTTAATCCCACATCTTACTCAGAGAAAAGATGATGAATTCCAAACCAATCTTCAGTGACAAGCCCAAATATTTGGCAATTATTTCCTTTTATAGAAAAGTGTAGCTTTTTCACCTTGAAACATAGCAAAAGCCCAGTGTATCAGTTTAGTGAAAACTCCAGCAGCCAAATATACTACGTGGCCATCAAGTTTCCCTTTGTAAGTACATTTAGATTCACATAATTTTAAGCTTATTACATAAAGGTTTTAAATAAAAACCATCAAAATCTTTAGCTAAATAATCCCACACCTGGACTGAATGGTAGTATGGATATTTTTTTAAATTCCAGTTTATTTATTGAT
Organism: Talpa occidentalis; assembly: GCF_014898055.3. Classification (NCBI taxonomy): domain Eukaryota; kingdom Metazoa; phylum Chordata; class Mammalia; order Eulipotyphla; family Talpidae; genus Talpa; species Talpa occidentalis. Next base: position 41,200,596 of record NW_023602073.1, on the reverse strand, counting down.
CAGTAACATGTAACATTTGACAATGATCAGAGAAGAAGCTTCCTGTGTGTAGGGAGATGACAGTGTCATCACACCTGCTAGGAAGTGGGTCACTTGCACAGTCACTACTGGATTCTATCAGACCTGCTGTCATGCTGAGGCTTCCCCGTGAGCAAAGTATGACAAGTGGTCACTGCCGGCCAGCAGGGAAGATGGAGCTCACTCCTGACACCAGGCACCACCTGAATCATGTGTTTGTGTTTCCTTGTTATGGCGCTGAGCCTTGGTGTTATTAAATACAATGCCATTTTCTTTTTTTTTTTAATAATAAATTTTATTTTTATATTCCCCATACATTTGCAACCCCCCCATTCTGACCCCAATCCCTCCCCTCCCACCCCCTACTCCCCAAAAACTGTCTCTAGTTCATAGTTTTTTGTTGATTTTGATTTTCACTTTCTTATAGTTATTCATTTTCCTGGTCCCTTATTTAAGTTCTCTAGATTCCTGCTATGAGTGAGACCATCCGGTATTTTTTTTTTTCCTTTCTGGCTTATTTCACTGAGCATGATCCCTTCCAGCGCCATCCATGTTGCTGCAAATTGCATGTGTTTATCTTTTTTGAATGCTGAGTAGTATTCCATGATATATATGTACCACATCTTCTTGATCCAGTCATCTATTTTTGGGCATTTGGGCTGTTTCCAAAGCTTAGCTATTGTAAACAGTGCTGCTATAAACATAGGGGTGCAGGTGTTCTTTGGAATTGATGTTTCTGTGTCCTTTGGGTAAATACCTAGGAATGGAATTGCTGGATCATATGGAAGCTCTATGTTTAGTAGGTCCAGAAATCTCCACACAGCTCTCCATAGTGGTTGGACCAGTTTGCACTCCCACCAACAGTGCAGGAGAGCTCCTTTCTCTCCACACCCTCGCCAACATTTGTTGTTGCTAGTTTTTTTAATATGTGCCATTCTCACTGGTGTAAGATGGTATCTCATGGTAGTTTTGATTTGCATTTCCTTGATTACAAGTGATGTTGAACATTTTTTCATATGCCTGTTGGCCATTTGCATTTCCTCTTCAGAGAAGTTTCTTTTTAACTCTTCTGCCCATTTTTTGACTGGATTATTTTCTTTGTTGTTGTTGAGTCTCATCAGCTCTTTGCAGAATTTCTGTGATCAGTCCTTTATCATTAGTGTTGTGTGCAAAAATGTTCTCCCAGTTGGTGGGGTTTCTCTTTGTTTTTGTTATTGTCTCTTTTGTTGTGCAGAAGCTCTTAATTTGATGTAGTCCCGGCTGTTTATCTTTGCCTTCACTATCACTGCTTTGGGTGATGTGTCTATAAAGATGTCTTTGATGTACATATCACGTAGTGTTTCGCCTATATTTCCTTCTATGTATTTTATGGTTTCAGGTCTTATATCTAGTTCTTTAATCCATTTTGAGTTGATTTTTGTGTATGGTGTGAGGTAGTGGTCAAGCTTCATTCTTTTGCATGTAGTGACCCAGTTTTCCCAGCACCATTTATTGAACAGACTTTCTTTGCTCCAATGCATAGTCTTTGCTCCTTTGTCAAAGATTCGTTGATCATAAATCTGTGGGTTTATTTCTGGATTTTCTATTCGATTCCATTGGTCTGTATGTCTGTTCTTGTTCCAATACCATGCAGTTTTGATGATTATGGCTTTGTAGTATAGTTTGAAGGCTGGGAATGTGATGCCTCCATTCCCTTCTTTTTTTTTTCAGGAGAGCTTTGGCTATTCGGGGTTTTTGTGATTCCACAATGCGATTTTCTTAATGAACGTGGTGGGTTAACAGAAAAGGACATAACCTGGTCCCCTCAATCATTTACTTTCTCTCCACCTTTTTAAAAATTAGTGTTCCGACAATATGAGTTACATATTCACTTGCTGGAAAGACACAGTCACCTCTTAGGTCACCCCTGGTGTTTATGCAGAAGGTTGGTTTCTCTTGGTCTCTCAGCATGACCATCTCTCAGCAGGGCCCTCAATGCGGAGTTTCAAATGCTACCAAATCTCCTGGCTGGATGTAGATTATTTTCCTTCATTAAAAATATTTAATAGGGCCTCCCTGGTGGCGCAGCTGTTGAGCGCAGGGTTGTGAAGGTGCCCGCAGCCTCTGCAGCGCCGGTTCAGTCCCCGGCCACCGGGCGAGGGTTCCACATGGCGCGCAGACCTCTCCTGCCGCCCGCTGCTCCCCTCAGCAATGTACTTAGGTCCTTCTGCCTGCTCTGCCCCCTGGTCTGGTGAATTCTCTCACCCTCCCTCACTTCTGACTGTACCCAGTGCTTGTATAAACAAACAAACAAACAAATAAATCTTTAAAAATAATTTAATAATTGGGAAATCATCTGCCCAAACTCTGTAGTCTCTCCATGGAATAACTTCTCATTTTACCATTCCCTGCTGGCTGCTGTGCTTTCCTTCTGTCTCCTTCACATAACTGTGGGCCTTTCCCTTGAAAGGAGTAAGAATTTTTAAATGAGCCTCCAATCCAATCCCGCAATGTAAAATATTGCCCAGAGTTATAGTCAAAGAAGAGGTGAAGGTGTGTATGATGAGCAGAGCCATTAATAAACGGCCTTAAGATTTGAAGCTACAGGGCCTCCCTGGTGCCACAAGGGGTTAAGCACCGCACTATGAAGCTATCTGCAGCCTCTGCAGCACGAGTTCCATCCCTGGCCGACCAGGGAGAAACCCACATGGTGAGGCAGACCTCTCCTGTCTTGCCCACTGCTCCCCTCAGCAGTGGATTTCAGTCAGTCTGCCTGTTTTGTTCCCCGCTGTGTCTCTGGTGAGTCCTCTCACCCCCCGCATCTCAGGCCTGTACCCCAACTCTTGTATGCATAAATAAATAAATATTTTTTTAAAAGATTTGACGATACAAAAGTCATCATCATGAATAGAAATTGTCCAGATATTGACCAAGATGTAGCACTAAATAAGCCAGCTTGTGGACCATACACTAATAATGAGTTGAATCTAGCCTTTGGGAATTCTCCTATGTTGTCACATAATTTGCTGTATCCTCTCAGCTATAGCAAGAACAGTGAGATGGTGGGAATACTTAATCCATGGTAATGACATAACAGTAAACAATTTCTTGCAAGTTTGATTCTTTAAAAATTGTGGGTATTGGGCCTCTCTGGTGGCCTAGGGGTTAAGCCTCAGCACTACCACTGAGAAGGTCCACTGCAACAGCCTGAGTGGATCCTGGCCCAGGGAGCTGACCCACATGGCACAGCAGACCTCCTCATCTTGCCCACTACTCCCATTAGCAATGCATTTCAGTATATCCACCTATTCTGCTCCCCACTCTGTCTCTGGTGAATTCTCTCACCACCTCCCTCCGCGCCCACCCCCCACCACCCGTACCTCTGGCCTTCACCCCAGTACTTCTACACAAAAATTAAAAAAAAAAAAAAACTTAAAAAAATGTGAATGTTTCATTAGGGAATTATAGATAAATAATAACTCATTGTTGAAAAAAGAAAATACAGGTTAAAGGCACCAAGATTTGTTACTATCAGGAGAACAAAAATTTGTTGGAAGATGTTTCTTCTGGCCATGTGGGGGATATATAAGTGGCATTAAAAAGTCATAACCTGCAGCATCAAGTACAAGATCCATCTCAGACCCAGCAAACAGCAGAGGCTGGGGACCCAGTGGTGATGCAGGTGCAACAAGACACAATGGGGGACTTAGTCAGCGGGAGTCAGGCTTTGCCATCAAATGAGTGATGCCAAACTACAGAGGGTCTGTCCACCATCCAGCGCTGCTGGGCCAGGAAGCCTGGGCTGGTCTGCAGCCCTGGTCAGCAATAGGCGAAGCCTGGTGGGGCTCAAGGGTTAGTTTTGAAGTTTGGCTTAATCTGGCCCTTCATTTGCTTTCCCTCCATCCATATATGAGGGATTTCTCTTTATCTTTTTGATGTACCCCTCTTCCATCCATGTTGCTGCAGTGGCATGAGTTATGTTTTCTGACCGTGGATGCTATTTCATTATACCGGGACATACATCACTTGTATATGTACATTCATGTATACCTGTAATTCCAGCTTCTTCTTGATTTGTCACCTGTCTGGGGCATTCAGGTGGTTCCCATAGCTTAGCTACTGTAAACAGTGCTGCAGTGGTGATGGGAGTGCAGGGCCCTTCACAGGAGAGTATTTATCCTGTGAGTAGATCCTCAGTGTAGAATAGCTGGGTCCCATTGCTGGGTCCACATTCACTCTTCTAAGAAACCTCAATACTGTTTCCATAAGGGCTGGCTCAGTCTATATCCAACAGCAATGCAGGACTGTCCACTTTTTTCTACATCCTTGCCAGCACTTGAGTTTCTGGTCTTTTGGATATGGGCCATTCTCGCAGGTGTGAAGCGTTTTAAACCAGGGGATCATAAAACCACAAAATGTGGGCAAAAAGAAATCCTGTAATGCTCAGGCCAACACAAGGCTGTCTCACACTGTGAAAGAAAGAAAATAATCATGAAGAAATTCAGGTGAATGACCTGAGTGTTAACATTATCAATGGTCCACTGCATTCTCAAGATGTCCTCCTGAAAGCATCCCCATCAACTAGTCCCAGCCTCGATGCCTCATCCCCACCCCTACTGCAGTCCTCCAGGGTCTCACCTTTAGGGGCTGACATACACTTCAGAGCCCTGGACACTGCCACTGCCCAGGGGAGAACACAACAAAACTTGGCCAGAGATGAGACCACAGGAGGAACTGATGAGTGTAACTCCCCATGGTCTCCATCTACACTGTCCCCGGGGCGTTCAGGGATCAAACTCCTATCCATACTCACCTGGAGCCTGAGTGTAGCTTCCTCCTTGTCCACTTGTGAGAAGAAACATCATGTGATACCAGGGAGCAGTCAGGTCAGAAGCCTAAAGGAATCTTCAAATCCTGCAGAACAGGAAAGTTTCCAGAACTGTGACTAAAGACCCAGGTCAGTGCTGGAGACCAGCCCCAGCTAGAAGTCCTGTCAGGGATCTCAGAAAGGAGAGGACGGAGTCGGTGAAAGTTTTCTCTCAAAGGGCTGAGGGGAAGTGGAGCGAGGTAGGAGTGAGGAAGACACAAACACTTTAGTTCTTGCAAGTATCTCCTACTGAGGGTCTCAGCAGGTCTTTATTTATACCTTAAGGAGAGCAGTAAGATTACATCAGCATAAGCATCAAAGCAGAACAGAAACAATCATTACATATTTTCTCATGAATATACAAAAGACCTCTTGATCTCATACTACAAAAGGACAGATCTTTAATCTGATTAAGAAAATCAACAGGGACAATTACTCTCCTAGGTATAACTCTTTTTCTAACATTATCAATTGTCTAAGACAGTACAATGTTCAGTAACAATCAATCATCCTGTCAAGCCTTCCTGATTTTGGAGTAGACATGAAAGTCCATTGTTAGGCTATATTACTAAAATCAACCCATTTTCTAGCACTCAATTCATCTAGCCTATTATCAATTACTTCAAAGTGGTCTAAAGTAACTCATTAATTCTATGTAAGTTCTACTGAAGTCTAACTCTTAACTAGAAATTCCTAACATCCACACAACCTGCGAACTGTTGGCCCTTCGCATACACCAAGAGATGTATTGTTGCCGCAAACAGGTACCCCCCAGGTTAGGCTATAGTTTCCAAGCACAGCTGGTTCAGGGCAGCTTGTTCTCCATAGTTATCAGGGCCGAAACATTTCTTTCCTAACTATAACTTTAACAATTTTTACTTATTTTGTGATAGTTCATGTGTAAGAACAATGAGCCAATTGTCACCTGGGTCCGAATTAGGTTTTCACATGCCAGTTAATAACTAACTTACTTTTGCATTAACCAAGAACAAAGAGGAGAGCATTAGCAGGCATTGCCATGGAGACTCCCCAGTTCAGACCTTCTTTGGGAAGTGCAAGAACTCCCCTCTTCTGGGAAGTACAACTTTCCCTCTTCGGGGAGCACAGGAACTCCCCGCTTCTCAGGAGTCTCCCCCAATGCCCAGACCATGTCAAGAGACAGCATGGGAGGCACAGCCTGCCTCAGGTCAGGACTTGGAAAATGAAGAAAGGAGGTGAAGGGGATTGGACCAAATACCCTCTGGGCAACACACATGCGTGGATGGTACGTCCCATTAACCAGTAAAGGCAACCAGTATTGCTTGAAAGCCCCCTAGGCCACCAGAGAGATAAAGTCAAAGATAGTCACAGAAACTAGTCACTCAGAACTTCCTAATTCAGGGGGATGGCCTGACCTTAATGCTCATTGTGAAAATGGAGAGAGGTGTTGGCGAGTGGAGTGAATTGAATAATTTGTGTTTGAGAAAAATCTCTTTGCATTGGGGAAACTAGATTGTAGGAGAACAAGATGCAACAGGAAAACAAGGAGAAACTTGCAGTAGACAAAGAGAGAGGAGTGGGTCAGAGTGGTACTTTGCTTAGGATGTTAGCTAATAGGGCTGATTTGGATGGATATAGAAAGTGAGGGAAAGACAGAAATGAAAGATGCTGCCAAACTTTCTATCCTGAGCAACTTGGTAGATGTAATTGCTATTTGCTTTTTTTTTTTTTTTTTTTTTTTTTTTTTAGGATTTTTTTATTTATACAAGCACTGGGTACAGTCGGAAGTGCAGGAGGGTGAGAGAATTCACCAGAGCCAGAGCGGAGAACAGAATAGGCAGAGTGACAAAATACACTGCTGATTGGAGCAGCGGGCATGACAGGAGAGGTCTTTAGCGCCATGTGGGACCCTCGCCAGGTGGCCAGGGATCGAACTGGCGCTGCAGACGCTTTGGGCAGCTTCGCAGCCCAGCGCTCAAACGCTGGGCCACCAGGGGAGGCCCGATATTTCTATTCTTAATTTTGTTGGGGATTGCCACACTATTTTCCATGATTGCAACAATTGAAATTCCTAACAACAATATACAAAGATTTTTTCTCTCCACAACTTTACCATCACTTGTTTCTTGTCTATTTTGATAATAACCCTCTTAACAGATAGGAGATGATCGCTCATTTTGCGTCTGATTTGCTTTCTGAATAGGAGAGGAGGAACACACGTTCATGGGCCTGCTGCCATCTCTGTCTCCTGTGGACAAGGCGCTCTTCAACATCTCTGTCCACTTTTCAATGGGGACATTTGTTCTTTTGGTGACGAGTTTAATGAGTTCTTTATAAAATGTCTATATTAAGCCCTTGTCTGACATGTGTAAGTATTTTCTCCAAATCATTAGCTTGTCTTTTTTTAATGGTGGTTTCTTTCACTCTATAGAAACTTTTTAGTTTAATATTGTCCCATTTGTTTATATTTGTTTTTGTTTCCTTTGCCAACGTGATTGACAAAAGTCGTCTCTAAGGCTGATTAAGGAACTCAGTCATTTTTGTTTTTCTGTGTATTTTGTGATTGCAGAACTTATATCCATGTCTTTACTCCACTGTTGGTGGAAATGAAGACTGTTTCCCTTCCTAGAAAGTAGGATAGGTATTTCTGAAAATACTAAAAATAGTTCCACCTTATGATCCAGCAATCCCATTCTTAGATATCTCTCTGAAGTATACAAAACCACTAATATGAAGGGATATGTGCATTCCCTTGTTCATTGTAACAGTATTTTCAATACTAAAGTGATGGAAGCAACCTAAGGGTCCAACAACAGATGAGTTGGTTAAGAAGATACGGTGCACCAGCAAAAGAGACAATAACAAAAACAAAGAGAAACCCACCAACTGGGAGAACATTTTTGCACCCAACACTAATGATAAAGGACTGATCACAAAAATCTGCAAAGAGCTGATGAGACTCAGCAACAACAAAGAAAATAATCCAGTCAAAAATTGGGCAGAAGAGCTAAAAAGAAACTTCTCTGAAGAGGAAATGCAAATGGCCAACAGGCATATGAAAAAATGTTCAACATCACTTGTAATCAGGGAAATGCAAATCAAAACTACCATGAGATACCATCTCACACCAGTGAGAATGGCACATATAAAAAAAACTAGCAACAACAAATGTTGGCGAGGATGTGAGAAAAAGGAACTCTTCTGCACTGTTGGTGGGAGTGCAAACTGGTCCAACCACTATGGAGAGCTGTGTGGAGATTTCTGGACCTACTAAACATAGAGCTTCCATATGACCCAGCAATTCCACTCCTAGGTATTTACCCAAAGGACACAGAAACATCAGTTCCAAAGAGCACCTGCACCCCTATGTTTATAGCAGCACTGTTTACAATAGCTAAGCTTTGGAAACAACCCAAATGCCCAAAAATAGATGACTGGATCAAGAAGATGTGGTACATATATACCATGGAATATTACTCAGCATTCAAAAAAGATAAACACATGCAATTTGCAGCAACATGGATGGCGCTGGAAGGGATCATGCTCAGCGAAATAAGCCAAAAAGAAAGAAAAATACCGGATGGTCTCACTCATAGCAGGAATCTAGAAAACTTAAATAAGGGACCAGGAAAATGAATATAAGAAAGTGAAAATCAAAATCAACAAAAAACTATGAACCAGAGACACTTTTTGGGGGGTGGGGGGCGGGAGGGGAAGGATTGGGGTCAGAATGGGGCGTTTGCAATTGTATGGGGGAATATAAAAATAAAATTTAATATTAAAAAAAAAAGAAGATACGGTGCACATACTCACAAATACTACTCAGCTACTAAAAAAACCCAGCGGATTAAATCTTGCTATTTGCAGTAATATCGGTAGAACCAGAAGAGACTATGACTCACAGAATTAGCTAGAAGAAAGATAATACCAGGGAGAGTAAATGGTTTGCCCACAGACAAAACTATAGCCTAACTTGAAAATAAAACAAAACTCACTTACTTAGAGACCAATTTTCTATCAACTACTTAAAAATTTATGGGCACAGAATGACCTACATCTCTATCAAACGTGGTGTTTTTCATTAGACTGTTATTTCATTGCAATCTGGTTCAGTATGCAAACTTGTAACATAAAAAGATAATGAAGAGCTGCTTATTAGAAGAGATGGATAAAAGGGATCTGAAAAGCACGATCCTTCAGGGCTACCATGTGAAACCCTGCCATTTGTTATTTTCCATTTTGTTATAATAAGAACGAGAGGTTAAATATTTTCATATTAGTTTTACTTTGACAGTTACCAAAAAGACTCTTTTCAATTTCAGAGTCACTTAAACACCAGAAAAGCTGTTCATATCAACCATGTAGTATCTAGTCCTTACACAAGCATGCAAATTAATTTAAATCTAAAACTTGCCTATTACATGATTCATTGATCAGTAAAGACACATTAATTTGGTAGTAAATTCTATACGGCCAATACCGCAGTGAGAAATTATTGGGAAAGTGGCCTCGCTGGTGGCTTAGGGAGTAAGTCTCAGCTCTGCACCTGCTATGGCCTGAGTTCAATTCCCCACGAGGGAGCTAAGCCACATAGGGTGCAGCAGCTTTCTCCTGTCATGCCTGCTGCTCCCTTGAGCAGTGTATTTCAGTACATCTGCCTGTTCTGCTCCCCACTCTCTCTGGTGAATCCTCTCAACCACTGCACCTCTGGACTACGCCCCAGTTCTTCTATGCTTAAAAAAAATACATTGGAAAAGGTGGCAGTCTTTGTTTGGAAAGTCTGCAAAGCAGATCAAGGAAAAAAGGCTTTATTTTATTTTTTTTTTAAATAGAGGCATGTTTTATTTATTTATTTATTTGTTTGTTTGTTTTGTTTATACAAGCACTAGGTGCAGTCAGAAGCGCGGGAGGGTGAGAGAATTCACCAGAGCCAGAGCAGGGAGCAGAGCAGGCAGAAGGACCGAAGTACACTGCTGAGGGGAGCAGCTGGCGGCAGGAGAGGTCTGCGCACCATGTGGGACCCTCCTTCTGTGGCCTGGGAGCAGCCGGGGATCGAACCGGCTCCGCAGAAGCCACGGGCAGCTTCGCAACCCAGCGCTCAACTGCTGCGCCACCGGGGAGGCCCCGGAAAAAAGGCTTTAAATGAGAAACTATTTGAGAATAGTACAGAGCAATATGATGAAGGGATTAACATGGTAATTCAAACTAAAGCATAAACTAACTGAAGAATAAACATTTTGAGTATAAATCAGTCAGCTAATTCTGTTACATTACATTCATTTATCAACTATTTTTTTTTTATTTTTATTTTTTTAAATAATAAATTTTATTTTTATATTCCCCATACAATTGCAGCGCCCCCATTCTGACCCCAATCCCTCCCTTCCCGCCCCCGCCCCCTAAAAGTGTCTCTGGTTCATAGTTTTTTGTTGATTTTGATTTTCACTTTCTTATAGTTATTCATTTTCCTGGTCCCTTATTTAAGTTTTCTAGATTCCTGCTATGAGTGAGACCATCCGGTATTTTTCTTTTCTTTCTGGCTTATTTCGCTGAGCATGATCCCTTCCAGCGCCATCCATGACTAATAGCTAATCAAATCAGATTTATATCACGACATCAGTGTAATCAGGACAGTATTACTATTGTATCCAACAGTCCATGTTATGAACATGTGTCCATAGAAGAATGTAGTTTAGGAAGAGGGTGTCATCCAGAGTGGAGCTGTAATGGGATATCCAACTTTACAATTTCATTGACTAGATTGTTGTCTATTATGGAATTATAATTATTAGGACACAAATGATCATTGTTGAATTATAGATGTCTTGATGCCAGGTTGCAGGTCATTAGGTAAAGCTTGTGACGTGTAGATGGCAGCACATAGTGCCGGATTTAGTCTGCAGATCCGGAAACATCCAGTGGTTAATATTTGAAGATAAACAGCCTCTTGGGCCATGTTTCTGCTGAACCCTGTTGTCAAGCCCTGCAAACAGTGGCTCCGCATGGCCAGAGATGGATCAGCAGCCCTCAGGGCTGGTGCCTGGATAGTGGCCAGAACAGCCAGAGCACAGAGCTGTCCTGTGCCTCCCAGCAGGCCCTCTGTTCAGGTTCTGTGCTTCGTGATAGCTCAGCCCACGTGTTTAGATGGAGGTTCCATCAATAAAACCTTGCCTCAGACTCCAGGGCCAAATTCAGCGTCTCTTCCCAGGGCCCAGTTTGTTCACACCCAACATGGATTGTGGTCGTCCAGGTCTTTTTCATCAACATTCAGGCAACCCGGAGCCAGGAAGGGCCTCTGTCCCCATGGGGTGCAGCCATCCCCTCACTCACTCTCACTGCCCTCACTGGAGAGCACAGGGCACACCCAGTCCTCCCCTCCCAGCAACCCTGCCCCACAGCCCCTCAGCTGTATGAACTCTGCCCAACCGGCAGAAGAACCATGGAGTCTCCAACTTGTTCTCACAGGGTGCCGCAGGGCCTGGGGACTGTCTGATCACCTAAGGGGAGCTGAGCTAGAGTCAGCACCACTCGGGGAACCCAGAGAGAAACAGAGGGGGACACAGAACACTGGGGCAGAAACGGGCATGAAGAGAAGGACCGGACAAACAGAGAGAAGGAGCTGAGGACGGACCAAAAAGGCAGAGAGAAAATCAGAGTCAGAGGAACACAGAGACAGAAGAAAGGGAGAGTCAGCTAGCGTGGACAGGACAGCAAGGAGCTAATCACTGTAGGAGTGGACACCCCATGCCTCGGGCCTCAACATCCAACCGTAACCCAGCCCTCAGTAAATAACACTGCCGGACAGGGTCAGCAGACATCTGCGAGCAAGGAGGGCACATTTTTTTTTTTGTTTGTTTGCATCATGAAAACTCAATTCCACACTTTCTCCCTCTCCCAGGTTTTTTTTCTGATTGCACAGCACTGTTACAGCAACAACAAAAATAAAAGAGCATTTACAGTAAAAAATCTTCCTTCTAATCACTTGCAAATACAATAATAATACTTACCTTTCTGTGCTCTCCTCCAGTGTGGCCATGAATACAAGGGGATTCATCCTGAACACTATAGTGGGGAGGGAGGTGCGGGATCCAGCCTGGGTTTCTCTGAGATCCTCTCCCTGCTGCCCATGGAGGGGTACCTGGGGAGTTGGGGGAGCCCAGAATGAGAAAGAAACCTAAGTTCACCCACCTAACGTTACACCTTCCTCCAGGAGCTGAGGGAGACCCTGCTCCATCTCCCCCTCCCTTCCTGGACTGTGGACAAAGGCTCAGCTCAGGAACTGGGGTGACCTGGGCTAATCCTGCCCCTGGGCCAGGCCAGCAGGGCACACACTCCTCCCTCCCCCTGTGTGGCTCCCTCCAGCTCTGGTCTAGAGAGAAAGTAGCTGCAGCCCATGGTGCTCCCTGACTCTGAGGCCAGTGGGTTTTCTATGGTGACTCCAAAGGAGAAAAAAATTGGGGTTTGGGGGAGGGAGCTGTCAGGGTGAAGGTGCCACCATATTGTAGGCGGGGCCTGGAGGAGGGTCCTGCCCAGCTCCTTACACCTCAAGCCAACCATGAGGTATTTCTAAACCTCCTCCTCTTCTTCAGGTCTAATGCTTCTTCAGTCCTGTTCAAAAACTGCTCCTCCATGGAACTATATTTACTGAGGTGTTGTTCTGACACTCTCTACTCTGTGTGTGATTTGAATTAATTTATTCTGGAGCTTGATGTTAATTGACTTCCCATAAACTTATGTTGTGTATCCTGTCTCTGCTGTTACACACACACACACACACACTCCCCTCTCCTTGGGAACCAGATCCTCGCTCAGCACTGGGGTTACTCTGACCCTCTGTCTCTGGTCCCCTCAGAGCCGCCCTCTCTGCAGTGTCTCTACTCAGCGGGGTCTGAGCAGCCCCAGGAGTCCCTGCACCTCCTGCCTCTGACCTTGTGGGAAACCAGCCCCTCAGCCTGCATGACAGTGAGGAGGCGAAGGCAAAGTCCTGAGGTCAGTGATTGATGGAGAGGACAAGTTACTTTTTTTCTTTTGCTTAAGAACTTTTCTTTTTCCCCTCGTTGTATTACTGAGTTGAGGTAACATTGATTTACAAACTGCATGTGTGCAGAGGCCCAGGGTCACCCTCTTCAGATGTTCATTATCACTTCCCACCCACCTAAGGGCATCCATAGTCCTCCACCACAGTCCATGGGACCCTCTTCCTACCTTGTTTCCTGCTCTCACCCCACTCCATAGCTTCAAATTTGCACTCATATTTCTAGAGTTTGTTTTGGTTTAGTCTCATCTGTGCCTGCTTTGTCTCCTTATATTCCACATATGAATGAAATCATCCAGTATTTAACTTTCTCTTTCAAATTTTTTCACGTAGCATAATCCCATCCACATCTGTCCATGTTGTTGCAAATTCAATATTCCATTTTTTTCACAGCTGGGTAGTATTCCACTGGGTATAAAGCTCGTGTTCTTTATCCTCTCATCTGCCGTTGGGCACTTAGGTTGTCTCCATTGCTTGGTTATGGTGGACAGCTGCAGTGACCACAGGAGGCGCATATTCCTCGGAATTAGTGTTTCGCCTTCTTTGGATAAACACCAAGGAATGGAGTCCCTGACCAGGTGACAGGTCTATTTTGAATATTTTGAGGAACCTTCGTTTGTTCTCCACAGGGGCAGGGCTGTACCATGTGCTCTCCATAGAAAAGGGAGGTTCCAGGTGTCCTGCCCCGCCCGAGGAAAGGTGGGGCTGAGCAGGGAGGAGAAGCTAAGAAGAGGAGGAAGACGTGGAGCAAGATGGGGAGAGGAGACTGGAGGAGGCGCATGGAGCAGAGAGACATTCCAAGAAGAAGCCACTCTTGCTCCTCAGGCTTGGACTTGTGCCAGGGAGTTGGGGACATGGAAAGAGACACGTGAAAGAGACAAAGACGTGCATGAGAGACTCAAGGGGAGGCTGACAATGGCCGCTGTTATCTTGTTGTGGATTTTGACTTTGCTCTTTTCCTTCCAGACTTGCCTGGCCCCTCCTGCGCCTTTCCCATGGGTCTCTACAGTAGGTGCCTTAGACTTGTGGCAGGCCTCCGGGCCTCAGCGGGCCCGCTTTGGGCCAACCCTGTTTGGCTGGGCCTTACCCATGAGGGGACAGGTAACTTTGGGTGCTTCACTTGGGAACTATTCTAACTATATTCTTTCTCTTCTCTTTTGCTATTGCACACTAATTCTCTATTGCACACTAATTTGTATTAATTTTCTTTTCTAATGAAGGTGTTATGCATTAGAGTATGTTTTGTCTTTATGCAGCTGATGACACAACTCATGTCAAGTGCGCAGGTTTGAGGGGCCAGGGAACCCCTCATTCTGCTGGCTAACAGGACCAGTCTCCATTCTGACCCACCATGTACCAGAGTTCCTTTTTCTCCACACTCTTCAGTGGGTCATTCTCACAAGCGTAAGGTGGTACCTGGGTAACACTGCCTTAGTCTGGCATTGAAGGTTAACGCCATCAGTGATGAGTCAGGTGGACATGATGAGCACTGACGTGTTCAGTGGACAATGGCCCTGCACCCCTGGGGTCTGCTTCCCTACATCCAGAGTCCCAATTAAAAAAAAAAAAAAAAACAAGTTGAGGGACAATAGTCCTGAGCAGTGCTCCTTGATGGAGGTTAAGAGTAAGAAATTTAGGGTGGAGGGGTCACATGACCAGAAACTAGAGGTGGGGGTAGAATTGATTAGCAGTTATTAAACCAACTATAGAAATGAAAATCGCTTCGGGCCAACTGCCATAGCAAGTATCAGATGCTACAGGAAGTATAAGGAGGCGCAGACCAGAGCTGGGATGTGGGGATGGAGCCATTGCAGAGACTCGCTGCTCCTGACAAATCAGCCTAGTCACACCATAGAAGTAATTAATTTAACAACAGATGACAATCCCACAAAGGAATGAGCCCTCCCAACTAGAACACTACCTCAGTGCGCTTTCTGCCCCAGGAAGACGCAGCTCTGCTCCCAAGGCTCTGCCTGGGGCCTGCAGGCTTCTCCTCACACACCCGCCCACTCCAGGGGCAGCTCCTCCTGCCTGCTTGTGTCTGCACAAGCAGCTTCTTCTTCTTTTCGTGTGTGTGTGTGTGTGTGTGTGTGTGTGTGCCCACACGCCACTGAAAGGAGGACTCTGGTGACGCTTTTCTTAGAGGTGACCCAAGAACCCCCATCTGTGACCCCAACACCTCTCCCAAACATCACTCCTCACCAGTGTCAATGTTATAAAAACAAGGAAAATCTGAGAAACTGTCATCCAGGCAAACTGGATGGGATTATGGAGCATAAGCAAAAATTATTGAAAGTATGGCGTTTAGTAATTATGTCAACATTGCTGCATTAGTTGTAAAAAAATAAAAGTATTCATGTAGGATGTTAACAAAATGGAAATGGTGTGGGATAAACAAGACGTGTACTGCCTTTGCGACTTTTCTATAAATCTGATAGTATTCTTAATGTTATTTTTTAAGATCAATTTATTTTTTTATAACGATTTATTTATGCATACAAGAACTGGGGTGCAGGCCAGAAATGTGGAGGTGAGAGGATTCACCAGAGATAGGGTGGGGAGCAGAACAGGCAGATGTACTGAAATGCACTGCTGAGGGGAGGAGCGGCAAGACAGGGGGTCTGACGTGCCATATGGGCAGCTCCCTGGCTGGGGATCAAACTCATGCCCTAGTGGCTGCGGAGAGCTTCATACTGCTGTGTCTTAGCTCCTTGAGCCGCCAGGGAGGCCCTAAATATTATTTTTTTTTAAATGCCCTCAATATTGAATAGGTTGTGGAAGAAAAAATTTTCTCTTTCCAGTTCTCCCAGGTATCACCACCCAGGGACTGGAGAGAGGGGTTCTGGGAGAAAAGACGGAAACTTCACACAAGGGCAGGCTCCGGAGTCTCCTCTCCTCTGAGCCCTGCTGCTCTGACTCCTCACAGAGCATCTCACCCCAGGACGCCGCCCTCCAGCACCCCCAACTCTGCCCACCTCAGCCCCCGCCCCGACCTGGCGGCTCCACCAGAATCCGGAGCAGCGCGGCAGCGCCCCCGTGTGGCCACAGGGCTGAGCACAGGAGCCCAGAGCCGCCCTTTCTCCTGCTCAGCCAGGCCCTCCCAGGCTCCCTGGGCCCCCAGCGGCAGGACAGGGATCTGCACACAAGGGGGCGCCCAAGTCCAGTGTCAGGTCAGAAGTCCTTATTTTTTTTTTTATATATATTTTATTTTTATATTCCCCATACAATTGCCACCCCTTATTTTGACCCCAATCCCTCCCTCCCCTCACCCCACTCCTCACAGAGTGTCTCTGGTTCATACTTGTTTGTTGATTTTGATTTTCACTTTCTTATAGTTATTCATTTTCCTGGTCCCTTATTTAAGTTTTCTAGATTCCTGCTATGAGTGAGACCATCCGGTATTTTTCTTTTCTTTCTGGCTTATTTCGCTGAGCATGATCCCTTCCAGCGCCATCCATGTTGCTGCAAATTGCATGTGTTTATCTTTTTTGAATGCTGAGTAATATTCCATGGTATATATGTACCACATCTTCTTGATCCAGTCATCTATTTTTGGGCATTTGGGTTGTTTCCAAAGCTTAGCTATTGTAAACAGTGCTGCTATAAACTTAGGGGTGCAGTGCTCTTTGGAATTGATGTTTCTGTGTCCTTTGGGTAAATACCTAGGAGTGGAATTGCTGGATCATATGGAAGCTCTATGTTTAGTAGGTCAAGAAATCTCCACACAGTTCCATAGTGGTTGGACCAGTTTGCACTCCCACCAGCAGTGCAGGAGAGTTCCTTTTTCTCCACAACCTCCCCAACATTTGTTGTTGCTAGTTTTTTTAATATGTGCCATTCTCACTGGTGTAAGATGGTATCTCATGGTAGTTTTGATTTGCATTCCCCTCATTACAAGAATTATGTTGAACATTTTTTCATATGCCTGTTGGCCATTTGCATTTCCTCTTCAGAGAAGTTTCTTTTTAGCTCTTCTGCCCATTTTTTGACTGGATTATTTTCTTTGTTGTTGTTGAGTCTCATTAGCTCTTTGCAGATTTTTGTGATCAGTCCTTTATCATTAGTGTTGTGTGCAAAAATGTTCTCCCATTCGGTGGAGTTTCTCTTTGTTTTTGTTATTGTCTCTTTCACTGTGCTGAAGCTCTTTAATTTGATGTAGTCCCTTACTCATGGATTGGAAGAATAAACATTATTAAAATGGCCATCCCACCAAAAGCAATATACAGATTCAATGCTATTCCAATAAAAATTTCAATGTCATTCTTCAAAGAAATAGAACAATTATTGATGAGATTTATATGGAATCACCAAAAACCCTGAATAGCCAAAGCTCTTCTGAAAAAAAAAAAAAGAAGGGAATGGAGGCATCACACTCCCACATTTCATACTATACTGCAAAGCCATAATCATCAAAACTGCATGGTATTGGAACAAGAACGACACACAGACCAATGGAATCGAATAGAAAATCCAGAAATAAACCCACAGATTTATGGTCAACTAATCTTTGACAAAGGAGCAAAGAATATGCATTGGAGCAAAGAAAGTTTGTTCAATAAATGGTGCTGGGAAAACTGGGTCACTACATGTAAAAGAATGAAGCTTGACCACTATCTCACACCATACACAAAAATCAACTCAAAATGGATTAAAGAACTAGACATAAGACCTGAAACCATAAAATACATAGAAGGAAATATAGGCGAAACACTACGTGATATGCACATCAAAGACATCTTTACAGACACATCACCCAAAGCAGTGATAGTGAAGGCAAAGATCAGTGTCCTTATTTTTAGTTTCCAGTGGTCTCCAGGATATAACTGGTTCCTAGGTTCTGGGCAAATCCCCAAATATAAAGATTGCCTCAGTCTGTTGGGATGAAAACTTAGATTCCAGAGTCCCTGTAATTTGTTTCTGCTTCTGCTTCCAAGGATGAAAGCCCCTCCTCCTGGGAATCGCCTGACATTCTCCATCCTTTGGATCAGGGAGGGGCCTAGGAGAGCCCCCAGGGCACTGGCCAGGAGGATGGGGAGGCTCCTGGAAAGAGAGCAGAGGATGGAAATGGGGACTTTAGGGGACAGAGGTGGAAAGGGGTGCAGGGGAGCCAGAGAGGACCGGGCAGGGACGGGGCAGCACGGGGGACACTGAGGGGGAAGGTCGGTGTGGGTGACATGGTCTCTCACTGGGGGGCTGGAGCGTCTGTCTCACCTGGGGGGATGCAGCAGTGCTGGCCTGTAACTGCCCAGAGGACTGCACACATCTGGGGCCTTGCCCGTCCTTGCAGGGCTGGTGTCACCCACACACAGGCATATGCTGGTGATGGAGAGGACTGTAACAGGGGGTCCCCAGGGGAGGATCCAGGCTCCTGCCCCACCCAAGGAGGGTGGAGCTGAGCAGGGAGAAGCAGCTGGAGAGGAGGCTGAGGAAGAAGGAAGCAGGATGGAGGCAGAAGGAAACCTGGGGGAGGCACATGGGGTTGAGAAGCTGCACTTGCTTCTTGGCCTTGGACTGGGTGACACAGATGTGGGTCAGAAATCCATATGGAAGTGACAATGGCAGCTTCTATCTTGATTTTGGTTTTTCCTTTCAGACTTGTCAGCCCCGTCCACCCTTTTCTATGGATCCACACCAGGAGGTGCTTTAGACTGTGACAGGCTTTCTGGCCCTGCTTTCGGCCAACCTCGTTTGGCTGAACATTTACCCACAAGGGGATGGTGACTTTGGTGCTTGATTTGGAAACTTTATTCTTTCCTTTTTCTTTGTTGCACACTAATTGTAGTGAAGTTCCTTTCCATTAAAGGAACTTAGATGTTTTGTTTTAATGCTGCAGATGGCAGAGAGATGGGGATATAGATGTATAAGGGAATCCCCCAATGCAGAATATCCCCCCTCAGTGCATGAATGCTGGGGTGCCAGGGAGATTCAGGGTTCCAAGAGGAGAGCAGAGCAAGGCCTGGGCCACCCTGGAAGACCAACCCTGGAGGCTGATTCTGGGGCTCCAGGGCTCCACTCCCTGCAGGTGGGTCAGAGTCAGCCCCGCTCACATCTGCAGGAAGCCAGAGAGCCCTTCTGTGCCATGACTCTGCAGACACTGCTCTGGGGATAGTGTGAAAAATAAATGAACAGCAAAATTAAATGGAATCTAAAAGCAGTAGAAATAGTTTTTACAATCACGTTTAATTTGAAGGACACTTCAAGGGACATGGAATCCTGGCCTGACAGCTCATTGTTATCAGGACCTTGACTGTCACGTGAGCTACTCTGGAGCACCTGTTTCTTTTGAGAAAATAGCCACTGATCACTTTATCGCCTGAATATTTTACTGGTTTGTACCAAATCACTTCATACTTTGCACCTAAAACAAAGATCTGGCGTCTCCACAGTCTCTGAGGGGGAGGCGGCAGGAGGGGCCTCACTCAGAGGCTCCAGCTCCGCGTCCCACGAGGCTGCGATGGGGATGAGATGTTGGCGGATCTGAAGGGCCGTGATCAGTGTGGAAGGATCTTCCCTTCCCCAGCCCTGGGCAGCCAGATCCCACTCTCTGCTTCTGGGAACAGGCCTGGGAACTTCTCTCTTATAAATACACCCCAGGTGACCCTGATGGCACAGACTTGCAGTCAGGCATTTGGGGTCCCCAAGCCCAAAGAATGCTGTTGCCCAGGAACATACTCCACTGTGTGCTGGGTCACAGAGAACCACATGACCCCGCCCAGGAGGCCCTGCAGCCTGAGGTGTGTAAGGAGAGAAGGGCTGCAGTAGCTGCCTCAGAGGGGGCCAAGGCAGAGCCAGAGATTTCCTTCTCAGCAGGAGGGGGACATGGGAGCTGGGTCTTGAAAGCCAGAAGTGGGCAAAGGAACAGAAGTGGCTCAGGGAGCTGATTGAAGGCCGACTATGTGACCTCAGCAGTTACTTTCCTGTGTGACCTCGGGGGTCCCTCCCCAGAACTCTGTGAACTGGGAAGTGATACTGTCCTGATACCCCTCCCCCACACCCTCTCAGAAACAAGGACATAGAGACTGGGGGTTATGGCAGTGTCCATGTCTGAACCCCAGCCACCTGGCTAATGTCTGGGCCTCTGGACTGACACCATCCTCCAAACTGACCAGGGGACCAAGGAGGCAGTGAGCCTGGAGCCCTCACCAGTGGCTCCAGATACCACACATTTCTTGTCTGGATTTGACTAAAGACAAAAGCACAGTAGTAAGTCATCATGTCATCACCCTTTATGGAAATGAATTGAACTCACCAAAGAAAAAGACACAGAGTGACTGGTTGTATCAAAAAATAAAACCCAACTTTATGCTGCCTCCAGGAGACTGGATCAAAACAGTTCTCGGGAAAAAAACAAGAAAATGGGGCACCCCAAAAATTGCAGGGGCTGCCATATAAGATAAAATAAGCTTCCAGCAAAAAAGGTAACAAGAGACAGAGATGAACATCATACGATGAAGGAATCCTAATCAGGAAGACATAACACTCATCAGTACACATGCACCAAACAAAGGAGCAGCAAAGTACATAAGGCAACTATTAACAAATCTGAAAACAGATATTGGCAGCAACACAAGAGTGGTAAAGAAATTCAACACTCCACTTTCATCAAGGACACACCACCTGACAGAACTCTGGGAAACTATAACTTTAGTGAGAAATTAGACCATCCAGGCTGAGTAGATATTTATAGGCGCTACACTCCAAAAAGCTAAATAATATTGTTGTCAGGTGCACCTGGAATAGGCTCCAGAATACATTTGTTGGGTCACATAACAAGTGTCATAAATTCATGATGACTGAAATCATATAAGTATCTCTCTGATCACAATGGTATCAAACTCGAAGAAATATAAAAGGAAACCAGGGGGGAAATAACGTGTGAAGATTGAACGACACACTACAAATCACTCTTGGGTTAAGAGGAAATCAACCAAGAAATTTAAAAATACCTGAGACAAAATGACAACCTATCAGTGGGCACAGCACAAGCAGCACTAAAAGGGGAATATAGAGCAATACAGGCACACCTAGAGTAAAGACAGAGCTCAGGTAAAGAATCTAAACAGCTAGAAAGAACAAATGAACCAAGAGACAGTAGAAGGAAAAAAAATTAAAGCAAAATAAATGACAGAGAAATCAAAGACAGATTAAAAAAAAAATCAATGAAAAAAAATGGTTCTTTAAAAAAAATAAACAAAATAGACAAGTATTTTACTACACTTTCAAGGAGAAAAAAAGGAAAAAAAAACCTAATAAATAGAATAAGAAACAAAAGGGGAGAAGTTACAACAGACACATTAGGATACAAAGGATCATAATACCAAATATCTATACATCATAATGCCAAATATCTGTATGTCGATAAATTGAATGACCTCAAATAACCTAGAAGAAAGTGACAATTCTTAGAAGTATACAACCTTCTGAGACTGAGTCAGGAAGATTCAGAACAAAGCAACTACAAGCAAAGACATAAAAACTTGAAATCAAAAGTTTCCTGAAAATCAACAGCAGGACCAGACATTTTCAACTCTTCAAAAAAACAGAGGAAGAGGGAATGCTGCCATCACATCTCAGGAGCCCAACATTCCCTTGATACAAAAGCAGAGAAGGACATCACACAAAAAAGAAAGCTACAGACCAATCCCTGATGAACATAGATGCAAACATCCTCAACAAGACCTTAGCAAGCCAAATTCAATTACACATGAAAAAGGATCACACGTCATGACTGAGTGGGGTTTATCTCAGCAACACAAGGATGGGTCAACATTTGAAAAAAATCAATTAGATTTCCACTCACACCAGTAAAAATGTCTATTATCAAAAGTCAAAAGAAATAAATTCTGTGAGGAACAAGGATTAAGGACCTTGTGGCAACTATTGGTTGGATGTAACTGGTGCAGCCATTTGGGAAAACAATATGGTGGTTCTCAAGAAAATAAAAAAGAATTGCAATATGATCCAGTATTTCTACCTCTGGATATTGACCTGATGAATAAGAAAACACTTATTAAAATGAGACAGGGCCCTATTTTCATTGCAGTGCTATTTACAATTGCCAAAATAGGGAACAGCCCAGTTCTAAAGAACAGATGAAAGGATTAACAAAATGTGATTTACATACATCATACACACCCCATAATGGAATAGTACTCAGATACTGCAAAAGAGAATCTCGCCATTTTCAAACAATGTGGATAGAATTTCAGGGAATTATGCTATGTCAAATTGAGAAAGACAGATACCATAGGATTGTACTCATTTGTGGAATATGAAGGGAAAAAAGCAAATCAACAACCACAACAAAATGGCAATCACCAGAGGGGACGGAGGGGTAGAGGGAATATCTTGGTGAAGGATTGTGATTGGATTTTGCTGGTGGTGTGTGTGAAATATACAGTTGCCTGCTGAGAAGCTCTAACCTCACATCTTGTGCAGTGGTAATTAATGTTACCTCGATTGAAAAAAGAAGAGAAAAGCTTCACCCAGCCTGCTCCCCAGTCAGAGCCCTCCACCTGATGAGGCCTGGGAAGACAGGACAGGACTGTACTGTCCTCGAGAGCCCCCTGCACCTCCAAAGAGGCACTTCTCACCTGTGCTGCCCCAGCTTGGCCTGAGCCCCTCCTGTCTCACCTGGAGACACACAGACTAGTCTCTTCTGCACCTGGGAGCTGAACCAGGCCCTGGTCTGCTCACAGCCTGGCAGGGGCTCCCCATCCCCACAGTTACCCCAGCCTCACAGGGTGGCCCTTCCCAGGCCTCTGACACCCACTCTTATCCCTCCTCTCCCTCTTGCTCTAGCTGATCCTCACCCCCTCTGCCTTGCACCCCTGGCACCAGCCAGCCCACCACAGGCTGTTCCCTCCATGGGACCTCACTCCCAAACATCCCCTTCCCAGGGCTTTGCTTCCATCCACCATCTGCACTGACCCCCTTGATGGACACAGCTGCCCCCACACCCCCCTTTCTTGCTGCCCCACCTGCTCCCTGCCTGTCCCTCCTCTCAGCCCCTCTACAGGATGGGGTGGGTTTCTTGTCTTTATTATTCACTGTCTCCTGCATGAAAGCAGCTCTCTGAAGTTAGGAATGTCTCTTTTGTACACAGCACCAAGCACGTAACATATAAATATTGGTGGAGTTAAATGAATTAGTAACTGACAAGTGTTTCTTTTTTTTTAATTTTAAAAATTTTTATTTTTTCACATCATTGTTCATTTTAAACAATATTTGCTCCCCCACCCTCAGGTGTAGTCCCCATAGAATTTCCTTCACCAATGTATCCGTGCACCAGCACCACAGACCCCCTGTGCTCCTCCCTCCTCCCTCTGATCCCTCTCCCTCCTCCTCCCCTGCAGGATGTCTCTGATTATAATTGTCTGTTTTTGCTTTATTGTGTTTTGTTACTGTTGTTATTGTTTCTTCAGAGAAGTCTGAAGTTAACCTGATTGGTTTTCGCTTATAAGGTATCTGTTTCTTCCCCCTAAGTTAACTGACAAGTGTTTGATACAAATAAATCAAAAGTAAAAATGAGGGGATAGGTATTTTCACATTTTTGATAGTTCACTTTTTGAAACATCATAACCCCTGACTGAGCAATGTCATCCTCCCCCTCTTGTTGCAGCTCAGAGACTGCTCTTAACTGTGTCATCACAATAGTTTTTGGGGAGCACCCCCATCTTTTATAATCTATCTATCTATCTATCTATCTATCTATCTATCTATCTATCTATCTATTCACATCATTCTTCATTTTTGTGGAATGTATGCTTTCTCCTCTTGTAACAGGGTAGTGCCCAGGAAAAGGAGAAGTTCCAGGTCCCTGCCCACCCAAGGTAGGGTGGAGCTGAGCAGGGAGGAGCAGAAGCTAGAGGAGGAAACTGGAGAAGGAAAGAAGCAGGACAGAGAGCCAGAAGGAGACCTGGAAGAGGCACATGGAGCAGAGAGAACTGTGAAAAAACTGTGCTTGCCTTTTGGTTGTGGACTGGTTGAAACAGATGTGGGTGACTCATGGGGAGGTGACAATGGTGTTTTTTGTCTTGATTTTGATTTTGCTCTTTTCCTCCCAGACTTGTTTGGTTGTTTCTGATCCTTTTCTGTGGGTCCCCACCAGAAGATGCTTTAGACTTGGGGCAGGCTTTCAGGCCTTGCTCAGGCCAATCCTGTTTGGGTGAACTTTTACCCACGAGAGACGGTAACTTTAGGTGCTTGATTTAGAAACTATGTCTTTGTCTTTTCTGTATTGTTTACTAATTGTATTAAAGTTCCTTTCCATTAAAGTCTTATATGTTTTGTGTTGATGAGGCAGATGGCAGAACCTATTTAGAGGAGGCAGGTTTGGGGGTTCTGGGGTGCCCTCTCCCTGCCCTGTAACACTCTCAGGTGTAGTCCCCTTAAAATTCCCACCACCAGTTCACCACGCACCATCAGCATTGTCCTTTGTGTTCTTTCCTCTTCTGTTTCAATCCCTCTCTCTCCCCTGGGAAGTA
>NW_023602073.1:41120524-41176132 GCF_014898055.3 Talpa occidentalis | reverse complement strand
CATCTTCTCTCCCCACAGCCTCTCTCTGCAGCCCTTTGATGACACACCCTGGAAGACTGCAAAGCAGATGCTTTTCCTTCCACTCCCTGCCTTTCCTGAGGGCAATTTTAAGTTTTTTTTTCTTTTTCTTTTTTTTTTTTTTTTTTTTATAGGGCATGTTATTTATTTATTTTATCTGTTTGTTTTGTTTATACATGCACTGGGCACAGTCAGAAGCGCGGAGGGTGAGAGAATTCACCAGAGCCAGAGCAGGGAGCAGAGCAGGCAGAAGGACCGAAGTACACTGCTGAGGGAAGCAGCGGGCGGCAGGAAGAGGTCTGCGCGCCATGTGGACCTCTCCTCTGTGGCCAGGGAGCAGCCGGGATCGAACCGGGGACCGCAGAGGCCGCGGCAGCTTCGCAACCCAGCGCTCAACCGCTGCGCCATCGGGGAGCCAATTTTAAGTTTTTCAATTGAAGCAACACTGATGTACAGTACTGTGTGTGATTTAGGTGAATAATTTCACATCTCTTCGGATCTGTGTTACCAAAGTAGGTAATTTTTCTCTTCCACACTTCCTGTCCCTTTGCTGAGGGCTGTTTTCAAATTGCAGCAGTCACGGTGATTTACAATTCAAGCAGGGAACAGGCTCCCATCTCTTCATCGGTGTGACCACACCACCCCTCCACCCCAGCACCCAGAGTCCTCCCCAGATCCACTGTGCCCCCCACACTCTCTCTCCCCCTTCCTCCTCCTCTAGTAGCCTCCTTCCCGCAATCGCAATCATATGTCGAGGGTTGTTTTGGTTTGGGTTTTTTTTCTGACCTTTTTTGGTTCTTCTATATTCTGCATATGAACAAAGTTGTTGTCTTGGAACAGAGTCCATGCCTGATTCATCTTCATAGTTATTGGTTTTTATTATAGTAATTCAGATAACTTTGATTTTTCAACTCTATCTATCTATCTGGAAATATTGAAAATATTGAAATATATATTTCATATATAAAATATTTCAATATATAATATTGAAAACATTATATATATTTAGGGTTATAGGAACAAAACTCCAAAATATATGTGTGTGTGTTTAAAAAGAAAGGAATGTATTGAAAATGGCTATTCTAGAAGTCCTTAAAATAATTTAAAGATGGTATCTTTGTAATGAAATGGTCCTCAAAAGTAAGAAAGCAAAAGAAAGTGCTGAAGGTCTGAGAGAGGGATTTTAGTAAAAAAAAATTGTATGCTCAAATGACTTACTATAAAATATTTTAGTTAACTTAAATATCAGTAGTGCACCTATGTAACACCAAGCTTTAGTCCTTTTATATATAAAAATTGAGGTATTCTAAAACCGCTTTCTCTAGTTTCTTGTAACAAATTAAAGACTGTTCAGGTAATCTAAAAAATCCTGGTGCTCTTTACCCTCAGCTTACATGAACAAAACCCTTATATCACCATTGCTAAGCCTTGTCAAAGAAATAGATATACACTTAAAAATCCTTGTTACTCCGAGTAATTGTTTTGTGAAGATCTGTAAGTTTGTTCTATGACAATTTCATTCCGAAATAGTGGAGTTTCTTTCTTTTTTCTTTCTTTTTTTTTTAAATTATTCATTATTCATGCATACAAGAACTGGGGCACAGGCCAGAGGTTGGGGGGTGAGAGGACTCACCAGAGACAGAGTGGGGAAAAGAACAGGCACATTGACTAAAATACACTGCTGTGTGGAGCAGCCGGTGAGTCAGGAGGGGTCTGTTGTGCCATGTGGGCAGCTCTCTGCTGACAGCCTCCTAGGCTACGTCCCAACCCCCTGCACAACGAGGGAAGCCCAGTAAATTTTTTTCTTGAGAGGACTCTTAAGACACCTGATAAAATTGTTTTTCATTTGGAAAAACAAACAACTGAGTCAATTTGGGTATATTGATACCTTATAGTGAGACACAGGGCAAGCTAGGGTTATTAGGCAGTTTCAGGGACAGTGCAGGAGGGGACCTCGGAAGAATTTAGGGAGGCTTCAGAGATAAGGACAACCAAGGGAGTGTAACCAATTCCACTAGGAAAAACAAACATCTCAGGACCAAGGACAACATTGTTAACACTGGTCCTGGTTTCCTTCAGGTGGTAAAGGGAGGCAGAGATTTGAGAAATGGAGAGTGGTTTAATTTATGGACAACTTAGAAGGGCAGCTGTTTAACTTCAATGCAGGGATGCCCATCCAGAGGACTGGGCCATAAAGATAAAGATGCAACAAATGGGGAAAGAAAAGCTGTTAGATAAGGAATGTGAAGATCCCCCACTCAGTAGCAGATTAAGTGAGACAGCCGAAAACTAACCAATCACAGAGAGACTGGTGAAGTTTTAGAATAATGAGGGAAAAAAGGTATATATTCCCTGAAACACAATTCCACTTTGGCTTCCTTGCCCCTCCCAGCCTGGTTTCCTGGCCTGGGAGTCCCACTTTATTTCTGTTCTTTTTCTCCTCAATAAACTTCTTCTTTCTCTAAACAAACCTGCCTCTTCTAGCTTGCTTGCCTGAGCGTCTGTGAAGTTCCTGCTGCGGCTTCGTGAGACACCAACCCGTGGGGTCTAGCGGCTGGGACTCAGCGCTGCCCTGCAGCCTGGAATCCGTTCCTGGCTGGGAGACTAGGCCTGACAATTCCGGTATCAGTAGGACGTATTATCATAGGATTGTTACACCTGTTCAACATAAATGTAAACTAATGAGATTGTTCTAAAATACCTAAGACTTAAAATAAGTCAGTCAAAGATAAAAGGGCTGAGAAAAGTTACTCAAAAGCCCCAAAATTCCACATCATTTCAGGCTAAATTTGCTGAGGCTACAAAAAGGTATACTAATCTAGATCCATGCTGGGAGCCATGCTACTCATGTCCTCTTGTAACAGGGTGGTCCTCAGGAAAGGGGGAGGTTCCAGGTTCCCTGCCCCACCCAAGGGAGGGTGGAGCTGAGCAGGGAGAGAAGAAGCTGCAGAGGAAACTGAGGAAGGAAGGAAGCAGGATGGAGCCAGAAGGAGACCCGGAGGAGGCACATGGAGCCGAGAGACACGTGAAGAAACTGTGCTTGTCTTTTGGTCGTGGACTGGGTGACACAGATGTGGGTGAGACCCGTGGGGAGGTGACCATGGCAGCTTTTATCTTAATTTTGATTCTGCTCTTTTCCTTCCGGGCTTGTCTGGTTGTTTCTGACCCTTTTCTGTGGGTCCCCACTGGAAGATGTTTAGACTTGTGGCAGACTTTGGGGCCTTGCTCTGGGCCGATCCCATATGGATGGACTTTTACCCATGAGGGGACGGTTAACTTTGGGTGCTTGATTTAGAAACTAGATTCTTTGCCTTTCCTGTATTGTTTCCTAGTTTTATTAAAGTTCCTTCTCATTAAAGTCTCCTATGTTTTGTGTTGATGCGGCGGATGGCAGAACCCATTTAGAATAGGCAGGTTTGCGGGGTTTGGGCTGCCCCACTCCCTGCCCTGTAACAGTCTGACAAAGGTCCAGGCATGGGGCAGATTCCTAAAAAGTCAGGAATCTCATTAGGTGACTCCTGCTAGATTCTTCTCATTTGTTTATGGCTGGTTTCTACCATATATGGCAATTGTCAAAATACATATTTATAAGTAAAACTGCAAATGCTGTTTGATCAATTACTGAATAACCAATTTGAAGGCAAATGGCCCTGCATGATTCATTGATAACATTGGTTAGTTAGCATACAGATTTTTGACACAGGAAAATGGGAAGGATGCAGATCTTTGAGAATGGCTGGGGAGAGCAACCAGTCTAGCAGGCTGCCAGGCCTTATTTATGTTATAGAGCAGCCCCGATATTAAACGGGTTCCTGGCTGTGGGTCCTCACCCGCACGCTTTAAAGGGACTTATGAATACTCCACTACAGATACACACAAAAGGTTAATAAAAGGTTTATTTACAAGGGAAAAGGAAATAAGGAAAATGTACAACGCAGAGAGAAAATAGAGAAATAAAGTCTTTAATGCGTCCTACCCGATCCGACGACCTGGAAACCCAAAGTCACTCTCAGAGCTGGCCAGACGGACGCTGCGAGCTGGCAGAGAGCCAAAATGGGAATCCCCCAAAGCCCACGTGTCTGCCTTTTATATCCACCTGGCTGCTTAACCCCACCCTCAGGTCCCAGCCACCTTCCCTTTGGTGGTGATGGGATTTGGAGTTTCCAGTGTCTTGGCCTGGGGTGGGGGTGGAGTCCACAAAGCCTGTATGGAATTAGCTTTAGGACATCCTGTTCCCCCTAACAATTCCCCCCTTTCACTTTTTGCCACCATTTCCATGGTGATGAAGATCGAATATATGGAGGTTGGGATGCAGTCTCAGATGAACATTTTTTCCAGGTTCCAGTGTGAAAGAAAACCAGTCCCTCCAAGTATTTGCCCATTGTGGAAAGCAAAAGTCCTCTATTCCTGGAAAAACAGTTCGTCAGTTCAAGCCAAAAAAAAAAAAAAAAAAAAAAAACAAACAAACAAAAAAACATCTGGAGGCATTAGCCAAAACAAGACAGCAGATATGTCAAAATCACAGGAAAAAAAAATCTTAAAATGGTTCAACTGATGTAAAACACAAATTTTCTCAACCTTGATCCCAAACTTTTAACAGCATAGCAAAAGTTTGCAAACTAAATCTACCTTTTTTAACCATTCTTCCTATTTTTGCATAAAATCACAGAGCAGAAAATAACTAAACAGCAATGTTAGCTGGCTTGTTGGAATACTCCATATCGGATCAGAGCGAACCATTGGCATCCAGTCCATGTAGGCTTCAGGAACAAAGTTGGTCTCATCAGACTCCACCTGGGCTTTCCTCTTCTCGAGGATGCCAGGACTTTTTCCTTGGTTGGGCTGTCCAGTCCTACCAATGGAGGCAGCTTCCTCACCTTCTTTGGAGGTTTCTGGAACCCTACGAACAAAGCAAACAGGTTCTTCTCTTCTTGGTTCAGCTGTTTCAACTCTCTGGAAGAACTCCACGCAAAGCCACACAATGAAACTCATGTCCAATTTTTTTTTTTTAGTTTAAGCAGACAAAATCCCTATGGAAGTTATGCAAAAACAGACTGAGACAAGTAGCAAAAAAATTACTACCACTGTGTGTATGCTGTGTTGGTACCAAGGGGAGAGAAAATGTGAACACAAGAAGTTAGCTTTGCTGGGGAAAAAAAAAAAACAAAACCGCAACCTTGCTGCAGGTCCTGGTCACTCACAACAACAAAAAAAAAACTTTGTGGATTCAGAACAAAATGCAAAAAAAATTACCAGTATTATGTTAAAGAAAACTTAGTAAATATCAGGTCTATTCAGTCCTGTGTAGGAAATTTGTACTCTCAACAGTTCCATCAATAGGAATCTGTTGAAGTCTTTTCTCCCTATTTTTCCAGAAACAATTTCTGTCAATAAACAATCTAAGTATACACTATTACAAGGCGACAATCGCCATGGGCAATTTACATACATATCAGGTACTGAGAGGTTTTATACACAATTTAGAAAACCACTGTTAACATTTCTGTACATGCCAAAGTTTTACCATTTTCCCAAGTGACAATGCTTCCCTTACAGTTTTACTTCACTAGGTAAGCCAAATAGAACAAATTCATCTAACGCCTTTCCCCAGAGGAAAGGGAGAAATTTTGTGGAGTCTCAGGAGCTCTACTGAGGTTCCACAAAATTTCCTTGCGTCAGCCAAATGACAGGCTACCAATTTGTACTTGAATTTAGATTTCTGGGAAGCTTTGCCACAAATATCAGAAAAACAGCAGAAACAACAATATTCAATCTCTTAGTTCAGTAGTACAGTGTTGACAATCAAACCATAACATTTAGTTCTTCTCATAACTGGAGACTTTTTTTTTCCCAACGTCTATGGGCACCATGTATACCAATTTGCCTACCACTGGAGGCCAAGACAAGGACACAAGGAAAGGACATACAGACATACAACATATGGACACAAAGAGCTCTTTAGTTACCATTCATCACACGTGGGATATCTCATACAACTACAGTTTCACTCATAGGCCAAAGTAACAAAAAAGCAGAGAAAAAAAAAAAAACCTCAAAGTTAAAAAAAGCAAAAAGTTAAAAAGGAAATAACAAAATCAAGATTGAAAACCTTTCTGTGTAAAAAAAAAAATACTGCCAGCACATGCATGATCCTAGATGTTATTTCACGTCTCCTAAACTTTGAAAGGAAGAGATTGGTTAGAGCATGTTAGTTTTTTTTTCCTCAGGGTTTCTTCAGAAAAAAATGAGTCCTTGGGTATCCTGCAACAATAACTGGAAAAGAAGTCAGTAACATTCAAGGTTTTTTCTGTTTCTTAAACAAATATCTCAAGTCCTCAATGGGTTCACAAGGCCAGTGGGACTTTGTCTCTGGGTCAGTTCCTTCTGGCGCTTTCTTAACTCTGGAATGATGTACCCAGGGTTTTATGCCTGCAAGTGTTACCGAATGCCGGCCTCAGTTTCCCTCAGCCAATAAAAGGAAACTAAGTTTGAGGAAAAGGAAAGCGGTTTTATTTGTCGACAAATGAGGAGGGCGGCAGACTCAAGTCCGAAAAACCACCGTCCTCCTCTTTGGCAGTGGGCAGGGGTATTTATACAGGGGGAGATGGGTAGGCATCCGGGAAGGGGAGGGGAAGGGGTCCGCACAGAGACAAGTGGGCGCCAGCTCAACAGGGAGATGGATGGGTGTCAGCTCCTTCATCTTAAGGGAAGGGGAAGGTGTCAAGGCACAGAGAAGGGTGATCGCCAACGCCAACTTGTTTTCCTTAGGGCGAGGGGGAAGGGTCTACAGGGAAACTGGTGGGCGCCAGCTTTTTTTTTCTTCCCAAGGGGAGGGGAAGCTGCAACAAATGGGAAAGACAAGTCATCAATCCTGTTAATGCTAGATAAGGGGAATTGCAAAAAATGGGGGAAAGACAAACTTGTTAACTGTATCAAAAGCATATCAGGAGCAAAATGAGCGATCATCTCCTATCTGTTAAGAGGGTTATTATCAAAATAGACAAGAAACAAGTGATGGTAAAGTTGTGGAGAGAAAAAATCCTTGTAGATTGTTGTTAGGAATTTCAATTGTTGCAATCATGGAAAATAGTGTGGCAATCCCCAACAAAATTAAGAATAGAAATATCGGGCCTCCCCTGTTGGCGCAGCATTTGAGCGCTGGGCTGCGAAGCTGCCCAAAGCGTCTGCAGCGCCAGTTCGATCCCTGGCCACCTGGCGAGGGTCCCACATGGCGCTAAAGACCTCTCCTGTCATGCCCACTGCTCCAATCAGCAGTGTATTTTGTCACTCTGCCTATTCTGTTCTCTGCTCTGGCTCTGGTGAATTCTCTTACCCTCCCGCACTTCTGACTGTACCCAGTGCTTGTATAAATAAAAAAATACTTAAAAAAAAAAAAAAAGCAAATAGCAATTACATCTACCAAGTTGCTCAGGATAGAAAGTTTGGCAGCATCTTTCATTTCTGTCTTTCCCTCACTTTCTATATCCATCCAAAGCAGCCCTATTAGCTAACATCCTAAGCAAAGTACCACTCTGACCCACTCCTCTCTCTTTGTCTACTGCAAGTTTCTCCGTTGTTTTCCCTGTTGCATCTTGTTCTCCTACAATCTAGTTTCCCCAATGCAAAGAGATTTTCCTCAAACACAAATTATTCAATTCACTCCACTCGCCAACACCTCTCTCCATTTTCACAATTAGCATGAAGGTCAGGCCATCACCCTGAATTAGGAAGTTCTGAGTGACTAGTTTCTGTGACTATCTTTGACCTTATCTCTCTGGTGGCCTAGGGGGCTTTCAAGGCAATACTGGTTGCCTTTACTGGTTAATGGGAGGTACCATCCACACATGTGTGTTGCCCAGAGGGTATTTGGTCCAATCCCCTTCACCTCCTTTCTTCATTTTCCAAGTCCTGACCTGTG
The DNA here is from genome assembly GCF_014898055.3 of Talpa occidentalis. Taxonomy (NCBI): domain Eukaryota; kingdom Metazoa; phylum Chordata; class Mammalia; order Eulipotyphla; family Talpidae; genus Talpa; species Talpa occidentalis. The sequence goes on along the minus strand of NW_023602073.1, from coordinate 41,168,196 downwards.
GCAGGCTGCGCCTCCCATGCTGTCTCTTGACATGGTCTGGGCATTGGGGGAGACTCCTGAGAAGCGGGGAGTTCCTGTGCTCCCCCGAAGAGGGAAAGTTGTACTTCCCAGAAAAGGGGAGTTCTTGCACTTCCCAAAGAAGGTCTGAACTGGGGAGTCTCCATGGCAATGTCTGCTAATGCTCTCCTCTTTGTTCTTGGTTAATGCAAAAGTAAGTTATTAACTGGCATGTGAAAACCTAATTCGGACCCAGGTGACAATTGGCTCATTGTTCTTACGCATGAACTATCACAAAATAAGTAAAAATTGTTAAAGTTATAGTTAGGAAAGAAATGTTTCAGCCCTGAGAACTATGGAGAACAAGCTGCCCTGAACCAGCTGTGCTTGGAAACTATAGCCTAACCTGGGGGGTACCTGTTTGCGGCAACAATACATCTCTTGGTGTATGCAAAGGGCCAACAGTTCGCAGGTTGTGTGGATGTTAGGAATTTCTAGTTAAGAGTTAGACTTCAGTAGAACTTACATAGAATTAATGAGTTACTTTAGACCACTTTGAAGTAATTGATAATAGGCTAGATGAATTGAGTACTAGAAAATGGGTTGATTTTAGTAATATAGCCTAACAATGGACTTTCATGTCTACTCCAAAATCAGAAAGGCGTGGCAGGATGATTGATTGTTACTGAACATTGTACTGTCTTAGACAATTGATAATGTTAGAAAAAGAGTTATACCTAGGAGAGTAATTGTCCCTGTTGATTTTCTTAATCATATTAAAGAAGTGTCCTTTTGTAGTATGAGATCAAGAGGGTCTTTTGTATATTCATGAGAAAATATGTAATGATTGTTTCTGTTCTGCTTTGATGCTTATGCTGATGTAATCTTACTGCTCGCCTTAAGGTATAAATAAAGACCTGCTGAGACCCTCAGTAGGAGATACTTTCACGAACTAAAGTGTTTGTGTCTTCCTCACTCCTACCTCGCTCCACTTCCCCTCAGCCCTTTGAGAGAAAACTTTCACTGACTCCGTCCTCTCCTTTCTGAGATCCCTGACAGGACTTCTAGCTGGGGCTGGTCTCCAGCACTGACCTGGGTCTTTAGTCACAGTTCTGGAAACGTTCCTATTCTGCAGGATTTGAAGATTCCTTTAGGTTTCTGACCTGACTGCTCCCTGGTATCACATGATGTTTCTTCTCACAAGTGGACAAGGAGGAAGCTACACTCAGGCTCCAGGTGAGTATGGATAGGAGTTTGATCCCTGAACCCCCCGGGGACAGTGTAGATGGAGACCATGGGGAGTTACACTCATCAGTTCCTCCTGTGGTCTCATCTCTGGCCAAGTTTTGTTGTGTTCTCCCCTGGGCAGTGGCAGTGCCCAGGGCTCTGAAGTGTATGTCAGCCCCTAAAGGTGAGACCCTGGAGGACTGCAGTGGGGTGGGGATGAGGCATCAAGGCTGGGACTAGTTGATGGGGATGCTTTCAAGAGGACATCTTGAGAATGCAGTGGACCATTGATAATGTTAACACTCAGGTCATTCACCTGAATTTCTTCATGATTATTTTCTTTCACAGTGTGAGACAGCCTTGTGTTGGCCTGAGTGTTACAGGATTTCTTTTTGCCCACATTTTGTGGTTTTATGATCCCCTGGTTTAAAACGCTTCACACCTGCGAGAATGGCCCATATCCAAAAGACCAGAAACTCAAGTGCTGGCAAGGATGTAGAAAAAAGGGACAGTCCTGCATTGCTTTTGGATATAGACTGAGCCAGCCCTTATGGAAACAGTATTGAGGTTTCTTAAAAGAGTGAATGTGGACCCAGCAATGGGACCCAGCAATTCTACACTGAGGATCTACTCACAGAGGATAAATACTCTCCTGTGAAGGGCCCTGCACTCCCATCACCACTGCAGCACTGTTTACAGTAGCTAAGCTATGGGAACCACCTGAATGCCCCAGACAGGTGACAAATCAAGAAGAAGCTGGAATTACAGGTATACATGAATGTACATATACAAGTGATGTATGTCCCGGTATAATGAAATAGCATCCACGGTCAGAAAACATAACTCATGCCACTGCAGCAACATGGATGGAAGAGGGGTACATCAAAAAGATAAAGAGAAATCCCTCATATATGGATGGAGGGAAAGCAAACGAAGGGCCAGATTAAACCAAACTTCAAAACTAACCCTTGAGCCCCACCAGGCTTCGCCTATTGCTGACCAGGGCTGCAGACCAGCCCAGGCTTCCTGGCCCAGCAGCGCTGGATGGTGGACAGACCCTCTCTAGTTTGGCATCACTCATTTGATGACAAAGCCTGACTCCCGCTGACTAAGTCCCCCATTGTGTCTTGTTGCACCTGCACCACCACTGGGTCCCCAGCCTCTGCTGTTTGCTGGGTCTGAGATGGATCTTGTACTTGATGCTGCAGGTTATGACTTTTTAATGCCACTTATATATCCCCCACATGGCCAGAAGGAACATCTTCCAACAAATTTTTATTCTCCTGATAGTAACAAGTCTTGGTGCCTTTAACCTGTATTTTCTTTTTTCAACAATGAGTTATTATTTATCTATAATTCCCTAATGAAACATTCACAATTTTTTTAAGTTTTTTTTTTTTTAATTTTTGTGTAGAAGTACTGGGGTGAAGGCCAGAGGTACGGGTGGTGGGGGGTGGGCGCGGAGGGAGGTGGTGAGAGAATTCACCAGAGACAGAGTGGGGAGCAGAATAGGTGGATATACTGAAATGCATTGCTAATGGGAGTAGTGGGCAAGATGAGGAGGTCTGCTGTGCCATGTGGGTCAGCTCCCTGGGCCAGGATCCACTCAGGCTGTTGCAGTGGACCTTCTCAGTGGTAGTGCTGAGGCTTAACCCCTAGACCACCAGAGAGGCCCAATACCCACAATTTTTAAAGAATCAAACTTGCAAGAAATTGTTTACTGTTATGTCATTACCATGGATTAAGTATTCCCACCATCTCACTGTTCTTGCTAAAGCTGAGAGGATACAGCAAATTATGTGACAACATAGGAGAATTCCCAAATGGCTAGATTCAACTCATTATTAGTGTATGGTCCACAAGCTGGCTTATTTAGTGCTACATCTTGGTCAATATCTGGACAATTTCTATTCATGATGATGACTTTTGTATCGTCAAATCTTTTAAAAAAATATTTATTTATGCATACAAAAGTTGGGGTACAGGCCTGAGATGCGGGGGGTGAGAGGACTCACCAGAGACACAGCGGGGAACAAAACAGGCAGACTGACTGAAATCCACTGCTGAGGGGAGCAGCGGGCAAGACAGGAGAGGTCTGCCTCACCATGTGGGCTTCTCCCTGGTTGGCCGGGGATGGAACTCGTGCTGCGGAGGCTGCGGATAGCTTCATAGTGCGGTGCTTAACCCCTTGTGCCACCAGGGAGGCCTGTAGCTTCAAATCTTAAGGCCGTTTATTAATGGCTCTGCTCAACATACACATCTTCACCTCTTCTTTGACTAAAAGTCTGGGCAATATTTTACATTGCGGGATTGGATTGGAGGCTCATTTAAAAATTCTTACTCCTTTCAAGGGAAAGGCCCACAGTTATGTGAAGGAGACAGAAGGAAAGCACAGCAGCCAGCAGGGAATGATAAAATGAGAAGTTATTCCATGGAGAGACTACAGAGTTTGGGCAGATGATTTCCCAATTATTAAATTATTTTTAAAGATTTATTTGTTTGTTTGTTTGTTTATACAAGCACTGGGTACAGTCAGAAGTGAGGGAGGGTGAGAGAATTCACCAGAGCCAGAGCGGGGGGCAGAGCAGGCAGAAGGACCTAAGTACATTGCTGAGGGGAGCAGTGGGCGGCTGGAGAGGTCTGCGCGCCATGTGGAACCCTCGCCCGGTTGCCGGGGACTGAACCGGCGCTGCAGAGGCTGCGGGCACCTTCGCAACCCTGTGCTCAACCACTGCGCCACCAGGGAGGCCCTATTAAATATTTTTAATGAAGGAAAATAATCTACATCCAGCCAGGAGATTTGGTAGCATTTGAAACTCCGCATTGAGGGCCCTGCTGAGAGATGGTCATGCTGAGAGACCAAGAGAAACCAACCTTCTGCATAAACACCAGGGGTGACCTAAGAGGTGACTGTGTCTTTCCAGCCAGTGAATATGTAACTCATATTGTCTGAACACTAATTTTTAAAAAGGTAGAGAGAAAGTAAATGATTGAGGGGACCAGGTTATGTCCTTTTCTATTAACCCACCACGTTCATTAAGAAAATCGCATTGTGGAATCACAAAAACCCCGAATAGCCAAAGCTCTCCTGAAAAAAAAAGAAGGGAATGGAGGCATCACACTCCCAGCCTTCAAACTATACTACAAAGCCATAATCATCAAAACTGCATGGTATTGGAACAAGAACAGACATACAGACCAATGGAATCAAATAGAAAATCCAGAAATAAACCCACAGATTTATGATCAACTAATCTTTGACAAAGGAGCAAAGACTATGTATTGGAGCAAAGAAAGTCTGTTCAATAAATGGTGCTGGGAAAACTGGGTCGCTACATGCAAAAGAATGAAGCTTGACCACTACCTCACACCATACACAAAAATCAACTCAAAATGGATTAAAGAACTAGACATAAGACCTGAAAACATAAAATACATAGAAGGAAATATAGGCGAAACACTACGTGATATGCACATCAAAGACATCTTTACAGACACATCACCCAAAGCAGTGATAGTGAAGGCAAAGATAAACAGCTGGGACTACATCAAATTAAAGAGCTTCTGCACAACAAAAGAGACAATAACAAAAACAAAGAGAAACCCCACCAACTGGGAGAACATTTTTGCACACAACACTAATGATAAAGGACTGATCACAAAAATCTGCAAAGAGCTGATGAGACTCAACAACAACAAAGAAAATAATCCTGTCAAAAAATGGGCAGAAGAGCTAAAAAGAAACTTCTGTGAAGAGGAAATGCAAATGTCCAACAGGCATATGAAAAAATGTTCAACATCACTTGTAATCAGGGAAATGCAAATCAAAACTACCATGAGATACCATCTTACACCAGTGAGAATGGCACATATTAAAAAAACTAGCAACAACAAATGTTGGCGAGGGTGTGGAGAAAAAGGAACTCTCCTGCACTGTTGGTGGGAGTGCAAACTGGTCCAACCACTATGGAGAGCTGTGTGGAGATTTCTGGACCTACTAAACATAGAGCTTCCATATGATCCAGCAATTCCACTCCTAGGTATTTACCCAAAGGACACAGAAACATCAGTTCCAAAGAACACCTGCACCCCTATGTTTATAGCAGCACTGTTTACAATAGCTAAGCTTTGGAAACAGCCCAAATGCCCAAAAATAGATGACTGGATCAAGAAGATGTGGTACATATATACCATGGAATATTACTCAGCATTCAAAAAAGATAAACACATGCAATTTGCAGCAACATGGATGGCGCTGGAAGGGATCATGCTCAGTGAAATAAGCCAGAAAGAAAAAAAAAAAAAAACTGGATGGTCTCACTCATAGCAGGAATCTAGAGAACTTAAATAAGGGACCAGGAAAATGAATAACTATAAGAAAGTGAAAATCAAAATCAACAAAAAACTATGAACCAGAGACAGTTTTTGGGGAGTGGGGGGTGGGAGGGGAGGGATTGGGGTCAGAATGGGTGGTTGCAAATGTATGGGGAATATAAAAATAAAATTTATTATTAAAAAAAAAAAAGAAAATGGCATTGTGTTTAATAACACCAAGGCTCAGCGCCATAACAAGGAAACACAAACACATGAATCAGGTGGTGCTTGGTGTCAGGAGTGAGCTCCATCTTCCCTGCTGGCCTGGCAGTGACCACTTGTCATACTTTGCTCACGGGGAAGCCTCAGCATGACAGCAGGTCTGATAGAATCTAGTAGTGACTGTGCAAGTGACCCACTTCCTAACAGGTGTGATGACACTGTCATCTCCCTACACACAGGAAGCTTCTTCTCTGATCATTGTCAAATGTTACATGTTACTGATCAATAAATAAACTGGAATTAAAAAAAATATCCATACTACCATGATTCAGTCCAGATGTGGGATTATTTAGCTAAAGATTTTGATGGTTTTTATTTATTTTTTTTAAAGATTCATTTATTTATGCATACCAGAGCTGGGGTACAGGCCAGAGATGCAGGGGGTGAGAGGATTCACCAGAGACAGAGTGGGGAACAGAACAGGCAGACGACAGAAATACACTGCTGAGGGGAGCAGCGGGTGAGACAGGAGAGGTCTGCTTCACCATATGGGTTCCTCCCTGGCCGGCCGGGGATCGAACTTGTGCTGCAGAGGCTGCGGTTTGCTTCACATGCGGGGCTTAACCCTTGCACCACCAGGGAGGCCCGATGGTTTTTATTTAAAACCTTCATGTAATAAGCTTAAAATTATGTGAATGTGTCTAAATGTACTTACAAAGGGAAACTTGATGGCCATGTAGTATATTTGGCTGCTGGATTTTTCACTAAACTGATACTCTGGGCTTTTGCTATGTTTCAAGGTGAAAAATCTACACTTTTCTATAAAAGGAAATAATTGCCAAATATTTGGGCTTGTCAATGAAGATTGGTTTGGAATTCATCATCTTTTCTCTGAGTAAGATGTGGGATTAACAGACCTTTCTGGACAGAGAGTGACACGGTGCAACTTCTCTTTAGAAGCCTCCGTCTGGCTGCTGTGCAGAATCAAGAGGTGAAGGTGAGAGGTGGGAAGATAGATGTGGGAAACTAGCACAGATTCTAGGATGGAAAATTTGGTAGCTTTATGGGGTGAGATCAGGAAAATAACAGGAAGTCGTTATATCTGGATATATTTAGAGGTGGACTTTACAGCATATCCTAATGTAACATCTGGGTTGTAAGAAAGGGGTGAGGATGCCATTCAACATTTCAGACTGTGAAGCATGTGAAGGAGAGATGCGGAGGGCCTGCTACTATCCCTAGATGGATTTCTCACTCATTTGATACAAATTTATGATGCAATTTTTTCAAGTAAAATTTACTAAAGGCATTAATAGATACGTGTGAATGTGTGTATGTTTGTATATAATAGTATAGTGTGTGACACTGACTCCAGACCCCTGTGCCTTACCCAGCTCTGTCCTGCCCCCTGAGTGGTGGAATGAGGGCTTTGTTGGTGGGGCTGCCCCAGTGGGCACAGCCAGAGGCCAGTGGGAGCAGGAGTCTGAAAGGGCTGGCAGCAGCAGGGGGGTTTCCTGCCCTGGCACCCTGTGTGTGCGGGTGGGAGCTGGTGGGCACAGCTCTAGAGGTGGTGGCAGAGGGGGATTTCCTGCCAGTGGCAGGCAGCCTTCAGAGGGCCCCTCCCCCAGAGCAAGCCAGGGTTAAGCACAGGAGCCCCTAGGGCTTAGGCTCCCCCTCCCCTGCCCCCAGAGGAGCTGCTTCTGGGCAGCTCCAAGGCCGCCCTGCAGTGGGTGCCACAGGACAGCTTCGCTGAGGCCACCTCGTGGGCTAGGGATGATAGCTGTGGGGGCCTCAGCTGGGTTTGAATGGACCCCACCCATCCTGGCAGGCTCCAGGAGGCTGCTGCTTGAGGACAGGGCCCAGGCCACCCTGACAGCTGTGCCCACTGCAACCAGCAGAGGGAATGGCAGAGGGTGACAATAGGTGGGCACTTCACCACCAGCCCCCATTAGTGTCATGGACAAAGGCCGCAGCCAATCTGGCAGCAGAGGCTCTCTGTCCCCCCCACACCACCCCAGGGCATGCAGCCCACTGGGGCTACAGCAGCAAGTTCCCCTTTGAGACCTGTCATGCTGCTGTCTGTCTGGCACCACCTCCTACTGCTGTTGCCTCCTTCCAGTCCAGCTTGGCATTCAGACTGTGGCTGTGCCTGTTGGGGTGTCACCTCAGATGGGAGCACCCCCTGCGAGCACCTCCCGATGCCACTGTGAGTTGGATCCTGGCCCAGTGCTTGCGGCTGTGCCCCACCTCCAGGCCCTCCCTGACAGGACTGTACCACCTTGCACGGCAGCCTTAATTTGGGACTATTGGACACTGCGGACACTATCTGGGGTGAACAGCTGCCACTGAGCCCTTAGAAACTCTTTATTTCCCTGCTCTCCTGTTTGTTAATGAAACCTCATTGCTGTTCCCTGAGCCTGAGTGGTTGCAATTGAGCACATGGGTGAGAACCACAGACAGTGCCCTGTCCTCTACCTCAGCTCTGTCCTTTTGAGAGGGGGCCAGGGAGGAAGGGCCCATACCTAGTACAGGAACCTGCAAACACACAGGCTGCACGCACACGCTACATGACTCATGATCTGTTTTCTTTGAACTAAAGCTCTTGTTTTAAACTGAGATCCTGCCCTGCTGATGACCCAAAGAGTGCCAGACACTGACGCCCTCTGATGTACCAGGGGCAGGATACCCAGGAGGCTGACGGCAAGTTCTGGGGCTGAACAGGACGGACACCAGGAGTGTCAGCTGTGACGGGCTGTTCTGGTGGGCTGTTTGCTCAGAACATAAAGGTTTGTCAGTGCAGAGAGCACCCGGAGACGCACAGGAGAGAGACGTGTGGAGAAGGCCCCTTGCTTCTTGGCTTTGGACTTGAACCAAGAACTTAGAGACGTGGAAGGAAACACCTGGAAGAGACACCGTGATGGCCTGAGATGGATCCCCTGCCAGGGAGCTGCCCACATGGTGCAGCAGACCTCTCCCTACTTGCCCGCTGCTCCCCTCAGCAGTGTATTTCAGTAGATCTGCCTGTTATGTTTCCCACTCTGTCTCTGGTGAATCCTCTCACCAGCCTCCCCACCACCTCTGGCCTATACCCCATCTCTTCTATGCATAAATAAATCTTTAAAAAAAAAGTTTGCATAAATCCAGTAAAGTTCTTTTCCCCTTCTCTTTAATAGACAATTGGAAATACGGATATGTTACCAAGGCTTTGTCTGGAATGTTGTGTTTCCAGAAACCAGACTGATCTCAGAGGCTGCAAGACAACAATAAACTGGCACCTATTTAAGGGGTACAAGGGTCTGTCATGAGGGTAAAGAAGGCAACCCCTTGGCAGGTCCAGAAACCCCAAATGTCATGGGAGCCTCATGAGGAATTTCCCCAAAGATACAGGTACTGCAGGCCAATTCTGGTGGTGAGAACTTGGCGTGGTCCTGAGCCCTGACTCCTGGCTGTTAGGAGCTCTCAGTCTGAGGGTTCCTGTATGAAGGTCTGACAAAGCAAGATTAAAAAGTCTGCATAATAATTTCTGTCCCTGATGAATTCATGCAAACTGACTGTGGCAGTGTAGTGTCTGGGTGAGGCCGGGGGCTGATAACCAGTACTGGAGGCTGAACGTAATGGATACCAGGAGCACCAGCTGTGACGGGCTGTTCTGACGGCTGTTTGCTGTGACTGTCTGTGTGTGACTGATTATAACGAGGCCAGCTGGAGATGAGATGGGGAAACAGGCCCTTCAGGGTGCGATGCCCCCCCATTTTCTCAGATCAATGGCCTGTAATCTGAGAAGTGAAAGTGTTACAGGGCAGCCCCGATATAAAATGGGTTGCCTGACTGTGGGTCTTCACCCGCGCGCTTAAAAGGGACTTATTAATACTCCACTGCAGGCACACACAAAGGTTAATAAAAGGTTTATTTACAAGGGAAGGGGAAATGAGGAAATGTACAACTCGGGAGAAAAGAGGGAGATAAAGTCTTAAATGCGTCTTACCCGTGTTCGCTGACCTGGAATCCCAATGGCACACTGAGAAGTGGCGGTGAGCCAAGAGCCATGAAGACAAGGGACACCCCCCCAACCCCGCAAGGCCCATGTGTCTGGTTTTATACCAAACCTGGCTGCTTAACTCCACCCTCAGGTCCCAGCAACCCTCCCTTGTGTGATGATGGGATTTGTAGTTCCCAGTGTCTTCACAGCTTTGACTGGAGTGAGGGTGGGGTCCACAAAGCCTGTATGGAATTAGCTCAGGACATCCTTTCCCCCCAGCAATTCCCCCCTTTCACTTTTTGCCACCATTTCCATGGTGATGAAGATCAGTTATATGGATGCTGGGATACAGTCTCAGATGAAAATTTTTCAGGGTTCCAGTGTGAAAGAAAACCAGTCTTTCCAGGTATAGTCCATTGTGGAAAGCAAAAGTCCTCCATTCCTAGAAAAAGAGTTCATCAGTGCAAGCCAAAACAAAAAACAAAAACAAACAAAAAAAAAATCTGGAGGCATTAGTCAAAACAAGACAGCAAACATGTCAAAATCACAAGAAAAAAGCTTAAAATTGGTTCAAATTATGTAAAAACCATGTTCTCTCAACCTTGAGCCCAAATTCTTTTGACGGCACAGCAAAAGTTTGCAAACTAAATCTACTTGTAAGCTATATTACCTATTTTTGCATAAAATCATAGGGCAGAATAACTAAACAGCAATTTTAGCTGGCTTTTGGAATACTCCATATAGGATCAGAGTGAACTCTTGACATTTGGTCCATGTAGGCTTCAGGAACAAAGTTGGTCTCATCAGACTCCACCTGGGCTTTCCTCTTCTTGAGGGTACCAGGACTTTTTCATTTGCCAGGTTGTCCAGTCCTGCCAATGGAGGCAAGCTTCCTCACCTTCTTTGGAGGTCTCTGGAACCCTACGAACAAAGCAACAGGTTCTCCTCTTCTTGGTTCAGCTCTGCTTCAACTTCCTGGAAGAACTCCACTCAAAGCCACACAATGAAACTCATGTCCAGTTTTTTTAGTTTAAGCAGACAAAATCCCTACAGAAGTTATGCAAAAACAGTCTCTGAGATAAGTAGTAAAAAAAATTACTACCACTATTTTTATGCTGTGTTGGTATCAAGGGGAGAGAAAATGTGAACACAAGTTAGCTCTGCTGAAAAAAGAAAAAATTCAACATCGCTGCACATCCTGGTCAGTCAAAACAAAATTTTTGTGGATTCAGAACAAAAGGCAAAAAAAAATTTGCCGATATTATGTCAAAACTTAGTAAAAATCAGGTGAATCTCCAGATCAATTCAGTCCTTTGTAGGAAATTTTTACTCTCAACAATTCCATCACTAGGAATCTGTTGAGGCCTTTTACCCCTATTTTCTCCAGAAACAATTTCTGTTGATAAACAATTGAAGTGTACAATATTACAAGGCGACAATCACCATTGACAATTTACATACATAATCAGGTCAAGGTGTTACCCGCTTTCCCAAGTGACAATGCTTCCCTTCTAGTTTTCTCTACTAGGTAAGCCAAATAGGACAAATTCATCTAATACCTTTCCCAGGAGGAAAGGGAGGAAATGTGGAGTGTCTCAGGAGCTCTACTGAGGTTCCACAAAATTTCCTTGCATCGGCCAATGACAGGCTACCAAATTTGTACTTGGATTTAGATTTCTGGGAAGCTTTGCCATAAATATCAGAAAACAGCAGAAACAACAATATTCAATCTTATGAAGGCACTGGCTTAGTTCAGTTTTATAATGTTGACAATCAAACCATAACCTTTAGCTTTTCCTCATAACTGAAGACTTTTTTTTTTCAATGTCTATAGGAACTATGCATACCAATTTGTCAACCACTAGAGGCCAAGACAAGGACACAAGGAAAGGACATACAGACATACAACATATAGACACAAAGAGCTCTTTAGTAACGATTTATCACGCATGGGGTATCTTATACAACTGCAGTTTCACTCAGACCAAAGTAACAAAAACAAGCAGAAAATCAACCTTGAAGTTAAAAAAAAAAGCAAAAAGTTAAAAGGAAATACCAAAATCAAGATTGAAAGCCTTTCTGTGTAAAAAAAAAAAAAATACTGCCAGCATATGCATGATTCTAGATGTTATTTCACATCTCTTAAATTTTGAAAGGAAGAAGATTGGTTTGATCATGTTAGTCATCTTAGGGTTTCTTCAGAAAAGTGAATCCGGGCCTCCCCTGGTGGCACAGTGGTTGAGCGCTGGACTGTGGGGCTGCCCGCAGCCTCTGCAGTGCCGGTTCAATCCCCGGCCACTGGCGAGGGTCCCACATGGCATGACAGACCTCTCCTGCCTCACCCGCTGCTCCCCTCAGCAGTGTATTTCGTCATTCTGCCTGTTCTGTTCCCCGCTCTGGCTCTGGTGAATTCTCTCACCCTCCCGCACTTCTGACTGTACGCAGTGCTTGTATAAATAAATAAATAAATCTTAAAAAAAAAATCCAGAAAAGTGAATCTTTGGACATCCTGCAACAATAACTGGAAAAGAAGTCAGTAACATTCAAGTTTTTGTCTTTTTCTTAAATATACATCTCAAGTCCTCAATGAGTTCACAAGACCAGTGGGACTTTGTCTCTGGGTCAGTTCCTTCTGGTGCTTGCTTAACTCTGGAATGATGTACCCAGGGTTTTATGCCTGCAAGTTTCAAAGAAGTATGTATGCTCAGCAAAACGTCATGTGGACCAGTGCATTTTTCTGACAGCTGGTTTTTGGCATGCCCACTCTGCCAAGTCTTGAGTAAGATCTGCTCTCCAGGTCGGAAGGGATACAATGGTTGATCAGGAGGCATAGAGATCCTTGAGGTTGCAAAGTTGTGCCAGAACCTCCTGGTTATGTTTCGCATATTGTATGATCCGGCAATCTTGTGCTATTTCTGGACCGCCTTTCCAAACTGAGGCCTGGAAAGGTCTTCCAAACACAGTTTCAAAGGGGTTTAATTGTAGCCCACTTCTAGGTGCTACTCTTATCTGGAGGAGGGCAAGGGATAGTACTTGGTCCCAACGAAGGTGTGTTTCTTGGCACAGTTTTGCCAAGGTTTTCTTTAAGGTGTGGTTCATTTTTTCCAGAAGACTGTGGTCTCCATGCAGCATGCAATTTCCAGCTGATCTGTAACACATTGCTTACTGCATGAGTAAAGTCAGAGATGAATGTTGGCCCATTATCACTCTGGATGGAGCTGGGCAACCCAAAGCGAGGGATTATCTCCTTCAGCAGCTCTTTTGCCACCTTGGAAGCTTTCTTCGTCTTTGTGGGAGAAGCTTCCACCCATCCGGAGAACGTGTCCACAAAATCCAGTAGGTATTTGAAACTGCCTGTTTTTCTAAGTATTTGTGTAAAGTCCACCTGCCAGTCCTCAAAAGGGCACTTGCCCCGATATTGAACCCGAATGGCTTTAGGGTGGGAGTCAGTCTTGGGGTTATTCCTGGCACATAGTTGACAGACCCAGGTGTGCTATTTTATGTAAATATGGGTCCTTCAAATATGGGCGCACTGTTTCTAATAAGGCATCTCTCTCATAGTGAGATCCTCCATGAAGATGTTTTAGCATCGGATATACCAGGGCCTCAGGGAGGAGTATCATCCCATGGGAGTTTACTCTCCAAGTGGAGCTGGGGTCAAACTCAGTAAATCCCCATGCACAAGCTCTCTCCTCATCCCGCTCAGTGTAGTCAGGAGCATACTGAGTCAGGTCCACAAGAGGGATGAGTGCACTCTGAGGAAAGGGGAAATGAGGGAATGTACAACTCAGGGAGAAAATAGGGAGATAAAGTATTAAATGCGTCCTACCCGTTCCGCCGACCTGGAAACCCAATGGTACTCTGAGATCTGGCCGCGAGCCAAGAGCCGTGAAGCCAAGAAGGGGGCCCCCAAGACCCATGTGTCTGGTTTTATATCAAACCTGGCTGCTTAACTCCACCCTCAGGTCCCAGCAACCCTCTTTTGGTGGTGATGGAATTTGTCTTTCCCAGTGTCCTGATGGCTTTGGTCTGGAGTGGGGGTGGAGTCCACAAAGCCTGTATGGAATTAGCTCAGGACTTCCTTTCCCCCTAACACTTTGATGGGCACATGTTTTAATATTTGGTAATTAAGCATATGGCTTTGACAGGGAATTAGCAATAAAACATAAAGCAACCCTATTCAACCCTTTTGCTGCTTTAGATTTCACCATAACTTACAATTTAATTGTCAGAAATTCTCTTAAGAAAATGTAGCTTCCGTGTTTAGCCTTTGGGGATTTGGGCTTCTCTTTTTGGTAATTTATGTGACACTTATTGATATAAGAGTGTTAAGTCATAAAGTGCATGCTTTGAATTGTTTCTGTCAGTAGAGACTTCCGAATTTAACAGATGCAGACAGGTGAAGACCAGGAAGAGGGAATGTAAATCGCATATAGGAAAGTATCCACTGTGGCAGAAAAACAGAAACCAAATGGTGGGGAAGTGTTAAATAAGGTTAAAATTAAGCCCCTACCCCTTGCCCAGCAGGAAGGTTTGGGAGGCTTGAACACAGAGAGAACTGATGAGGCTGCTCTGGGTCCCAATCCGTAAGATGGATCCCTTTGACCAGGAATGTGGAGGCAAGGCCAGGACACATTCTGGGTCAAAGATCAACCCCCCAGGATCAGACACCCCTGCACTAACCAGCCCAAAACTTACTCCCCAAAGCAAAAATGACAAAACCAGTTATAAAAGGGAGCCCCAAATCTTTCTTCACTTGCAGATCTTTCCTGTCTCCCCAGCTGCTTCTCTTAGCAGTGTATTTGAACAAATGTGCCTTTTCTGTTCTCCAGTCTGCCTCTGGTGAAATTTTTCACCCCTGCACCTCTGGCCTGTCAAAGTATCATTAAGAATTTGAAAACCAAGCTCCCACTCCTTACCCAGCAGGCAAGTAGGGGAGGCTGGAATGATAAAGGGAGTGGATGGGACTGCCATGGAAACATGGTCCTTAAGCTGGTGAAGCCCGGAACTGATGACCCTCTATGCTGATTCGGATCATCAGTCAGGACACACCCAAGACTAGTCACCCTAACCAGTCAATGGTTCTAAAGTATAGAGACTTGGGACCCAAACTCTGAGCAGTACACCCTTCCTGTTTCGCCCTCTGCTTCTTTTAGCAGTGTATTTCAATAAATTCACCTGGTATTTCCCATCTGTCTCTGGTGAACTCTTTCACCCCTGCAACAGGGCCTCCACCTTGATTCTTCCCCACAACATTCTATATCAATAATCTTTGTTAGATAGAGTGGTGTGATTTCTTATAAAAGAAGATGGAACCTAACCTCTTCAACTACACCAATCTTCTATTTACCCAAACATCTACTCTTTTTCTCTGAATTCAGCAAATAGAAATGAAACTTTAAAAAAAAAGCAAATAGCAATTACATCTACCAAGTTGCTCAGGATAGGAACTTTGGCAGCATCTTTAATTTCTGTCTTTCCCTCACTTTCTATACCCATCCACATCAGTCCTATTAGCTAACAACCTATGCAATGCACCACTCTGACCCACTCCTCTCTCTTTGTCTACTGCAAGTTTCTTGGTTGTTTTCCTGTTGCATTCTTGTTCTCCTACAATCTAGTTTCCCCAATGCAAAGAGATTTTTCTCAAACACAAATTATTCAATTCACTCCACTCGCCAACACCTCTCTCCATTTTCACAATTAGCATGAAGTTCTGAGTGACTAGTTTCTGTGAATATCTTTGACCTTATCTCACAATTCCTTCTCCTTTGTCCACATGAAACACTGACCTCCTTTTTCTTACTGCAGGGTGATTCAGTCCTTTCTGCCTCTCTGTGCTCCCCTCTGCAATTGTGCTTTCTCCCAAACTTTGCTGTATGCATCCTGGTCTGTCAATAGAGTTCATATTGTCATTTATTGAAGTCTTATCATTTCCATGAAAGAATAATGTTTTCATAGCTTTACAGATACATACATTTTATTAAAAATATCCTTAAGGGTTTCATATTTTGATGTTATCCTGAATGGTATTGAAAATTCAGCTGGTTTGTTTCGATCCTTTTTACAGATCCTATAACCATTTGGTATTTCTCTGTTGGATTATTTTAAAACTTATTTATATTGCTTTTTTTTTCCCTGTCACTGAAAAGTCAGTTTTAACATTCTCTCTATATTTTAATCACTAGAACACTATCAATTCTACAAAAGTACAGTGTAGTTTCTCAATAATTAGTCATTGTTTCTTTTGAGTGAATATCATATATAGGTAACCTTGGAAAAAATGATTGACCTCTCTTCTCAAAATCTCCTTCCTCAGATACTTATTAATGTATTTGTAAGTGCACATATTGATATATGTAATATACATAGAATTAAAACAATGATACTTATACTTCCTGATATTTATCACTATTAAATCAATTTTGGTAAGTGTTAAAAGCATCGTAAAAAACGAAGTATTCTGAATTTCCTAACATTTTTGTTTAGTATTTAAGCACATTGGTATTGTTATGACCTATTGTGTTTGTAG
The DNA here is from genome assembly GCF_014898055.3 of Talpa occidentalis. Taxonomy (NCBI): domain Eukaryota; kingdom Metazoa; phylum Chordata; class Mammalia; order Eulipotyphla; family Talpidae; genus Talpa; species Talpa occidentalis. The sequence goes on along the minus strand of NW_023602073.1, from coordinate 41,151,925 downwards.
TTTGTTCCTTCTCAAAGGAAATATTGTGTATATAGTATTATTATTTAATGTTATTTTTCTACTAAACTAGACTCCATGACACAATTATAGCCCCCAAAAAGAAAGACATGCTGAAAAAGAAATCTGAAATTACCTCTTGAAAATTTTAGAATTTAAACCTTACTAGTTAACTCCAACAGTAGTAACTGTGCCTCCTTTTTTTAAAAAAAAAAAATTAAGATTTATTTTATTTATACAAAAACTGTGGTAAAAGCCAAATTCGCGGGAGGGTGAGAGGATTCCCCAGAGACAGAGCCTGGAACAGAACAGGCAGACTGACTGAAATCCACTGCTGAGGGGAGCAGCGGGCGGGGCAGGAGGGGTCTGCGCGCCACGTGGGCCCTCGCGGGCGCGGCAGAGGCTGTGGACAGCTCCCCAGCGCGCGCCCAACCGCCTGCGCCCCCTGTTTGCTGTTCTCCCCACAGTGTGAGCGCGACAGTAAAGCATCTGCACAAGGCAGGGCCAGGATGGGGACGCCTGGAAAAGCCAAAACCCAGGCCGGGATTGCTCAGGACAGATGAAAGGGCCTCTCGGGCATTCCAAGGGTTGTCGTTAAGCGGCAGCTTCTTCCTTAAAGCTGAGAAACCGCTGGGGGTTCCCTCTGCCAATGGCTGTGGCCTGTGGCTCTGACGCCACAAAGAGCCCTTGTGACGGCACCGGCACCGCCTGCATCAGGCCCGCCCGGACTGCGCCTGTGTCCTCAGGAGCCGGGAAGCTCTGGACAGTGACCTGTGCACTCCGGACGCCGAGAGAGACAGTGAGAGCCTGTTTTGGGGTATTTGGTTTTCTTTGGGTTTATTTATTGCTTTACTTATTTAGTTATTTGTTTAGGCTATTTATTTTAGTTATTTTACTTTTCTTTCTTTGTTTTTTCCATTATTTTCCTTGATTTTTTTTTTTTGTATTTGCTTATACTTTTTTCTATTTTTTCTTTTTCCTTTTATTTCCTTGTTTTTTTTCCTTTATTGTTTTGTTATTGGCTTTTTTTTCTTTTTTATGTCAGTTTTTAGTTTTTTGATTTTATTTTTTGAATGATTTCCCCCATTTTCCCTTCTGTTCTTGTTTCATTGCTTGTTCTTTCTTCCCCTTTGTCGTTTCTCTGGTTTTTTGTTTGTTTGTTTTTTCCAGTTTTTAGTTTCTAATTGTGGTTTGTTCTGTTGTTTATTCTATTGGTCTTTGTTGTTCTGTTTTATTCTTCAATTTAGTGGTTAGTTTGTAATTGGTTTGTTATATTTTTACATTTTTGTCTCATTTGTAATTTTTTTGATTGTGTATTTTTATTTATTTGTAGTGTAGTTAGTATTGCTAGTAAGGTGAGTGAAGTTAGTATTGCGGGTTAAGTTAGCATTGTTAGTATTTAGTGAGGTTTAGTGAATACTTTTTGAGTACTATTAATACTAGTCCATTTGTTAATATCGTAGGAGAGTCAGTTGTCAGCGGAGGTAGCGCAAGGGCTGTGAGCACAGTCAGGGCTGGTGAGTGTAGTTGGCGTAGTCCAAGTGCACAGGCGCTATGTGCAATCGCCTCAGTCCCCAGGGACATAAAGTAAAAAGCTACCAGGCGTTGCGGGCGCTGGGGCGGGGCACCCACACCAAGGTTATGCTGGCGCTGCACGCGCTCATGGGCATGAAGGTGCTCATCAGGGAAGTCCGCAAGTCCGAGCTGCCTGACCTCCGCCTCCTGGCCCGCGAGATGGGGTGCATGAAGGCCCTTTATCACCCGAACATCGTGGAGCTTTTCCAGGTGGTGGACACTGGGCCGAAGCTACACCTCGTCATGGAGTACGTGCAGAGGGAAGACCTGCAGGACTTCCTGAGCGAGCGTGGGCACCTGGAGGAGAGCGTGGCCTGCCAGCTCTTTCAGCAGATCCTCGTGGCCCTCAGATACTACCATGCCAAGGGCATTGCACACCGGGATGTGAGGCCCCGAGAACGTTGTGCTGATCTGAGAAGGAAAAGTCAAGCTGGCAGACTTCTGGCTCAGCGTCCAAGGCTTCCCCCAGGCACTGAGCACGTGCTGCTGTCACCCAGAACACAGGGCCCCCGAGGTCTACCTTGGCCAGTGGTACAACGGCCCCAAGGTGGACGTGTGGAGCCTGGGCATATTGTGACCGGCATACTGCCCTTCAGGGTGCCAAGCCTCAGGGCGATCAGGGAGCGCGTCCTGGGCGGGAACGTCCACCTGACCTCCTACCTCACAGTCCAGGGCGGGGACCTGCTGGCCAAAATGCTGGCACAGGACCCCTGGAGGCGCGGCCCCTGGAGAGCATCCAACAGCATGCCTGGGTAGCAGAAAGAGCGAGGGACTCCTGCCCTTCAGCGAGCCATTGCTCAGACCCCAGGACTCAGCCATAATCAAAGCTATGGAGCGCCTGGGCTACCAGAGGCAGGAAATTCGGGAGGCCATTGACGCTAACAAGTACGACTAGGTCATGGCCACCTACCTGATTCTCCACTCCAGGAAGCAGGAGGGGGAGGAGTACCACAAAGAAGAGGGGGAGGAGCGGCCGAGGCACATCACCTTCCGGGAGCCTGGTGACCCCGATTCCAAGGACTGCCCCCCCCACCCCCCACAACCTGAGGTTTCGGGGAATACCCCAAGCCAGTTATCCTGCGAAAGTACCCAGTTGAAAAGAGCGGAAAGGATGCCCCCACCCCACCTCCTGCAGCCTGAGGTTTTGGGGAATACCCGAAGGCCAGGTATCCTGCGAAAGCAGGAAGTCCGAAAGAGGGGAAAGGATGCCACCCCGGGCAACAGGGTCATCTCCGCCAGGCACCTGAGCTGGAGGACGCCCAGGAGCACACCACTGCTGCAGGTCCTAGCGCCCTGCTAGAGGACACCCCAAAGGGCAGACCCTCCGCGCTAGGCCCAGAGCTGGAGGACGCCTGGGGGGACACCAGCACCTCTGTGGTCGGACCCCAGCAGGAGGACACCAGGGAGCACAGCAGCACCTCGGTGTCAGTCCTCCAGCTGGAGGACGCTGGGGAGCACGGCAGCACCACTGAGACAGGCCCCCAGCTGGAGAGGGACCAGGAAAGCAGGGCCAGCACAATCAGTCCAGCTCCCCAGCCCTCCAGCACCACCCTAAGACCTCCCCCAAGACGTGGCTGGCCTTTCAGTGCAGTGGCCCCTTCAGCAATCATCAGGGCCAGAGATAGGGTATTAGAAATTATCCTGGAATTTTGTTGCTGCTGTGCAGCATTGGAACTGGAGAGCAACAAAGATTGAAAATAGCGCCATACCCGGCAGAAGACCTCCACCCCCAAAGCACAACCACTCAGTGGCCATGGGGAACAGGAGTACACCAGGGAAGGTTGAGGCTCTCGAGAGGCTCGGGCTGGGCCCAGTCAGATGGGCCAGGAGTAGCATGAGACTCACAGGACTGCAGCACAGAAGTCTGGGCAGCACAGATGTCCCTGGAGCAGAGCAGGTGAAGGGCCAGGCAGGCAACGAAACTGGTGAAGCACCTGGAGGGGAGCAGAGCGGGTGAGGGGTGGGGTGTGGAGGGGTTGGGGAGAGCTGAGCAGGTACAGGACCAGGAGAGGGGTGTGGGGCTGTGTGGGCAGAGCCTCCAGAGGCCCCAGGGCCAGAGGCGGGGAACCCTGGACCACTCTCCCCCATCTTAGGTTCTGCCCCCTTGGTGGGAGAGACCTGCTGCTCACTCCTGGGCACATGGATGGTGCAGAGGATGCAGGAGCTCTTGCAAAAGCTTAGGTCCAGGTAGTAATACGTGCAGATTGCAAGGAGCAGATAGAGAGGCTCTCTAGCTTCCCTTAAGAAAGACTCGGGGACCAGTATATTAGAATCCAAATGGGACTCTCCAAGGTGGGCAGAGGTTATTCACAGAGCAGCCCTACTCCACCACAACCTGCTCAGCTGGAAAATCCGCACATCTTCCTGCTCCATGAAGCCTAGGCTATGATCAATCTCAGTCCCGCAGCGAGCACAACTAGGTGTCCAGTGTCCCCTGGACCGAAGCTGCAACTCGTCATGGAGTACGTGCAGGAGGGATTTTGCAGCTTGGGATTCTTACACAGTGTCAGCCCAGCTGGAATTTCTCCTTTTAAAAATCCTCTCCAGATGGCCACCCACCCCTCCTCCTCCCTGGATTCAAACCCCCCAGTGTGACCTTAGCCAAATTGGAAACATATCACCTCATAGATGCAGGCTTTGGACAACATTCTCTGCCAATTAAATCACTGGATACAGGAATGAAAAGCTACAGTGGCTATCTACCTTTTTTCATTATTGTTTAGATGGTGTTCAATTCCCTTCTAAAACTAAGGTTTTGCTAAGTCTGGTAAATGCAAGTGAGGTGAGGTATGTGTGTTTGAAAAAAGAAAATATGGAAGAGGGATATTCTGAAGGGCCTTAAGATAATGTAAAGCAGGATGGGTAAAATGAAATGGCATTAGAAAGAAAGCAAGCAAAAGAAAGTGTTGAAGGTCTGAGAGAGATTTTGGTGAGAAATCGTGTGTACTCAGGTGTCCCCCTCCTCCAACACATTCATGGGCTTGCTCATCTGACCAGCAAAGCCCCCTCTGACTGACCCTTCGTCAGCCGAAGCTGGGGCCAGGACATCCAAACATGGACCAGCTCTCCCTTACTGCCATGGATCCTTCCCATAGTAGGACCAGTGATCATGATCATGCTTTTCTTTGTTTCTACACCCTGTTTGCTCTGCTTTATCCAGAAAAAGCTCTCTGAGATGAGCCTTCACTCTCCCAGACCCGGGAAAGCCATTCCTGTTATTGACAGATGAGCAACAGGGCATTGCTCTAGGGGTTCTAGGCCAACCTGGGCCAGTCCAGTGACCAGTTGCTTATTTCTCTAAACAAATGGATCCCACTGTAAGAGGATGGCAGCCCTGCCTGCGTGCACTTGCGGCAGCTGCTCGTCTCGCTAGACAAGCCTTAAAACCCACACTGGGCCAACCTGTAAATGTTAGTTCTCCACATCGGCTCCAGGACCTGCTCATTCACCAGGCTCTCTCCCCTCCATCACCCTCTTGTCTGTTAGATTTCTACTCTCTTTGTCAAAGACCCTCTCATCTCCCTCTCCCAATCCGCGACTCTCCATCCTGCTAGGCCTCACGGGTGTTCCACACCCTAACGCAGGTAACACCCTCTTCTTACTATGGTGGACACCATCACCAGTCGGACAGTGGACCTGCCTTTATCTCAAAGATTACTCCACAGGTCTCCTCCCTGGGCATCACCTGGGAACTACACATTCCCTCCCGACCACAACCCTCTGGTAAGGTAGAACGGGTAAATGGTCTGACCAGAGACCACCTAGCCAAACTCTCCACTGAGCCCGCAAATTCTGGGTGGAGCTGCTCCCACTGGCTTTAATGCACCTCCGAGCCACTCTCTGTGGCCCCTTGTTCCAGAGCCCCCTTGAAAGGATGTATGGCAGACCTCCTCTTACTAACCATGAGCTCCCCATCCAACCTACACCGTTGTCTGGATATTTTCCATACTTCTCTTTGCTCAGACAGCTACTCCAAGAACACGCAGACTTGTCTGCCACAACCTGTGCCTCCGTCCCCTGATGCACCTGTCAACTTGCTGTGTCCTGGAGACCAGGTTCTTCTGAAAGCCATCTCTCTAAAACCACTTCCGCCAAAGTGGATGGGTCCACACACGATCATCCTGACTACACCAACAGCTGTCAAGCTCTTGGGCAACACATTCTGGCATCAGCTGTCCAGGGTCAAACCGGTCCCTGTGGACAAGCAGTATGTATGCGAGTGCTGGGCCCAACTCGGGTATGCATCAATGCTTCCCTGGTCCACATCCCACTCAGCCTAAAGAGTAGAGGCCCTCTGATTCTCCTTCCTCTGTTTCTTTTCTTTTTTTTTTTTTTAAAGATTTATTTATGCAAGCACTGGGTACAGTCAGAAGCACAGGAGGGTGAGAGAACTCACCAGAGACAAAGCGAGAGCAGAACAGGCAGACTTGACGAAGCACACTGCTGAGGGGAGCAGTGGGCAGCAGGAGAGGTCTGCCCGCCATGTGGGACCCTCGCCTTGAGGCCAGGGATTGAACCGGTGCTGTAGGGGCTATGGGCAGCTTCACAACCCAGAGCTCAACTGTCAACCACTGCACCACTGGGGAGGCCCCTCTCCTTCCTCTGTTTCTAATCCCATCTCTTCAAGCCACTTCCAGTTCTTCTGTCTATGCCCAGCAATTCCAGATCAGCACAGCCTCGGGCAAAGTATTAGCACTCATAGGGCTTCTTATCCTAATCTCCTCATTTTTTCTTTTTGCCCCATGCTTGCTCCGTTTCATCCAACACCGGATCCAAGAACTGTCCCATACCACCTTTAACCAACTCCTTCTCCACCCATATCCTCACATCCCTGCAAAGACTGTCTCATAGCCAGGCCTGAGCCCCACCCTGGTCTTCGCCCCTGTCTAGCAGGAAGTAGCCAAAGAAAGAACCATTGCCCCTTTTCAACAAAAGGCTGGTATGAAAGGCTGATGCAGGGGCCAGAAATGGGGAAGCCCACATACAAACAAGATGGCCCTGACACCAGTACCCCTGATTCCATCAAACCAAAACTGAAGCCATAAGCAGGAGAAAACTACTCGGCTCCATGAAAAAACAACGTTGTTCCACCTAAACCTGTTCCCCCCCCCTGCAAACCCAGTTTTCCTGCCTAACCTCTCCTCACCCTATAAAATGACATCTCCCCCCACAACGGGCATGACTTCAGGGACCCCCACCTTGGGTCCACGAAGATCGCCCGGGGGCGCAATGAATTTTCCCTTCCTTTGAGAAAGTTTAGCTTGGCTCCCCTTTTCTTTACTGCACCAAACTGTTACAGGGCAACCCTGGTATAAAAAGGGTTGTCTGACTGTTTCCTGATTCTGGTGGAGTGTTTCAGATTCTGGTGGAGCTGCCAGGACAGGGCCGGTTCTGAGATGGGCAGAGTTGGGGGTCCTGGAGGGCGGCATCCTGGTGGTGAGATGCTCTGTGAGGAGTCAGAGAAGCAGGGCTCAGAGGAGAGGAGACTTGGGGGAATGCCCTGGGTGTGAGGTTTCCAGCTTTTCTCCCCAGGACCCCTCTCTCCAGCGTCTGGATAACAAAACCTGGGTAAACAGGAAAGTAGATCATTTTTTCCTTTTACAACCTATTTAGTATTGAGGACATTAAAAAAATATATAACATTTAATGAAAACTGTTAAATTTATAGAAAAGTTGCAAAGATAGTACAGTTCTTATTTATTCCACACCATTTCCACTTTGTTAACATCTTACATGAATTTTTTTTGTATTTTTTTTTACAGCTAATGAAGCAATATTGACACAATTACCAAACTCTGTGCTTAATTTCATTACTTCTTCCTAATGTACATTTTATGTTCGATAATCCAAATTGCCTCATTCAGTTAGAGCCAGTTCTCTTCGATGTGCCTCTTGCTGACTGTTTCTCTGACTTTGCTTGTTTTTATAACATTGACATTGGTGAGGAGTGATATTTTGGAGAGGTGTTGGGTTCACAGTTGGGGTTCTTGGGTCATGTCTGAGAAAACTTTCACCAGATTCCCCCATTCACATACACAGTGAGTTTCCCCACAAGACAGAGACTTTTAGTCTCTGCCAAAGAGAAGTTTTATTATTTCTTTTTTTTTTAAAAAAGGGAAAGAGTCAGAACTCTGCTACCCTCCTCCACCCACTGAGTAGGCTCTCTCCGACCAACGGAAAGGAGGGAAAAAAAAAAAAAACCAGCAAGAACAAACTACAGATCAAGTGGGACACTGAGTAGAGAGGAACTATTTCAGGCACCACACCCCACAAATGGGAACTGTGGAGAACGGTGAAGAAATCACCACAGAGGTGATCTAGCGGCTCCGGGAGCCATCAGAGGAAGACAAGGATTCCACGGTGACCTACAAATAGTCTAAGGCCAGCCGAGAACCACTGGGAAAAAGCAAAGGTCAGCAAGGACAGGTCTCTGGTGCCACCTCATGACCAGAACAAAATCACCAACTAACTGATTCCCTGTTGGAACTAAATAAATACAGAGGGAGGGAACTGTAAGGGACAGTGCCCAGCAACACAGCATCAACACTCTGGTGGAGTTTTGGTCTACCAGTGCTAATCCCAGTCTGGTGAACAGTTTCTGACACCCCTAAAGGAGCACTCCAAAGAGATGCTCGCCAACACCAGTGGCACATGTCCCAATGAATAGAACTAAATTGAAAGCAAACAACAGGGAGAAGAAAACATAAATAACCAAGCAAGCCTGCAGGGGAAGGACACACCACAAAAAGAAATACAGTCACCAGAGCTCAACAATGACATGGAAGAACTTCTCGGCCTATCAGATAGAGAATTAATGCTCATCATGATCAAAAACAAAGAAAACAAAAATGAAAAAATGATTTGAGACAAATAATCACTGAAGAATGAAATTGAGACCTTAAGAAAGGAAAGAAAAGAAACACAGGAGATTAAAAGATTACTAGAGGAGATAAACAACTCTGGGAAAAGCAATGAAAACAGAATTGATGAAATGGAAAAATGGATCAGTACTATCTCAGGTACAGAAATAAAAAGAGTCAAAAGAAAAGAGATAGAAGAGCAAATAAAGAAGTATGAAGATACTCTTAGACAATTATCAGACTCCATGAAGAGAGGAAACATAAGAGTTATAGGCATTCCAGAAGGTGAGGAGACAAAGGAACAGAGAAATTATTCAAGGAGACAATTGAAGAAAATTTCCCTAGTATGAAAAAGGAGACAAACATAGACATACAAAAAGCGAGAAGAACTACCAATTACCACAATGAAAAGAAAACTACAGCAAGACACCAAATAGTAAAGCTTGCAAGAGTCCAAGACAAGGAAAAAATAAAACAGGCAAGGGGAAGAAAAAGATAACTTTAAAGGGAAAACCAATCAGGTTAACTTCAGAATTCCCCAAAGAAACATTACGGACAAGAAGAGAATAGAGTAACATATTCAGCAAACTTCAACACAGCAAATGCCAACCAAGAATACTTTACCCTGCAAAGCTCTCCTTCCTCTACAAAGAAAAGATATGGGCCTTCTCAGACAAACAGAAACTCCAGAAATTCATTACAATTAAACCACCACTCCAAAAAAATTCTACAAGTCCTAAAGCCACAACCAACAGAGGAATGAACAAGAAGAACAGAACAAACGAAGGAATAAAATCACAAAAAAAGACAAACAAAATGGCAAATACAGATGCCAACATATCAATATTAACTCTAAATGTAAATGGATTAAACTCATCAATAAAAAGACAGAGTAGCAGGCTGGATTAAAAAAATAAATCCAACCTTTTGCTGTCTCCAGGAAACACATTTTAACCACAAAAGATAAACATAGACTGAAAGTAAAAGGTTGGAAAATCATCCTACAAGCAAATGGACCAAAAAAGAAGGCAGGAACAGCCATACTTATATCAGTTGAAATTGACTTCAAATTAAAAAAGGTAAAAAGATGCATAGACGGACACTAAATTATGATCAAGGGGATAGTACATCAGGAAGATATAACACTCATCAAAATGTACTCACCAAATGAGGGGGCACCAAAATATATTAGACAATGATTATCAGTTCTGAAAACAGACATGAAAGAAAATACATATACAGTGGGATACTTCAACACCCCACTCTCACCAATGGACAGATCAATGAGACAAAAACAAAGACTATAACCCTAAATAAAGACATAGAACTCATGGACTTGACAGACACTTATAGGACACTGCACCCAAAGAAATCTGAGTACACAATTTTCTCAAGTGTGCATGGAACATTCTCCAGAATTGATCACATACTGGGCCACAAGACAAACATCTACAGATACACAAAGATCAAAATCATTCCAACTATCTTCTCTGATCATAAAGGCATCAAGCTAGAAATAAATCATGAAAAGAAAACAAGGAACATTCCCACTTCATGGAGATTGAAATCCATACTATTGGAAGACCACTGGACTAATGAGGGGATCAAAGAAGAAATTAAAAAATACTTTGAGTTGAACAACAAGGAGGACATCACTTTTCAGAATGTATGGGATGCAGCAAAAGCAGTAATAAGAGGAAAATATATAACAATCCAGGCTCACATCAAGAAACAAGAAAGAATTCAAAGAAACAACCTAATCTCACATCTTAAAGAGCTAGAAAAAGAACAAAAAAACCCTAAAGCCAGTAGAAGAAAGGAAATAATAAAAATCAAAGCAGAAATAAGCAGATTGGAAATTAAAAAAAAATTATCCAAAAGATCAATGAAACCTAAAGTTGGTTCTTTGAAAAAATAAACAAAATAGACAAACCTCTAGCCAGGCTCACAAAGAAAAAATGGGAGAAACATATAAATATGATTATAAATGAAATAGGAGAAATCTCAACAGAATCAGTAGAAATCAAAAGGGTAATCAGAGATTACAGTGAACACTTACATGCAAACAAATTCAACAACCTAGAAGAGATGGACAAATTCCTTGAATGATATAATCATCCAAAGCTGGACAAAGAAGAAATAGAACAACTAAACAGACCAATTACAAGCAGTGAAATTGAGGCAGTGATCATAGCACTCCCCCAAAACAAAAGCCCAGGCCCAGACGGTTTCACAAATGAATTCCACCAAAAAATAAGCAGAGAATTAGTACCTATCTTACACAAACTCTTTCAAGAAATTGAAAAAGAAGGAATACTACCAAACACGTTCTGCAAAGCCAACATTACAATAATACCAAAACCAAACAAAGACAGCACAAAAAAAGAAAATCCTTGCCAACAGAATCCAACAATACATCAAAGAAATAATTCCCCATAATCAAGTGGGATTCATCCCAGGGACACAAGGATGGTTCAACATATGAAAATTGGTAAGTGTAATCCAACACATCAAGAAAAAGAAAAAGAAAACCCATATGATCATATCAATAGATGCTGAGAAAGCATTTGACAAAGTCCAACATCCATTTATGATGAAGGCCCTTGAAATTCTCGGGATAGAAGGAACATACCTTAACATGATAAAAGCCATATACAACAAACAGTCAATATTATTCACAATGGTGAAAAGCTGGAGGCCTTTCCTTTAAGATCAGAAACAAGACAAGGATATCCTCTCTCACCACTGCTCTTCAATATAATACTGGAGGTCCTAGCCAGGGCAATAAGACAAGAGAAAGACATACAAGGAATTCAAATAGGGAAAGAAGAAGTAAAACTATCACTATTTGCAGACAATATGATACCATACATAGAGAACCCTAAAAACTCCACAGAAAAACTACTCAAAATAATCAACCAGTTCAGTAAAGTAGCAGGATACAAAATCAACACAGAAGCATCAGTAGCCTTCCTATATACAATCAACCTGAAGGAGAAATCAAGAACACCATCCCTTTTATAATTGAAACAAAAAAAAATCAAATACTTGGGAATAAAACTAACAAAAGAGGTGAAAGACCTATACAAAGAAAATTATAAAACACTGTTAAAAGAAATTGAAGAGGACACAAAGAAATGGAAAGACAGTCTCTGCTCATGGATTGGAAGAAATAACATTATTAAAATGGCCATCCTCCCAAAAGCAATATAAAGATTCCATGCTATTCCAACAAAAATCTCAATGACATTCTTCAAAGAAATAGAACAAATACTGATGAAATTTATATGGAACCACAAAAAACCTCAAATTGCCAAAGCCCTACTGATGAAAACAAAGGAGAAAGGAGGTATCGCCCTTCCAAACTTCAAGCTATACTACAAAGCCATAATAATTAAAACAGTTTGGTATTGGAACAAAAATAGACACACAGACCAATGGAACCAAATAGAGAGCCCAGAAATAAAGCCATACTTTTATGAACAACTAATCTTTGACAAAGGAGTAAAGAATATGCAATGGAACATGGACAGTTTGTTCAATAAACTGTGCTGGGAAAACTGGACCTCCACATGTTAAAAAAATGAAACTAGACCACTACCTCTCACTCTGCACAAAAATCAACTCAAAATGGATAAAAGAACTGGACATAAGATCTGAAATCATAAAATATATAGAAGAAAATATAGGTAAAACACTGCAAGACATACATCTCAGAAATATCTTTAAAGACATCACTCAAAGCAGTGATAGTGAAGACAAAGATAAACACCTGGGATTACATCAAACTGAAAAGCTTCTGTACAGCCAAAGAGACATTAACCAAAATAGGGAGACACCCCAGTGATTGGGAAAACATCTTTGCACTCCATTCAACTGATAAGGGACTGATCACAAATTTATACAAAGAACTCACACGGCTCAACAAAAAAAAAATAAACAATCCGGTCAAGAAACAGGCAGAAGAACTTAAAAGACATTTCTGCAAAGAGGAAATGCAAATGGCCAACAGGCACATGAAAAAATGTTCAACATCCCTTATAATCAGGGAAATGCAAATCAAAACCACACTGAGATACCACCTTACACCAGTAAGAATGTCACATATCAAAAAACAAGCAACAACATATGTTGGCGAGGATGTGGTGAAAAAGGAACTCTCCTACACTGCTGGTGGGAGTGCAAACTGGTCCAACCACTATGGAAAGCTGTCTGGAGTTTCCTCAGTCTACTAAAAATGGAGCTACCATACAACCCGGAAATTCCACTACCAGGGAATCTACCCAAAGGAAACAAAAACATTGATTCAAAAGAACACCTGTACACCTATGTTTATTGCAGCACTATTTACAATGGGTAAAACCAGAAACAACCCAAATGCCCAAAAACAGATGACTGGATCAAGAAGATGTGGTATATATATAAAATGGAATATTATTCAGCAATCAAAAAAAGATAAACTCATGCCATTTGCAGCAATGTGGATGGAGCTAGAAGGAATTATGCTCAGTGAAATAAGACAGAAGGAAAAAGAAAAATATAGGATGATTTTACTTATAACAGGAATATAGGGGAGCCTAATAAGACATCAGTGTAAAAAAATAATAGCAATACAAAAGACAACAAAACAAAAACAGACAATTATAAATCAGAGACATCCTGCAGGAGAGGAGGAGGAAGAGGCATTAGAGGGAAGGAGGGAGGAGCACAGGGGACTGTGGTGATGGTGCACAGGTGCCTTGGGGAAGGAAATTCTGTGGAGACTCAAACTGAAGGGATGGGGGGAAGCAGATCAACTGGACACTTACCCATCTCCCATGGGCCCTTGGCAGCAGACCCTTTGCTAGGCGGCAAGGTGGGATGTGGCAACTGAGGGAGCAGTTGGCTCTGAAGGGTCTGGAGGCTGGAGGGGTGGCCTTTGAGACTGATGTGTAGAGGTGGGCAGTGTTCATCCCCGTGGATAGTGGGTGACATGGGAGTCCCAGACAGAGGGTGGGTGCAGGAGATGATCAGGATCTGGAGCCCAGAAAGCGCTTGGCAAGAAGGTAAGGTGCCTGGGGTGCCCTGGGCTGGAAGATGACCTCGTCCCGATGTGGGAGGGAACACCGAGCTCTGGGTCTCCAACTGCATTGGGTGGCATCTCATTGTGTCTTCTGTCTGTCCAGTCCCATCAGAACATGGAGGTGACCGGCTCGCTCCAAATGGAGCAGCACACCAGGAGCGAGCTGGCCATGAAACTCGGCCAGCTGCAGGAGAAGCTGGCAGAGCTGAAGGAGATGGTAAGTCCTGTGCCAGCTGGGAAGGGCTCGGAGGCCTCCGGGAGGAAGGTCCTTAGGCCAGGACATAGGTAGCTCCAACTCAGGGCTGGGGGGCACTGGTGACCCTGCAGTCCTGCCAGGTCCGTGACCACCTGTGCCCAGGGTCTGACATGGAGTGGTGGGTTCCCCGGGACTGCAGGTCACCTGCCCTGCTGGAGGTTGAGCCACTAGGGGAGAGACGAGGAGACGTGGAGACATCCTGGTTCCAGACTTGGCTCTGGGGTTGTGCTTCACTGAACAGGGTTGAGCCTCAGCATCCTTCACTTCAGAGAGCACTGGAAAGCAGTTCTGCTGCAGTTGAAGGAAGGGGCCTGGGCAGGTGGCAAAGTCCCACAGTGCCTGTCCCCCCACCTTTGTGGGTGCAGATCTGGGAGTTGCCTCGGTGGTCTCCACTCTGTTGCTCCACCACAAGTCCGTTGAGACAGTTGCTGCTCAGAACTGCCCTTTTCTGCATGCTTCCTGGGTTATGGCAGGACCAATCAGGTGGAAGCTATGAGCTGATTGGTGCTAAGTGGTCCAGTCAGCCAAGGATGAAAATGGTCCAGGGCCTCCCTGGTGGCCTAGGGGTTAAATCTTGGCACCCATCATCACTACTGCCTGAGTTTGATCCCTGGCTGGGATCTGACCCACAGGGCACAGCAGACCTCTCCTGCCTTGCCAGCTGCTCCCCTCAGCAGTGTGTTTCAGTCAGTCTGTCTGTTCTGCTCACTCTACACCTCTGGCCAATACCCCAGTTCTTCTGCACAAAAAAAGAAAAATGGTCCAAACAGACTTGATGTTGGGACACCCTGAAGAGTGATATAAGCCAGGGTTAGAGGGAGCTGAGGGGCTCTGTTCCAACCTCCAAAGAAAGAAGGGGAAGACTCTGTTCCTGGCCTCTGAAGAAAGGAGGGCCAGAAGCTGAAAGAAGAAAAGCAGCATCCAGTAGCCAACCTCTGCAGGAGGAAGAGAGGATGAAGACCTCTGTCAGAGACAGGGCCTCCAGTCCTGTGTCTGACATCACCGGAAAGGAGCACCAAAGGCTCCGAGCCTCATGTCTGAAAGAGCTGTTTGTTGTTGTTGTCCAGCAACTCACAAAGAACGTTTTAACACTTTGTGTCTCTGACATCAGCTGGGATCCCAACTGAAAAGGGTAGTCACAGGGCATGAATGGGATGCCAGGATAGGCCGCAGTGGCACCCACCTGCCCAGGCTCTAAGACAAGAGAGCTGCCAAAAAGCCCCAAAGCCAAAACCAAAGGCTGGAGCAATACAGACCCCATACGCTAGGGGCCTACAGGTTAGAGCCAATGGAAGGATAGTGCCCGGTAGGGGACTTATCACTGTGGTTCTCAACCATGTGCACAATTGCAAGAGACTTCAGGCTCTGGAAACAACCACCTTGGGGTTTATTTTACAAATGGGAAACGGAGCTTACTGTAGCCACAAGTGGTGTCTACCTCAGCCAGGTACTGTCCACCAGAAGTACAAGTAGGGTTCCAATCCCCTGTCACCAGGAGTGCTGAGCAGCACTGGTCAGTAGTGATGGTCACTACTGGTCTCCCTGAGGTAGCGTCTAGCAGAGGCAGCTGGGTTCCAGTGACAATTTGGAGGCCAACTGCCACCTGCCCTCACCCCCCCGCGTCCTCCCTGCAAGTGGAGGAGAAATATCATGAGGCTCAGGAGCTGCAGCAGCAGCGGAACCACTACCTTAGTCACCTTCAGCAGTACATGGCCGCCTACGAGCAGCTCATGGCCACCTACCAGCAGCTGGCCAACGAGAAGGACGTCCTGCAGAAGCCAGTGCTGCTTAACACCCAGCTTGGCAACTGGATGCAGCATGAAGAGCAGGGCAAGATGGAGGTCGAGTTGGCCCGCCAAGAGCTGCTGGAAACACAGGTGGGGCAGTTGGAGTGCCAGACACCCTGTGGCCGCCCGAGCAGGAAGACCTGCGAGCAGCATCCCTTCTCACTCTTACCTGCCAGCCCCACTGAACCTCCTGGCTCGGACTGGAGAAAGTGAGTGGGACTTTAGCAGAGGAGGGGTTTGCAAGAGTGGAAGCCACCCTTAGGACAACTTGGATCCTTCTCCTTTGGGGACTTGCTGGCGCAGGGTTGCACAGAGAGGAGGGAGCAGAGCTTGCTGGCTTTCAGGGCTGCTTCAGAACCCAGGTGTTCTTTGAGCCCCTCTGGCTGCCCCCCCCCCCAACAGTAAATGGACTGAGCAGTGAGGAGGAGGAGGAAGAGGAGAACAAGGATCCCCTGCCAAAGCTAAGCATCCCTGACGACCTAGACAGCCGCGAGGCCATGGAGGGGAGAGTGTGCCTGGGGAGATCCACCCGGCCTTTCAGGGAGCCATGGAGAAACTGCAGGTGAGTGTGTGTAAGGCAGGAAGGAATGGCCACAGGGCAGGTTTTCTGATCCAGCAGACCGGGTAAAGGAGAAGTGAGTCCTGGAAGCCTCAGTGAATTTTGCAGACTTTTATTGGGCTTTACCAGATACATGGCAGGTAGGGGTACTAGGGGGCCAGGAGGCTGACAGGCCTCCCAGCCCCCAGCAAGTCTTCACTCTTTCTGGGCTCTCTGGCGTTCTCTGGTGGTCTCTGCTGCTCTGCTCTCTCGGTTCTGCTTCTGCTTCTCTGCTGCTGCTGGCGTCCCCGTGACGCCGCCCTTAAAAGCCCAGTCTTGGGCCTCCCTGGTGGCGCAGTGGTTGCGCGCTGGGTTCTGAAGCTGCCCACAGCCTCCGCGGCGCTGGTTTGATTTCTGGCCGCAGGGCGAGGGTCCCACACGGTACGCAGACCTCTCCTGCCGCCCGCTGCTCCCCTCAGCAGTGTACTTCGGTCCTTCTGCCTGCTCTGCTCCCCGCTCTGGCTCTGGTGAATTCTCTCACCCTCCCGCGCTTCTGACTGTACCCAGTGCTTGTATGAATAAATAAATCTTTAAAAAAAAAAGAGACTGACTTCACAAAGTTCATTTAAAAAAATAGATAAATAAATGAATAAAAGTCCAGTCTTAGCCCAGATGAATCCCATCTACCTATACCCACACCCTACTCCAGGTGCCCGCATCAGGCATGCATTTGGGACCACAGGGTTCCGTCATCCATCCTAATGGCGGCAGGGCAGAAAAGCCTGATACTTTTACCTGCCAGACAGTCTATACGAGTTATACACACGTTTCTCTTGACGAATATGAACACTGCAGCCATGGCCCACAAAAGCAAATGAAATATATCACAATGAAATATAACAGAACACAAATAAGTCCAGGCAGGGCACCGACCTAGGGGCAAAAGACTATTGGCACCAGTACGTGATCCACCACTTCAGCTGCCAAAGGCACTGCTCATGCGAGGGAGGGAACCACTCAGGCATCTGCCGTCACTCGCCAGGAGCCCTCAGGCCTCCCGGCCCCCTCCAGCTGGGGTCTCGGCCACAAGCCACACACCGCATCCACCCCCAGGATGCACTCACTCTTGGGTTGGCGATTCTGTACTCTTTGGGGGTAATCACCCAACCCTCAGGGTTTCTGTCTGCAGTCACTCCAACACTCGCCTTTCATAGCCACCAATGCGACACGCAGGCCCCTGCACTCAGGCCAGCCCACTGCACAAGCACATGGGTCGGGGATCCGTGGATGCAAGTCCACATGCAGCCTCTCTTGGGTCCCTTCTTTGGCTGTGGGCCCCACCACAAGCCACGTTCCCTGCCCGTTCCCCAAGGATGGGTTCCTCAGCTCCTCACTCTCACTCAGCAATGAACAGGGCAACACCCACAGGTGATTTTAAGAGACTCACTGGCCTTCTTTAGCTTACGTAGTGCTTAGCAGCCACTCAGGGCTTCCCGAACTTAGCACCAGCTTTTGCCTTCTCAGTTGGCTTTTTCTCCTCTGCCTGGCTGCTGGGCAGTACACTGGCTGCTTTTGGCCACCAAGGCCCACTGGCCACCCCCAGATTCCCATCTCCGGGGGTGTACAATCCCATCCTCCCCCAGGGCCCCCAAAACATATCAAACTTGCCAAGGTCCTCCGCCTTCTGGCGGGATTGTTAGTCCATTAGTCCAAGTTCATCGGCTTTTCCCTTTGTCCACACTGGGGAGCTCTGAGTCGTGGTCCTTTCTTCCCTAACGATTCTTGCTGCCTCGGGGATCATTGGCTGGTCCTCTTGGGCATCTCCTCCTCCAGGCAAGGTCTCATCCTGCAGCTTCCGGACCTTTTCCATCCCCTGTGCCGCCATGACACGTCCAGCGCTGTCACAGGGAAACACAGTCTGCTGTTCCTCAGTCCCTCCCAGTCTTCGGAGGGCTCCATACCCGTCTGCATGGATCACCTTGCCGACTTACGTCAATTGTAAGGCAGAAAGGAATGGACACGGGGCAGGTTTTCTGATCCAGCAGACTGGGTCCAGGAGAAGAGAGTCCTGGAAGCCTCAGTGGCTTTTGCAGGCTTTTATTGGGATTTACCAGGTACATGGCAAGTAGGGGTGCTGGGGGGCCGGGAGGCTGACAGGCCTCCCAGCCCCCAGCAAGTCTTCACTCTTTCTGGGCTCTCTGGTGTTCTCTGGTGGTCTCTGCTGCTCTGCTCTCTCGGTTCGGCTTCTGCTGCTCTGCTTCTGCTGGCGTCCCCGTGATGCCGCCCTTAAAAGCCCATCTTAGCCCAGGTGAATCCCATCTACATATGCCCACACCCTACTCCAGGTGCCTGCATCAGGCATGCATTCAACCGCAGGGTTCCGTCTTCTATCCAAATGGCGGGAGGGCAGAAAACCTGATAGTTTTTTCTTACCCTACAGTGTGGTTCTCTGGAGGGCTGGGCGGGCTGGGTGCTGGGCAGGCCAGCACTGCTGAGCCCCTGAGCCCACTGTCTGGCTGCAGGGTCACTTTACCGAGCTCATGCAGGAGAAAGTGGCCTTACAGGACTGGATGGAGGAGCTGGAGCATCGATGTATCCAGATGTCTGGAGAGACTGACACCATCAGTGAGTGGGGAGGCCTGTGCCCTGAAGCTGGGGTGTTATGAAGAGGCTAGGGAGACCCCAGCAGCTGAGCTATCTACACACCCTCCCCCTAGGAGAATACATCGCTCTCTACCAGACCCAGAAAGCAGTGATGAGGAAGGAGCACCTAGAGAAGGAGGAGTCCATAAGGCAGCTGGCCCAGAAAAAAGAGGAGATGAAGGTAGTTCAGAGCTCTGGCTCCATGGTGGTGCAGGTGGGGGCGGGATGGGTTTCTGAGTGTCTCTGCTTCCAGGTGAAGCTGTTAGAGCTGCAAGAGCTGGTTTTGTGGCTGGTGGAGGTGCACAACGAATGGCGGGTGAAGCTCCAAGCACCTGCCCAGAACCCTGCTGCTGATCCCACTAGCGCATGACTAGCCCCCAAGGAGCTTGGCGCTGCCATTGGCCAAGGTGAGGAAAGCCCTGCACGGGCATCTAGGCAGGAGGAGCACACTCCGCCAGGCACACAGCATCCTGTCTCTGTCTCTCTAAATCACAGAGTGAGGTGAGCCTCGTCTACGACTTACAGCCGACCCAGGGGGAGGCCCAGCTGGGCCTGACTCCGCTCAAGAACACCTCTGTGCAGCAGATCATTCAGCTGCTTCAAGAAATGCAGAACCCCCAGGAAGGCATCACCATTGGAAACAGCCCATGCCTTCCCTTCTTCTACCAGGCTGACGACAACGAGGTGAAGATAATGGTGGTCTAGGCCACCAGCATGGGCCGGAGGCTCTGCCCCCACCTGGCCCTCACCAACCCATCCCTGTTCCCCAGGCTTTCCCCCCCTGTCCTTTGGCTCTCCTTCCCAGTCTTCATTTTATCCCTTGGCTTAAAAAAGGGGTACAACAACTCCCCTATCTAATAGGGGGAAACAGGTGCAGACCCTAGCCTCTTAGTTCAGGGCAGTGTCTTAATCTCTGGGCTATTCATACTTCCAGAGACAAGGAGCTAGAAACATCCAACTAGTTATTTAGGGGGCTCCCTTCTACAACATTGGGGCTCCTTGATGACCAATTGAATCCTTACCAGAGGGCCTAGGTTATATCAGGCAATTTGGGGCCACGTGCCCCCCCACGCTACCCCAACCATGTGGAGTGGGGCAGCATTTTGAAGGCCCGGCACGGGGGCTAAGTCCAGACAGAGATACCAGCTGGTGCAGGTGGGCACCTACACCTGTCTAGAGTGTAGCCAAGAGATAGCAGTGGTTTATTTGAGACCACCCAGATCCACAAAGGGGTGGCCTCCCCTGCTCCCTTTTGAAATTTCCCCACGGCCCTTTACACCCAATTTTTTTTTTAATTTTTTGTTGGACTCAATAATTGTTTTGATTTTTCTTTATTTTTTTTTCTTTTTACTTTTTGTTGCACCCAATTATTTTGGAGGTGATCCCTATTTGCAGAGGGGAGGCCTCTCCTACTACCCCCTCACAAAAGGCCTCTCCTACTACCCCCTCACAAAAGGCCTCTCCTCCTTCCCCCCTCACAAAAGGCCCATGGGCATGAGGCCACCCCAATCCACAGAGGAGTGGCCTCTCCTGTCCCGCCCCTCACTAAAGACCCGTGGGCATGAGGCCACCCCAATGCACAAAGGGGTGGCTTCCCCCCTGTGCCCCCTCACAAAAGTCCTGCAGGCGTGAGGCCACCCCAATCTGCAAAAGGGTGCCTCCCCTTCCCTCCTCTCAAATGTCCCGCAGGTATGAGGCCACCGCAGTCCACAAGGGGGTGGCCTCCACTTGCTGTCTTTACAAAAGTCCCGTGGGCCTCTGTGCCTGATTATCTTGGAGGCCACCCTGGATTTGCACAGAGGTGGCCTTCACTGCTTCTTTAATAAAAGGTCCCCATAGAGGGGATGCATGGCTTACTCAGGCAATTTGGGGGTACACATTTACTCCCCCAACCCTGTGGAAAACTGGGCTTGGCCAGAAGCCGGGCTGGGGTGGCTGGTGGAGGCCAGGCGGAAGGCGCGCGGGCACCCCGCGGTGTACATACTGTGCTGGGACATGTGTACATGGGGCTGAGACGGCCCCTGTATCACAGCGGAGGCTGCGGTGGCCCCTGGGAGAGGAGGTTTCTATGAATCAGTTGACATCGAGGAAACTTATTTATAGATCGCCCAGGACAGAGGAAGGAGGCAAGGCCAGGGAGTGGTTCCTGGTGTTTCACTTTTGTTTCTGAATAAACCGAACTCACCACGTGGTTGGGCCCTGGGATCTGGGCTCAGGTGCTGCGCTGGGTGTGGGTCCTGCCAGCAGAGGGCAGACTTTGGGGTGCGAGGTGCTCTCTGCAGCTGCCTGTCAGGGCATCCAACCCAGCTCAGCTCTTAGGCCCTACAGGTGCCACCCATCCACTGCGTGCCACCCCGGGAGGGCCAGGTCCTGCTCTGATGACCAAGACTGGGAAACCTGGTCTACTTCTGTGGGAGGAAAGCAGGGTGCCAGCACCCCAGACTACTGGCTTCCAGCCTAGGCATTTCTCCTCTCACCCTGTTCCTCTGGGGCCCCCACCCAGGCCCCATGAGTCCTCCAGGCTGGCACTCTACCCCTGGTGGCCACAGCAGGGTTCAGATGAAGACCAGCTAACATCCAGGTGCTTTCCAGGGCAGCCCGGGAAGGACTGGGGCATCCCAGGCACCCCTGCGTCCACATGCTTAAGACTTCCCCTCCCACTGAATGCCACAGAACACAACCAGCACACAACACGTTGCTCCCCATTGTTCAGAAATGGGTTTCATTCTCGGCCAAGAGACAGCAGGACTGGTCACGGCCAGAAGCACACAGCTGCCCGGACAGCACCCCCATGCTCGGGGAAGGGGCAGGAAGGTGGCTGGGGGGGCTGACTGTGCACAGGCCGGGAATGGCAGGGAGGCTCGTCGGAGGTGGCACGTGTTGGGGGCGGCTGGGGTGACGGTGTTTGCTTGTAGTTGGGCCGCAAGACTCAGAAGGACAGCACAGCCGGCAGTTCCCAGCACCAGAGATGCATGCGTGTACGTGTGTGTGCCCGTGTATTTATAGACATGTATAGAGCAGGGCAGGAGCAATACCACCGAGGGGGCACAAGAGTCACCGAGGTCACGCCTGGGGTGTCAGCTCACCGCCACAACAGACTAAAGTCACAGATGAAGGGGGAGGCTTGGGGGCTGGGGGCCAAGTCACAGAACAGTCACCCAGGCAGGCCTGGGAAGAGAGGTGTCCCAGGAAGAGGAGGGGTCTGGTTAGAGGCTGAAGGGGCCCTGGGGCTCTCAGGACAGCATGGACTTGCCTGACCCGATCAGCTGGCAGCTGGAGAGAAGCAGAGAGAAAACCGGGGAGGGAGAGAAGGGGGAGAGCTGGGAAGGCAGGTGCAGCCTGGGCTGCAGCACTGGGGGGGAGGTGGGGAGGGAAGACGAAGCAGGGGAGGGTGTGGGCAGGGGTTCTGGATGAGAGGGGAGGGGGACAGGGAGGGGGGACTCAGGAGCAGGAGCTGGAGCCTCTCCCTGCTCGCTCAACGGCCTCTCACACACACGAGACAGTGCACCCATAGGCCAGCATGTGATCGGCCCCCTCTGGCCCCCTCCTCTCTGCTCCCCTGTCTTTCAACCCACCGGCCCAGGGTCACCCTTAGTGTCAGGAGTAGGGGCCCGCGGGCCGATGCGACACCACCATTCCTGATGGAGAAAGACAGGCGGAATACCACTGTACCCGGAGGGCAGAGCTGAGAGGATGGCTGGAGGGAGCACTGGGGGCCCCCTGGGGTGGGCAGAAAGCCCAGGAGTCCTCCATATTGACCCTGGGGAGGCAGGGAGGACAGGAGGCCAGATGCCAATGGCCACAGGCTTATAAGTCTAAGAGGGGAGCCTCAGCAGGCTGGGGGACCGCAGGTTGAATAGGTGAGGCTGGGCCCTTCCTGGTGTGGAAAAGCAGAAGAGCAAGCATCAGTGTAGGGGTGGGGGGGCAGGCAGGTCTGTGGGGCAAGTTTTACTGACCAGCTTGGGTAGAACTCAGAGAAGCCGACTTGTCCAGGTCAGCAGACACTGAGGTCCCCTGGCTGAAAAGGGGAGGTGACCCTAAGGAACAACAGGCCCAGGTCCAAGGGCCTGCAAGCAGGCTACGGTGCTTCACCTGGGGCACAGGGGCTGGTTGGCCCTGTGCTGGCAGGCACAGCAATACTGGGCACTTAGAGCAAGGCACTCTGTGACTTGCCTGGTTGCAAGGTGGCTGTGGGCCGAGGGTGTGGCTTGGACCCTCAGGCTTTCCAAAGCCATCAGACAACCTGAGCCTTCCTGAAGGTGACTCAGTTGCCACAATAAGGAGGAGGGTTCAGACCTCCTCTGCCCTGTGTTGGACCTGGTTCCAAAGCTCCCAAGGCAGCTGCCCTGCCCCAGCAGCATGCTCACATAGGGGGATGGGGGCTGCACCCCCAGGATGAATTTCGAAGGCTCCCTGACGGCCTGCTCCCTGACAGCGGCACAAGCGTCCTATCAGCTCAACACCCTGCGTGACCATCTGCTCTGCGGGCCCTCGAGCCTAGAGACTTCCACAGCCAGAGAACATCCACCTAGGTGGAAGACCTGGCTGAGACAAGTCGCAGTGACTGTCTTCAGTCAAAGGTACTTTGAGAACTTGGGGTTGGCTTGCCTGTATGAACGTAAGTGTGTGTGTGACCAATATAGGAATAAAAATTCTCTCTGAGAGCCAACTTCTGACTGAAGCTTATCTATCACCCTCGCGGCAGATGCCTTCTCTCAAACCTCGGTCCCTTGGGCCTTACGCCAGATATGTGCCCTAAGCGTCTCATCTTTTACTGCAGCGCTGTGTGGCCTCAATACCAATTGGACAATGGCTCCCACGGGCCGAGCATGGCGCTTGTGACTTCTCGATCCTTACAGACCTAAACAGTTCTGTCACCGCAATGGAAAATGGTCAGAGATCCCTTAGGGCCAGGCTGGCTTTCTCTTGTGCTCCCGTGCCCCCCTCCAGCCCCTCCCTCCTGAAAACCTGCCACACTCTCCAAGTCTTGAGACTCCTCTCACTCTCCCCCTCTCTGGACCCTCTTCAACGTTCTCTGATCCTCTAGTTCTCAGTCTTCACCTCCTCCAGCTCCCCAATCCAGCCTCCCCTCTTTTTTTCACCTCCTAGCTGCCACACCCGCTCTGGGTTGTCCTCTTCTAGGTCCCCTCAGGGAAGTGGCAGGGACAGAAGGAGGAGTTAGAGTCCATGTTCCTTCCTCTCCCTCTGGTCTCTCCCAGACTGAAAAGCTTCTTGGCTCTTTCACTAACAATCCCACCACCTACACCAAAGAGTTTCCTTATCTTACCCAAGCCTGTGACCTTACTTGTCATGATTACATGTGATCCTCTCTTCCACCCTGACCTCTGACAAAAGGGAGCAGGTTTTTAGGTCTGCCCAAGACCATGCAGATCAGATCCCTGTGACTGACACAACCATGGCCCCAGGCTCTGCAGCAGTTCCCAGCCCAGAGCTGGGTGGGGCTACCAGACTGACACAGGCAGGGCCCCCGGGGCAGGACTCACCAAGACTGTTTTATTGCCTATCTCCTAGCTGGTCTCCAAGCGGCTGTGCACAAAAGTGTAAATTTTGCTAAGCTCAGGGAGATCACCCAGTCTGCCTCAGAAAACCCTGCTGCCTTCCTTAGTCGCCTGAGGGAGGCGTTCCAGCCCCATACCAGGGTTGACCCTGACTCAAATGGAGGCTCAACAGTTGTGGCTACCCATTTTATATCTCAGTCAGCCCCTGACATTAGGTAGAAGCTTAAGAAGTTTGAGAGGCCTCCCCTGGTGGCACAGGTGGTTGAGTGCCACGCTGTGAGGCTCTCCCAAGCCTCTGCAGTGCCGGTACCATGCCGGCCCGCCAGTGAGTGTCCCACATGGCACACTGTTGCACCCACTGCTCCCCTCAGCGGTGTATTTCCTTAGTCTGCCTGTTCTGTTCCCCACTCTGTCTCTGGTGAATCCTCTCACCCTCCCATGTATCTGGCCTGTACCCTGGTTCTTGTGTAAATGAATAAATAAATCTTTTTTTTTTTTAAAAAAAAAAAGAAGGCTGAGAACTGTCCTCAAACCCTATCCGGGATCTGCTGAGTATGGCCTTGACAGTATTTAACAACCGGAAGGAACAGGACAGGGCAGAGAGAGAACTCCGTAGTTGCCAGAAGGATGGGCTTCAAGCTCAGTCCCTGGTAGCTGCCTTGAGACCGCCAAGCCCTGCTCATCCAACCACCACAGCACCTGTCACCCCACAGAGTACGACAACGGGCCCCATAGCCCCCAACCGACCACCGCTGGGAGCCTGCTTCAAATGTGGTCAAGAAGGCCACTGGTCCAGACAATGCCCCAACCCCTGCCAGGACCGTGTCCCACCTGCAACATCTGGGGTCACTGGACAAGTGACTGTCCCTCCATGCCTGGCTGTGGTGGGCCAGTCCTTCCAGCCCCTGCAACTCTTGCCACCGGCAGTCTTGGGTTTGGCAGCTGAGGACTGAAAAGGCCCGGACTCGTCGACCCCGATAAACTTCAAGGAGCCAAGGATAACAGTCAAGGTAGCAGGTAAGTCCATCTCCTTTCTGGACTCTCCTCCAGGATGTTGCTGGCCTCCTCCTCTGCAGTCCTTCTCTGCCACAATCTCAGCAGCACACTGCACAACTCCTCACCTTCCTGGGCTCAAAGGGAAATTGTGTTTCCCCATCCAAAGCCCAACTTTCAGTACCACAGTTGTCTATCTGGGTCTTCGACTAACTCCTTCCTCCAAACAGCTGACAGTGGACCACAAACAGGCCATCCGGGACCTTCCCTCCCCTGAATCGGCAGAACAAATCCTTTCCTTCCTAGGTTTGGTCGGATTCTTCCATCTTGGATCCCTAATTTTGCATTCCCAGCCAAGCCACTGTACAAGGCAGGAAAAGCCTCCCCTGAAGGACGTCTCCAATCCCCAGGGAGGTCCGCAGGGCCTTCCTTTTACTCACACATATCCTCCTTAGGGCACCTGCCCTTGGCCTTCCTGACCCAGAAAAGCCTTTCCTCCTGTGCACAGACGCACGTCGGGGTATGGCGGCAGGTGGCCTTTCCCTGCATCTGGGCCCAGCCCTGCGTCCTGTTGCTTATGTCTCCAAGCAGATGGATCCCACCGTCAGGGGCTGGCAACCTTGCCTTAGAGCCCTGGCGGCGGCAGCTCTACTCACCCGGGAACCCCTCAAATTAATCTGGGAAGACCTGTCCAAGCACATTCCCTGCACCACCTTCAGGCCCTCCTGTCTCCCCGCTCGCTCTCCACTCTCACTCCTGCCCGCTCACAGGACTTCCACGTGCTCTTTATCGCAAACCCTCTGGCGAGTCTCACTCAGTCAACTTCTCTCAACCCAGCCCCTCTTCGTCTCTGGCCCCCCTTCTGCCGCTCATTCGTGTCCCGAAATCCTGGAAAAAATGCAAACCTCCAGACTGGGTTTGGCTGACTCCCCTTGGTCAGATGCCTACTGGACTCTGTCTGTAGACGGCAGCTCTTGCGAAGGTGCGCGAGGTCAGCGGAGGGCTGCCTAGGCCATCGTTACCCTCGATCAGGTCATCGAGGCAGGAAAGCCGCCCGGGGGAACCACCTCCCGAAAGGCAGAACTCAGAGCACTTACCGGGGCCCTGACCCTCAGCCACCATAAGAAAGTCACCATCAATACGGATTCAACATATGCCTTCCTTATGGCTCACAGTCCTGCTCGATTTGGCAGGAAAGGGGGTTCCTCTCCACCAAGGGGTCCCCCATCATGAACGCTAAACTTATTCTTAACCTTCTAACGGTCTTGCAGCTTCCAACTGAAGTCGCCATGATCCACTGTGAAGGACACCACACGGACAGTTCTTACGTGACCACAGGGAATAACAAGGCTGATGCAGCAGCAAGGGCTCCCACCACTGACTCTGCTGCAGACCCTGCCTCTATTCCCAATCTGTCCCCTCCATCACTCTACTTAGGAGCCTAATGAATGCCCATTCCTGAGTCCGCTCTTCTTCCACCCCTCCTTGAATGCAAAAGTCTGGCAGATATGTTCCCGTCGTCAAACCTGTGCTCGCGTGTCACCTCAAGGGGGAGTTTGCCCACCTTCTTCTTTTGCAGTTCACCAGCTGCGTGGACACTTACCCGGACAGGATTGACCTCTCCCTACTCAGGCAACTGCTCCAGGAATACGCAGACCGGTACCTACCCAGTCCTGCCTCGGATCCTGACCTCCTCAGCTGACCTTCTCCTCCGTCCACACACGGTCATTCTCCCCACGCCTATACTGGTAACACTTCTGGGACACCCCTCCTGGCACCATGTCTCTTGGGTCAAACGTGCCCCCGAAGACAAACAGTATGCATGTCGTAACCTGGGTCCTACTCGGATGCGCATTTCTTGTCAAAATCTCCCCTAGCCCAGTGTCCTGTGCATGGATTTTCAAAGTTAGGGAGACCTTTGTCTCAGGATCCAGGGAGACTACCCACTTGGTGGGTACTGTGGATGCCCACAGGCCGGATGCACAGCACCCATCACCCTCACCCTAACTCTTTCATCAATTACTAACCCTATGAACATCTTCTTTTGTTCCTTTTACCATCAAACCTTAGATCACTGCAAGAACACCTACAAATGTACACTCATGTACAGTGCACCTTCCAGACAAAGGCCTAATGTTCTCTCCAGTCTGTCATAATACGGGTTTGAATACAAAACAGGTTAACTATCTTTTTCAGATTCTTGGGACCAACACTGGGTACAGGGAGTCCAAGCAGCAGTGCACACTGGCTGGCATTCCTACCCAGTGGCAACATTGTCCCGTCTCAAGGGAATATATCCCAACACAAAATGCCACAGTCCAAGTCTCCCAGGACACCCTCCATTCAGAGCAAGTCCTGCAAAATCAGCTAACATCATCAGAAAAGACAGAGACACCCTCAACCTGGATTCATATAATCCAAAATGCTATACCCTTCCTAAATGACTCTTTTGGGACTAATACCTCCTCTTGTTTCCTCTGTGCTTCCCTTCAGAGGCCTCTACTGGCGGCAGCTCCAATTAATCTCAATACCACCATGACCAAGATAATGGACGCTGCTTGCCAGACTCCCCAACTCTCAGTCCCCCTATGGGACTCTAATCACAGCTACCCCTGCTAGCAAACTGGCGCCCTTGTTGGCTTTCATTCCTGCACTTCTAACATTTCGGTTAACGAATAGATACCTCCTTAGAAAAAAACTCTGTGTTTTTAGCATTATCACAAAGACAGCTCCCCTCCCTGGCACAGGCCATGCTCCAAAACCGACGGGCTCTCGACCTGTGAACGGCTGCTAAAGGGGGCACCTACCTGTTCCTCAGGGAAGAATGTTGTTACTATATCAGTGAGTCAAGGATTGTAGAAGAAAATGTGGAAGCCTTCATGAAACTACGCAAGGACATGGCAAGGGAAAGCGGGGGCTCCAAGTCTCCACTGACATGGTTTCAAAATCCTGTAGCCTCATGGCTCCTCCCACCCTTGGGGCCAATACTAATGATCACCTTATTTTTTTTCTTTTTGCTCCTTGCCTCCTAAAATTCACACAGGCTCGCATTCAGGAAATGTCTCCTACCACCTTTAACCAACCCCTTCTCCACCCGTATTCTCGCATCCCTGCAGAAGACCCTCATAACCAGGCCTGAGCCACCCCCTCGGCTCCTGCCAGACCAGAGAGCAGTGATGAGGGAGGAGTTTGAGAGTCCATAAGCAGGCTGGCCCAGGACAAAGAGGAGCAGCGAATATGCAGGGGGGTGGGGGAGTGGGGGGACTAGGGGTGGAATGTAGTTAAGTCACAGTCCCCTAGGAATCATCCTTACAGTCACCTAAAGAGCTGGGTGCTTGATCTGTTGCCCCAGCCCCCCAGGACTAACCCCCTTTCAGGTTTCCCTTGTGGCCTAGAACACCAACCTGAAGGGGGACTCAAGACCCTGGAACCCAACCCTGGGAGAGGATTCAGGCTCGCTTGCTCTGTTCTGTACCCCACCTTTTAACACTGAGCACCTACTAAGCCTGCACTTCCCTAGTAATCCTGAAGCATTGACAACCACTCTGCGTGACACTGGGAAGAATTGTTTAGTTTGGTTTTCTGCGGGGTTTCTACTTCTCCACGGAGACTTTCCAATTTTTGTCTGACTCCTCCATCTCACATTCTAATTCCTTATGACCCTGGGGCCAGAGTGCCCCCAATCAGTGCTCTTTGGAGTGATCTGTTTATCCTCGGTGGATCAGATCCCAGCAAACTGACCTTCCCAGTTGGGAATCTTCCCCCAGTCATCTCAACATGGGTTGCTCTGCACCCCACAGGATAAACAGGCGACTGAAGCATCAATTCTGCTTGAGTCTCCTGAGGAAAAAAAAGCCTTCTGTGTTAATGCACGTATGCAGACATATGTGAGATTGTAACAGATTGCTCTGAAATGTGCCTGGCTGTGCCCCTGGCTGTCCCCTCACTGCCTTCTGCCATCAGCATCCATTGGTGCAGGAGCTTGAGCAGCGCTGTTAATGGGTAACATGTACAAGAAAGGGCCCTGACGTCTGAGTACTCACATGCTTGCTTTTCCACCCCGCGCTGGCTTTGCCCGCTGGCAGCTACTGAGTCATGGCATCCCAGAAGTTGGAGTCTGAAGACTGAGTGTAAATTCCTAAATATTTTTTCTTTAAACCATGTTATCAGTCCATTTCTTCTGTCATTGGGAGGATGGGACGGGGGGACTACGCACAGCACCTGGTGGAGATGTTGGTGGCATGAAGTCAGGTGGCAAATCTAACTTGTAAAGTGGGGTGTGAGTACAGGGGCTTGCCGTTCTCGTGAGCCTCAACTCTCTTTTTCCTCTCTGCAGTTGAGAGACTGCCAAAGGAAAAATATCTTGGGGTCTCCTGCAGGAGTTAAGAAAAAGAAGAAGAAACATGGCAGTAAGCCAGAGACAACTGCATCTGGTGGCTGTGAGTCATCAAAAGATGTAAGTCTTGCTCAGCCAGGCTGGGAGAGGGGTGCTCCAGGGCAGCTGAGTGAGAGGTTAAGAGCATGAAAGAAGTGGGTAAGAACCCTGGGTCTGAGTGCAGCCTCTCCGTAGCTCTGCTGGGGATCTGATTTGGGGCGACACTGTTTAAGCTCTTTGTCCACCTACGAGTCAGGGTGCTACAGCTCTACTTAAATCTAGGCAGCATCCTGAGATGATTGTGCGGGGGCCTGGTTCGCAGTAAGCCTTCAGTACAGGACTTCTTGCTCTGGCAATTTCCCTCATCCCCAGCCTCAAGGGGAAGCCAGTCAGCGAGGACACCCTCTCCCTTTAGAGCTGCACAGATGAGCTCTGGGTGCTTGGGATTAGGTGACCTCTGAGGTGGGAGTCTGTCTTTGCCACCTGCTTGCTGGGTGATCACAGGGAAAATCATGTCCTTCCCGGGTCTCAGTTTCCTCACCTGGAAGATAATATTGTTGGGCCAGATCAGTGTCCTCCAGACTGATTTGGTAGCTTTGATCATCTTTTGGTTCACGTTGCTTTCTGCCTCAGGCGAGGCAGTGAGTGGCCATTTGGAAAGATGGCACAGGCCGTGGTATGATCCGTCACCCTTGTCTCCAGCATCCATCATCCACAGCTGCTCTTTTTCCTTCTCTTACCTTCCTGTCTTCTCTAATTCACTTTTCTCTTTCTCCCCTTGCCCTTGTTTTTCCCTTTTCACCTGTAGATTCAGGATATTCTGCAGGTGCTGGTGTCTGACCTTAACCGCTCCAATGGGTAGCGCTGTCCCCATTGGACAGGAGGAAGGTGAGGCCGTTCTGAGACCCCCTCCCTTGCTTGCCCTCTCCCAGCATGCATGCCCAAGGCTTGTCTGCTTGGGGTACTTGGCCTCTGGCTGATTTTATGTTGCCATCATTAACCCTTGGTGTGTCCATATCTGCGATTTCACCTGCTGGGTTCGTTGTTGTTTTCCTTCCCTCACATCTTTATCATCTTGGAGAAGATACAATATACCAAGAAGCTTGGGAGGTCATTTGGGAAGAGCTTCCAGAGCAGGGGTGTGAGAATGGGCCTTCCAAGCCTCCAGGTGAATGCTCAGGGGACATCCTACTGGGAGAGCGTCATAAAACGCTCCCCAAACATAGGCTTGCCTCTGGGCATATCCCCCAAAGACCAACAGTCACATAGCACTTGATTGTGCAAAGTAATGAATT
Source organism: Talpa occidentalis (assembly GCF_014898055.3). Classification (NCBI taxonomy): domain Eukaryota; kingdom Metazoa; phylum Chordata; class Mammalia; order Eulipotyphla; family Talpidae; genus Talpa; species Talpa occidentalis. Next base: position 41,121,025 of record NW_023602073.1, on the reverse strand, counting down.
CAGTTTAGCTTAAGAGTGGGAAATGCAGGCTTAGGAGAAAGGGGGCTTTTTGTTACAGGTGCAAAGATTAAGGCGAGTTTTATAGCAGAAGGGCAAAGTACATGAGGTTCACCAGAGATGAGTGACTGGGACATCCTCCCCTGTCTTTTAAAAATCACTGGACACTTACCATCTCCATGGGCCCTGGCAGCAGACACTTTGCTAGGCGGCAAGGTGGGATGTGGCAACTGAGGGAGCAGTTGGCTCTGAAGGGTCTGGAGGCTGGAGGGGGTGGCTTTGAGACTGATGTGTAGAGGTGGGCAGTGTTCATCCGTGGAGAGCGGTGACGTGGGAGTCCCGGGCAGAGGGTGGGTGCAGGAGATGATCAGGGTTCGGAGCCCAGAGAGCGCTTGGCAAGAAGGTAAGGTGCCTGGGGTGCCCCGGGCTGGAGATGACCTCGTCCCGATGTGGAAGGGGACACCGAGTTCGGGGTCTCCAACTGCACTGGGTGGCTCCTCATTG
>NW_023602073.1:41100651-41120424 GCF_014898055.3 Talpa occidentalis | reverse complement strand
GAGAGTCAGTTGTCAGCGGAGGTAGCGCAAGGGCTGTGAGCACAGTCAGGGCTGGTGAGTGTAGTCGGCGTAGTCCAGTGCACAGGCGCTATGTGCAATCGCCTCAGTCCCCGGGACATAAAGTAAAAAGCTACCAGGCGTTGGGGCGCTGGGGCGGGGCACCCACACCAAGGTTATGCTGGCGCTGCACGCGCTCATGGGCATGAAGGTGCTCATCAGGAAGTCGCAAGTCCGAGCTGCCTGACCTCCGCCTCCTGGCCCGCGAGATGGGGTGCATGAAGCCCTTACCACCGAACATCGTGGAGCTTCCAGGTGGTGGACACTGGGCCGAAGCTACACCTCGTCATGGAGTACGTGCAGAGGGGAAGACCTGCAGGTCTGAGCGAGCGTGGGCACCTGGAGGAGAGCATGGCCTGCCAGCTCTTTCAGCAGATCCTCGTGGCCCTCAGATACTACCATGCCAAGGGCATTGCACACCGGGATGTGAGGCCCCGAGAACGTTGTGCTGATCTGAGAAGGAAAAGTCAAGCTGGCAGACTTCTGGCTCAGCGTCCAAGGCTTCCCCCAGGCACTGAGCACGTGCTGCTGTCACCCAGAACACAGGGCCCCGAGGTCTACCTTGGCCAATGGTACAACGGCCCCAAGGTGGACGTGTGGAGCCTGGGCATATTGTGACCGGCATACTGCCCTTCAGGGTGCCAAGCCTCAGGGCGATCAGGGAGCGCGTCCTGGGCGGGAACGTCCACCTGACCTCCTACCTCACAGTCCAGGGCGGGGACCTGCTGGCCAAAATGCTGGCACGGGACCCCTGGAGGCGCGGCCCTGGAGAGCATCCAACAGCATGCCTGGGTAGCAGAAAGAGTGAGGGACTCCTGCCCTTCAGCGAGCCATTGCTCAGACCCCAGGACTCAGCCATAATCAAAGCTATGGAGCGCCTGGGCTACCAGAGGCAGGAAATTCGGGAGGCAATTGATGCTAACAAGTACGACTAGGTCATGGCCACCTACCTGATTCTCCACTCCAGGAAGCAGGAGGGGGAGGAGTACCACAAAGAAGAGGGGAGGAGCGGCCGAGGCACATCACCTTCCGGGAGCCTGGTGACCCCGATTCCAAGGACTGCCCCCCCACCCCCCACAACCTGAGGTTTCGGGGATACCCCAAGCCAGTTATCCTGCGAAAGTACCCAGTTGAAAAGAGCGGAAGGATGCCCCACCCCACCTCCTGCAGCCTGAGGTTTTGGGGAATACCCGAAGGCCAGGTATCCTGCGAAAGCAGGAAGTCCGAAAGAGGGGAAAGGATGCCACCCCGGCAACAGGGTCATCTCCGCCAGGCACCTGAGCTGGAGGACGCCCAGGAGCACACCACTGCTGCAGGTCCTAGCGCCTGCTAGAGGACACCCCAAAGGGCAGACCCTCCGCGCTAGGCCCAGAGCTGGAGGACGCCTGGGGGACACCAGCACCTCTGTGGTCGGACCCCAGCAGGAGGACACCAGGGAGCACAGCAGCACCTCGGTGTCAGTCCTCCAGCTGGAGGACGCTGGGGAGCACGGCAGCACCACTGAGACAGGCCCCCAGCTGGAGAGGGACCAGGAAAGCAGGGCCAGCACGATCAGTCCAGCTCCCCAGCCTCCAGCACCACCCTAAGACCTCCCCCAAGACGTGGCTGGCCTTTCAGTGCAGTGGCCCCTTCAGCAATCATCAGGGCCAGAGATAGGGTATTAGAAATTATCCTGGAATTTTGTTGCTGCTGTGCAGCATTGGAACTGGAGAGCAACAAAGATTGAAAATAGCGCCATACCCGGCAGAAGACCTCCACCCCAAAGCACAACCACTCAATGGCCATGGGAAGCAGGAGTACACCAGGGAAGGTTGAGGCTCTCGAGAGGCTCGGGCTGGGCCCAGTCAGATGGGCCAGGAGTAGCATGAGACTCACAGGACTGCAGCACAGAAGTCTGGGCAGCACAGATGTCCCTGGAGCAGAGCAGGTGAAGGGCCAGGCAGGCAACGAAACTGGTGAAGCACCTGGAGGGGAGCAGAGCGGGTGAGGGGTGGGGTGTGGAGGGGTTGGGGAGAGCTGAGCAGGTACAGGACCAGGAGAGGGATGTGGGGCTGTGTGGGCAGAGCCTCCAGAGGCCCCAGGGCCAGAGGCGGGGAACCCTGGACCACTCTCCCCCATCTTAGGTTCTGCCCCCTTGGTGGGAGAGACCTGCTGCTCACTCCTGGGCACATGGATGGTGCAGAGGATGCAGGAGCTCTTGCAAAAGCTTAGGTCCAGGTAGTAATACGTGCACATTGCAAGGAGCAGATAGAGAGGCTCTCTAGCTCCCCTTAAGAAAGACTCGGGGACCAGCATATTAGAATCCAAATGGGACTCTCCAAGGTGGGCAGAGGTTATTCACAGACCAGCCCTACTCCTCCACAACCTAATCAGCTGGAAAATCCGCACATCTTCCTGCTCCATAAGCCTAGGCTATGATCAATCTCAGTCCCGCAGCGAGCACAACTAGGTGTCCAGTGTCCCCTGGATCGAAGCTGCAACTCGTCATGGAGTACGCGCAGGAGGGATTTTGCAGCTTGGGATTCTTACACAGTGTCAGCCCAGCTGGAATTTCTCCTTTTAAAAATCCTCTCCAGATGGCCACCCACCCCTCCTCCTCCCTGGATTCAAACCCCCCAGGTGACCTTAGCCAAATTGGAAAATATCACCTCATAGATGCAGGCTTTGGACAACATTCTCTGCCAATTAAATCACTGGTACAGGAATGAAAAGCTACAGTGGCTATCTACCTTTTTTCATTATTGTTTAGATGGTGTTCAATTCCCTTCTAAAACTAAGGTTCTGCTAAGTCTGGTAAATGCAAGTGAGGTGAGGTATGTGTGTTTGAAAAAAGAAAATATGGAAGAGGGATATTCTGAGGGCCTTAAGATTATGTAAAGCCGGATGGGTAAAATGAAATGGCATTAGAAAGAAAGCAAGCAAAATAAAGTGTTGAAGGTCTGAGAGGGAGGTTTTGGTGAGAAATCGTGTGTACTCAGGTGTCTCCCCCTCCTCCAACACATTCATGGGCTTGCTCATCTGACCAGCAAAGCCCCCTCTGACTGACCCTTCGTCAGCCGAAGCTGGACCAGGACATCCAAACATGGACCAGCTCTCCCTTACTGCCATGGATCCTTCCCATAGTAGGACCAGTGATCATGATTATGCTTTTCTTTGTTTCTACACCCTGTTTGCTCTGCTTTATCCAGAAAAAGCTCTCTGAGATGAGCCTTCACTCTCCCAGACCCGGGAAAGCCATTCCTGTTATTGACAGATGAGCAACAGGGCATTGCTCTAGGGGTTCTAGGCCAACCTGGGCCAGTCCAGTGACCAGTTGCTTATTTCTCTAAACAAATGGATCCCACTGTAAGAGGATGGCAGCCCTGCCTGCATGCACTTGCGGCAGCTTCTCGTCTCGCTAGACAAGCCTTAAAACCCACACTGGGCCAACCTGTAAATGTTAGTTCTCCACATCGGCTCCAGGACCTACTGATTCACCAGGCTCTCTCCCCTCCATCACCCTCTTGTCTGTTAGATTTCTACTCTCTTTGTCAAAGACCCTCTCATCTCCCTCTCCCAATCCGACTCTCCATCCTGCTAGGCCTCACGGGTGTTCCACTCCCTAACGCAGGTAACACCCTCTTCTTACTATGGTGGACACCATCACCAGTCGGACAGGGACCTGCCTTTATCTCAAAGATTACTCCACAGGTCTCCTCCCTGGGCATCACCTGGGAACTACACATTCCTCCCGACCACAACCCTCTGGTAAGGAGAACGGGTAAATGGTCTGACCAGAGACCACCTAGCCAAACTCTCCACTGAGCCGCAAATTCTGGTGGAGCTGCTCCCACTGGCTTTAATGCACTCCGAGCCACTCTCTGTGGCCCCTTGTTCCAGAGCCCCCTTGAAAGGATGTATGGCAGACCTCCTCTTACTAACCATGAGCTCCCCGTCCAACCTACACCGTTGTCTGGATATTTTCCATACTTCCCTTTGCTCAGACAGCTGCTCCAAGAACACGCAGACTTGTCTGCCACAACCTGTGCCTCCGTCCCCTGATGCACCTGTCAACCTGCTATGCCCTGGAGACCAGGTTCTTCTGAAAGCCATCTCTCAAAACCACTTCAACCAAAGTGGATGGGTCCACACACGATCATCCTGACTACACCAAAGCTGTCAAGGTCTTGGGCAACATGTTCTGGCATCAGCTGTCTAGGGTCAAACCGGTCCCTGTGGACAAGCAGTATGTATGCGAGTGCTGGGCCCAACTCGGGTATGCATCAATGCTTCCCTGGTCCACATCCCACTCAGCCTAAAGAGTAGAGGCCCTCTGATTCTCCTTCCTCTGTTTCTTTTCTTTTTTTTTTTTTTAAAGATTTGTTTATGCAAGCACTGGGTACAGTCAGAAGCACAGGAGGGTGAGAGAACTCACCAGAGACAAAGCGAAGAGCAGAACAGGCAGACTTGACGAAGCACACTGCTGAGGGGAGCAGTGGGCGGCAGGAGAGGTCTGCCTGCCATGTGGGACTCTCGCCTTGAGGCCAGGGACTGAACCGGTGCTGTAGAACCTGCGGGCAGCTTCACAACCCAGCGCTCAACCGTCAACCGCTGCGCCACCGGGGAGGCCCCTCTCCTTCCTCTGTTTCTAATCCCATCTCTTCAAGCCACTTCCAGTTCTTCTGTCTATGCCCAGCAATTCCAGATCAGCACAGCCTCGGACAAAGTATTACCACTCATAGGGCTTCTTATCCTAATCTCCTCATTTTTCTTTTTGCCCCATGCTTGCTCCGTTTCATCCAACACCGGATCCAAGAACTGTCCCATACCACCTTTAACCAACTCCTTCTCCACCCATATCCTCACATCCCTGCAAAGACTGTCTCATAACCAGGCCTGAGCCCCCACCCTGGTCTTCGCCCCTGTCCAGCAGGAAGTAGCCAAAGAAAGAACCATTGCCCCTTTTCAACAAAAGGCTGGTATGAAAGGCTGATGCAGGGGCCAGAAATGGGAAGCCCACATACAAACAAGATGGCCCTGACACCAGTACCCCTGATTCCATCAAACCAAAACTGAAGCCATAAGCAGGAGAAAACTACTCGGCTCCATGAAAAAACAACGTTGTTCCACCTAAACCTGTTTCCCCCCCCCCTGCAAACCCAGTTTCCTGCCTAACCTCTCCTCACCCTATAAAATGACATCTCCCCCCATGACGGGCATGACTTCAGGGACCCCCATCTTGGGTCCTCGAAACTTGCCCGGGGGCCCAATGAATTTTCCCTTCCTTTGAGAAAGTTTAGCTTGGCTCCCCTTTTCTTTACTGTGCCAAACTGTTACAGGGCAGCCCCTGTATAAAAAGGGTTGTCTGACTGTTTCCTGATTCTGGTGGAGTGTTTCAGATTCTGGTGGAGCTGCCAGGACAGGGCCGGTTCTGAGATGGGCAGAGTTGGGGGTCCTGGAGGGCAGCATCCTGGTGGTGAGATGCTCTGTGAGGAGTCAGAGAAGCAGGGCTCAGAGGAGAGGAGACTTGGGGGAATGCCCTGGGTGTGAGGTTTCCAGCTTTTCTCCCCAGGACCCCTCTCTCCAGCCTCTGGATAACAAAACCTGGGGAAACAGGAAAGTAGATCATTTTTTCCTTTTACAACCTATTTAGTATTGAGGACATTAAAAAAATATATAACATTTAATGAAAACTGTTAAATTTATAGAAAAGTTGCAAAGATAGTACAGTTCTTATTTATTCCACACCATTTCCACTTTGTTAACATCTTACATGAATTTTTTTGTATTTTTTTTTACAGCTAATGAAGCAATATTGACACAATTACCAAACTCTGTGCTTAATTTCATTACTTCTTCCTAATGTACATTTTATGTTCGATAATCCAAATTGCCTCATTCAGTTAGAGCCAGTTCTCTTCGATGTGCCTCTTGCTGACTGTTTCTCTGACTTTGCTTGTTTTTATAACATTGACATTGGTGAGGAGTGATATTTTGGAGAGGTGTTGGGTTCACAGTTGGGGTTCTTGGGTCATGTCTGAGAAAACTTTCACCAGATTCCCCCATTCACATACACAGTGAGTTTCCCCACAAGACAGAGACTTTTAGTCTCTGCCAAAGAGAAGTTTTATTATTTCTTTTTTTTTTAAAAAAAGGGAAAGAGTCAGAACTCTGCTACCCTCCTCCACCCACTGAGTAGGCTCTCTCCGACCAACGGAAAGGAGGGAAAAAAAAAAAAAAAACAGCAAGAACAAACTACAGATCAAGTGGGACACTGAGTAGAGAGGAACTATTTCAGGCACCACACCCCACAAATGGGAACTGTGGAGAACGGTGAAGAAATCACCACAGAGGTGATCTAGGCTCCGGGAGCCATCAGAGGAAGACAAGGATTCCACGGTGACCTACAAATAGTCTAAGGCCAGCCGAGAACCACTGGGAAAAAGCAAAGGTCAGCAAGGACAGGTCTCTGGTGCCACCTCATGACCAGAACAAAATCACCAACTAACTGACTCCCTGTTGGAACTAAATAAATACAGAGGGAGGGAACTGTAAGGGACAGTGCCCAGCAACACAGCATCAACACTCTGGTGGAGTTTTGGTCTACCAGTGCTAATCCCAGTCTGGTGAACAGTTTCTGACACCCCTAAAGGAGCACTCCAAAGAGATGCTCGCCAACACCAGTGGCACATGTCCCAATGAATAGAACTAAATTGAAAGCAAACAACAGGGAGAAGAAAAATAAATAACCAAGCAAGCCTGCAGGGGAAGGACACACCACAAAAAGAAATACAGTCACCAGAGCTCAACAATGACATGGAAGAACTTCTCGGCCTATCAGATAGAGAATTAATGCTCATCATGATCAAAAACAAAGAAAACAAAAATGAAAAAATGATTTGAGACAAATAATCACTGAAGAATGAAATTGAGACCTTAAGAAAGGAAAGAAAAGAAACACAGGAGATTAAAAGATTACTAGAGGAGATAAACAACTCTGGGAAAAGCAATGAAAACAGAATTGATGAAATGGAAAAATGGATCAGTACTATCTCAGGTACAGAAATAAAAAGAGTCAAAAGAAAAGAGATAGAAGAGCAAATAAAGAAGTATGAAGATACTCTTAGACAATTATCAGACTCCATGAAGAGAGGAAACATAAGAGTTATAGGCATTCCAGAAGGTGAGGAGACAAAGGAACAGAGAAATTATTCAAGGAGACAATTGAAGAAATTTCCCTAGTATGAAAAAGGAGACGAACATAGACATACAAGAAGCGAGAAGAACTACCAATTACCACAATGAAAAGAAAACTACAGCAAGACACCAAATAGTAAAGCTTGCAAGAGTCCAAGACAAGGAAAAAATAAAACAGGCAAGGGGAAGAAAAAGATAACTTTAAAGGGAAAACCAATCAGGTTAACTTCAGAATTCCCCAAAGAAACATTACGGACAAGAAGAGAATAGAGTAACATATTCAGCAAACTTCAACACAGCAAATGCCAACCAAGAATACTTTACCCTGCAAAGCTCTCCTTCCTCTACAAAGAAAAGATATGGGCCTTCTCAGACAAACAGAAACTCCAGAAATTCATTACAATTAAACCACCACTCCAAAAAAATTCTACAAGTCCTAAAGCCACAACCAACAGAGGAATGAACAAGAAGAACAGAACAAACCAAGGAATAAAATCACAAAAAAGACAAACAAAATGGCAAATACAGATGCCAACATATCAATATTAACTCTAAATGTAAATGGATTAAACTCATCAATAAAAAGACAGAGTAGCAGGCTGGATTAAAAAAATAAATCCAACCTTTTGCTGTCTCCAGGAAACACATTTTAACCACAAAAGATAAACATAGACTGAAAGTAAAAGGTTGGAAAACAATCCTACAAGCAAATGGACCAAAAAAGAAGGCAGGAACAGCCATACTTATATCAGTTGAAATTGACTTCAAATTAAAAAAGGTAAAAAGATGCATAGACGGACACTAAATTATGATCAAGGGGATAATACATCAGGAAGATATAACACTCATCAAAATGTACTCACCAAATGAAGGGGCACCAAAATATATTAGACAATGATTATCAGTTCTGAAAACAGACATGAAAGAAAATACATATACAGTGGGATACTTCAACACCCCACTCTCACCAATGGACAGATCAATGAGACAAAAACAAAGACTATAACCCTAAATAAAGACATAGAACTCATGGACTTGACAGACACTTATAGGACACTGCACCCAAAGAAATCTGAGTACACAATTTTCTCAAGTGTGCATGGAACATTCTCCAGAATTGATCACATACTGGGCCACAAGACAAACATCTACAGATACACAAAGATCAAAATCATTCCAACTATCTTCTCTGATCATAAAGGCATCAAGCTAGAAATAAATCATGAAAAGAAAACAAGGAACATTCCCACTTCATGGAGATTGAAATCCATACTATTGGAAGACCACTGGACTAATGAGGGGATCAAAGAAGAAATTAAAAAATACTTTGAGTTGAACGACAAGGAGGACATCACTTTTCAGAATGTATGGGATGCAGCAAAAGCAGTAATAAGAGGAAAATATATAGCAATCCAGGCTCACATCAAGAAACAAGAAAGAATTCAAAGAAACAACCTAATCTCACATCTTAAAGAGCTAGAAAAAGAACAAAAAACCCTAAAGCCAGTAGAAGAAAGGAAATAATAAAATCAAAGCAGAAATAAGCAAATTGGAAATTAAAAAAAAATTATCCAAAAGATCAATGAAACCTAAAGTTGGTTCTTTGAAAAAATAAACAAAATAGACAAACCTCTAGCCAGGCTCACAAAGAAAAAAATGGGAGAAAACATATAAATATGATTATAAATGAAATAGGAGAAATCTCAACAGACTCAGTAGAAATCAAAAGAGTAATCAGAGATTACAGTGAACACTTACATGCAAACAAATTCAACAACCTAGAAGAGATGGACAAATTCCTTGAATGATATAATCATCCAAAGCTGGACAAAGAAGAAATAGAACAACTAAACAGACCAATTACAAGCAGTGAAATTGAGGCAGTGATCAAAGCACTCCCCCAAAACAAAAGCCCAGGCCCAGACGGTTTCACAAATGAATTCCACCAAAAAATAAGCAGTGAATTAGTACCTATCTTACACAAACTCTTTCAAGAAATTGAAAAAGAAGGAATACTACCAAACACGTTCTGCAAAGCCAACATTACAATAATACCAAAACCAAACAAAGACAGCACAAAAAAGAAAATCCTTGCCAACAGAATCCAACAATACATCAAAGAAATAATACCCCACAATCAAGTGGGATTCATCCCAGGGACACAAGGATGGTTCAACATATGAAAATTGGTAAGTGTAATCCAACACATCAAGAAAAAGAAAACCCATATGATCATATCAATAGATGCTGAGAAAGCATTTGACAAAGTCCAACATCCATTTATGATGAAGGCCCTTGAAATTCTCGGGATAGAAGGAACATACCTTAACATGATAAAAGCCATATACAACAAACTGTCAATATTATTCACAATGGCGAAAAGCTGGAGGCCTTTCCTTTAAGATCAGAAACAAGACAAGGATGTCCTCTCTCACCACTGCTCTTCAATATAATACTGGAGGTCCTAGCCAGGGCAATAAGACAAGAGAAAGACATACAAGGAATTCAAATAGGGAAAGAAGAAGTAAAACTATCACTATTTGCAGACAATATGATAACATACATAGAGAATCCTAAAAACTCCACAGAAAAACTACTCAAAATAATCAACCAGTTCAGTAAAGTAGCAGGATACAAAATCAACACAGAAGCATCAGTAGCCTTCCTGTAAACAATCAATCTGAAGGGAAATCAAGAACACCATCCCTTTTATAATTGAAACAAAAAAAAATCAAATACTTGGGAATAAACCTAACAAAAGAGGTGAAAGACCTATACAAAGAAAATTATAAAACACTGTTAAAAGAAATTGAAGAGGACACAAAGAAATGGAAAGACAGTCTCTGCTCATGGATTGGAAGAAATAACATTATTAAAATGGCCATCCTCCCAAAAGCAATATAAAGATTCCATGCTATTCCAACAAAAATCTCAATGACATTCTTCAAAGAAATAGAACAAATACTGATGAAATTTATATGGAACCACAAAAAACCTCAAATAGCCAAAGCCCTACTGATGAAAACAAAGGAGAAAGGAGGTATCGCCCTTCCAAACTTCAAGCTATACTACAAAGCCATAATAATTAAAACAGTTTGGTATTGGAACAAAAACAGACACACAGACCAATGGAACCGAATAGAGAGCCCAGAAATAAAGCCATACTTTTATGAACAACTAATCTTTGACAAAGGAGTAAAGAATATGCAATGGAACACGGACAGTTTGTTCAATAAACGGTGCTGGGAAAACTGGACCTCCACATGTAAAAAAATGAAACTAAACCACTACCTCTCACTCTGCACAAAAATCAACTCAAAATGGATAAAAGAACTGGACATAAGATCTGAAATCATAAAATATATAGAAGAAAATATAGGTAAAACACTGCAAGACATACATCTCAGAAATATCTTTAAAGACATCACTCAAAGCAGTGATAGTGAAGACAAAGATAAACACCTGGGATTACATCAAACTGAAAAGCTTCTGTACAGCCAAAGAGACATTAACCAAAATAGGGAGACACCCCAGTGATTGGGAAAACATCTTTGCACTCCATTCAACTGATAAGGGACTGATCACAAATTTATACAAAGAACTCACACGGCTCAAAAAACAAAATAAACAATCCGGTCAAGAAACAGGCAGAAGAACTTAAAAGACATTTCTGCAAAGAGGAAATGCAAATGGCCAACAGGCACATGAAAAAATGTTCAACATCCCTTATAATCAGGGAAATGCAAATCAAAACCACACTGAGATACCACCTTACACCAGTAAGAATGGCACATATCAAAAAAACAAGCAACAACATATGTTGGCGAGGATGTGGTGAAAAAGGAACCCTCCTACACTGCTGGTGGGAGTGCAAACTGATCCAACCACTATGGAAAGCTGTCTGGAGTTTCCTCAGTCTACTAAAAATGGAGCTACCATACAACCCGGAAATTCCACTACCAGGGAATCTACCCAAAGGAAACAAAAACATTGATTCAAAAGAACACCTGTACACCTATGTTTATTGCAGCACTATTTACAATGGGTAAAACCAGAAACAACCCAAATGCCCAAAAACAGATGACTGGATCAAGAAGATGTGGTATATATATAAAATGGAATATTATTCAGCAATCAAAAAAAGATAAACTCATGCCATTTGCAGCAATGTGGATGGAGCTAGAAGGAATTATGCTCAGTGAAATAAGACAGAAGGAAAAAGAAAAATATAGGATGATTTTACTTATAACAGGAATATAGGGGAGCCTAATAAGACATCAGTGTAAAAAAAATAATAGCAATACAAAGGACAACAAAACAAAAACAGACAATTATAAATCAGAGACATACTGCAGGAGAGGAGAAGGAAGAGGCATCAGAGGGAAGGAGGGAGGTGCACAGGGGACTGTGGTGATGGTGCACAGGTGCCTTGGGGAAGGAAATTCTGTGGAGACTCAAACTGAAGGGATGGGGGGAAGCAGATCAACTGGACACTTACCCATCTCCCATGGACCCTTGGCAGCAGACACTTTGCTAGGTGGCAAGGTGGGATGTGGCAACTGAGGGAGCAGTTGGCTCTGAAAGGTCTGGAGGCTGGAGCTGGCCTCGAAACTCAGCCAGCTGCAGGAGAAGCTGGCAGAGCTGAAGGAGATGGTAAGTCCTGTGCCAGCTGGGAAGGGCTCGGAGGCCTCCGGGAGGAAGGTCCTTAGGCCAGGACATAGGTAGCTCCAACTCAGGGCTGGGGGCACTGGTGACCCTGCAGTCCTGCCAGGTCCGTGACCACCTGTGCCCAGGGTCTGACATGGAGTGGTGGGTTCCCCGGGACTGCAGGTCACCTGCCCTGCTGGAGGTTGAGCCACTAGGGGAGAGACGAGGAGACGTGGAGACATCCTGGTTCCAGACTTGGCTCCGGGGTTGTGCTTCACTGAACAGGGTTGAGCCTCAGCATCCTTCACTTCAGAGAGCACTGGAAAGCAGTTCTGCTGCAGTTGAAGGAAGGGGCCTGGGCAGGTGGCAAAGTCCCACAGTGCCTGTCCCCTCCCCTTTGTGGGTGCAGATCTGGGAGTTGCCTCGGTGGTCTCCACTCTGTTGCTCCACCACAAGTCTGTTGAGGCAGTTGCTGCTCAGAACTGCCCTTTTCTGCATGCTTCCTGGGTTATGGGCAGGACCAATCAGGTGGAAGCTATGAGCTGATTGGTGCTAAGTGGTCCAGTCAGCCAAGGATGAAAATGGTCCAGGGCCTCCCTGGTGGCCTAGGGGTTAAGTCTCGGCACCCATCATCACTACTGCCTGAGTTTGATCCCTGGCTGGGATCTGACCCACAGGGCACAGCAGACCTCTCCTGCCTTGCCAGCTGCTCCCCTCCCGGTGTGTTTCAGTCAGTCTGTCTGTTCTGCTCACTCTACACCTCTGGCCAATACCCCAGTTCTTCTGCACAAAAAAAGAAAAATGGTCCATTCAGACTTGATGTTGGGACACCCTGAAGAGTGATATAAGCCAGGGTTAGAGGGAGCTGAGGGGCTCCGTTCCAACCTCCAAAGAAAGAAGGGGAAGACTCTGTTCCTGGCCTCTGAAGAAAGGAGGGCCAGAAGCTGAAAGAAGACAAGCAGCATCCAGTAGCCAACCTCTGTGGGAGGAAGAGAGGATGAAGACCTCTGTCAGAGACTGGGCCTCCAGTCCTGTGTCTGACATCACCGGAAAGGAGCACCAAAGGCTCCGAGCCTCGTGTCTGAAAGAGCTGTTTGTTGTTGGTGTTGTCCAGCAACTCACAAAGAAAGTTTTAACACTTTGTGTCTCTGACATCAGCTGGGATCCCAACTGAAAAGGGTAGTCACAGGGCATGAATGGGATGCCAGGATAGGCCACGGTGGCACCCACCTGCCCAGGCTCTAAGACAAGAGAGCTGCCAAAAAGCCCCAAAGTCAAAACCAAAGGCTGGAGCAATACAGACCCCATACGATAGGGGCCTACAGGTTAGAGCCAATGGAAGGATAGTGCCCGGTAGGGGACTCATCACTGTGGTTCTCAACCATGTGCACAATTGCAAGAGACTTCAGCCTCTGTAAACAACCACCTTCCAGTTTATTTTACAAACGGGAAACGGAGCTTACTGTAGCCACAAGTGGTGTCTACCTCAGCCAGGTACTGTCCACCAGAAGTACAAGTAGGGTTCCAATCCCCTGTCACCAGGAGTGCTGAGCAGCACTGGTCAGTAGTGATGGTCACTACTGGTCTCCCTGAGGTAGCGTCTAGCAGAGGCAGCTGGGTTCCAGTGACAATTTGGAGGCCAACTGCCACCTGCCCTCACCCCCGCGTCTTCCCTGCAGGTGGAGGAGAAATATCAAGAGGCTCAGGAGCTGCAGCAGCAGCGGGACCACTACCTTAGTCACCTTCAGCAGTACATGGCCGCCTGCCAGAAGCTCGTGGCCGCCTACCAGCAGCTGGCCAACGAGAAGGACGTCCTGCAGAAGCCGGTGCTGCTTAACACCCAGCTTGGCAACTGGATGCAGCACGAAGAAGAGCAGGGCAAGATGGAGGTCGTGTTGGCCAACCAAGAGCTGCTGGAAACACAAGTGGGGCAGTTGGAGTGCCAGACACCCTGTGGCCGCTGGAGCAGGAAGACCTGCGAGCAGCATCCCTTCTCACTCTTTCCTGCCGGCCCCACTGAACCTCCTGGCTCGGACTGGAGAAAGTGAGTGGGACTCCAGCAGAGGAGGGGTTTGCAAGAGTGGAAGCCACCCTTAGGACAACTTGGATCCTTCTCCTTTGGGGACTTGCTGGCGCGGGGTTGCACAGAGAGGAGGGAGCAGAGCTTGCTGGCTTTCAGGGCTGCTTCAGAACCCAGGTGTTCTTTGAGCCCCTCTGGCTGCCCCCAACAGTAAATGGACTGAGCAGTGAGGAGAAGGAGGAAGAGGAGAACAAGGGTCCCCTGCCAAAGCTAAGCATCCCTGACGACCTAGACAGCCGCGAGGCCATGGTGAGCTCGGCCCCAGAGCCCCTTCCCTGCCCCAAATTCCCCCTCCCACCCTTCTCTTTGGTTTCCCTCCCTTTGATTAAGCTTCCCCCCACCTCTGCTGGGGACCAGTGGGCAGACACCAACACCATCCTCGAATCTCAGGTGTGCCCACGGAGGCCCTGAGAGGTGTGCCTCCCAGCCCCGACCCTCAGGGACACCCTGCTCCTCTGGCCCACAATGGCATTTTGTAACTCGGCCTTGGCCAGTGCTGAGGAAGAGCGGAGCAGCTACGCGGGCAGCTCAAGGAGCAAAAGCTGCTCTGCCAGTTCCTGGCTCAGCAGACAGCCCCATGGGACCAGGAGCCTGAGAAGATGGAGGCCCCAGCCCCTGGGGGGAGAGTGTGCCTGGGGAGACCCACCAGGCCCTTCAGGGAGCCATGGAGAAACTGCAGGTGAGTGTGTGTAAGGCAGGAAGGAATGGCCACAGGGCAGGTTTTCTGATCCAGCAGACCGGGTAAAGGAGAAGTGAGTCCTGGAAGCCTCAGTGACTTTTGCAGGCTTTTATTGGGATTTACCGGGTACATGGCAGGCAGGGGTGCTGGGTGGGTCAGGAGGCAGACAGGCCTCCCAGCCCCCAGCAAGTCTTCACTCTTTCTGGGCTCTCCGGTGTTCTCTGGTGGTCTCTGCTGCTCTGCTCTCTCGGTTCTGCTTCTGCTTCTCTGCTGCTGCTGGCGTCCCCGTGACGCTGCAATTAAAAGCCCAGTCTTGGGCCTCCCCAGTGGCACAGCGGTGAGCACTGGGTTGTGAAGCTGCCCCCAGCCTCCACCGCCGGTTCGATCCACAGCTACTCCCGGGCCACCAGAGGAGGGTCCCGCATGGCGCACAGACCTCTCCTGCCGCCCGCTGCTCCCCTCAGCAGTGTACTTCGGTCCTTCTGCCTGCTCTGCTCCCCGCTCTGGCTCTGGTGAATTCTCTCACCCTCCCACGCTTCTGACTGTACCCAGTGTTTGTATGAATAAATAAATAAATCTTTAAAAGAGAGAGAGAGACTGACTTCACAAAGTTCATTTAAAAAATAAATAAATAAATAAAAGCCCAGTCTTAGCCCAGGTGAATCCCATCTACCTATACCCACACCCTACTCCAGGTGCCCGCATCAGGCATGCCTTCGGGACCACAGGGTTCCGTCATCCATCCTAATGGCGGGAGGGCAGAAAAGCCTGATACTTTTACCTGCCAGACAGTCTATACGAGTTATACACACGTTTCTCTTGGCGAATATGAACACTGCAGCCATGGCCCACAAAAGCAAATGAAATATATCACAATGTAATATAACAGAACACAAATAAGTCCAGGCAGGGCACCGACCTAGGAGCAAAAGACTATTGGCACCAGTACGTGATCCACCACTTCAGCTGCCAAAGGCACTGCTCATGCGAGAGAGGGAACCACTCAGGCATCTGCCGTCACTCCAGCTGGGGTCTCGGCCACAAGCCACACACCGCATCCACCCCCAGGATGCACTCACTCTTGGGTTGGCGATTCTGTACTCTTTGGGGGTAATCGCCAACCCTCGGGGTTTCTGTCTGCAGTCACTCCAACACTCGGCCTTCATAGCCACCAATGCGACACGCAGGCCCCTGCACTCAGGCCAGCCCACTGCACAAGCACATGGGTCGGGGATCCGTGGATGCAAGTGCCACATGCGGCCTCTCTTGGGACCCTCTTTGGCTGTGGGCTCCACCACAAGCCACGTTCCCTGCCCGTCCCCCAAAGATGGGCTCCTCAGCTCCTCACCCTCACTCAGCAATGAACAGGGCAACACCCACAGGTGATTTTAAGAGACTCACTGGCCTTCTTTAGCTTACGTAGTGCTTAACAGCCACTCAGGGCTTCCCGAACTTAGCACCAGCTTTTGCCTTCTCAGTTGGCTTTTTCTCCTCTGCCTGGCTGCTGGGCAATACACTGGCTGCTTTTGGCCACCAAGGCCCACTGGCCACCCCCAGATTCCCATCTCCGGGGGTGTACAATCCCATCCTCCCCCAGGGCCCCCAAAACATATCAAACTTGCCAAGGTCCTCCGCCTTCTGGCGGGATTGTTAGTCCATTAGTTCAAGTTCATCGGCTTTTCCCTTTGTCCACACTGGGGAGCTCTGAATCGTGGTCCTTTCTTCCCTGACGATTCTTGCTGCCTTGGGGATCACTGGGTAGTCCTCTCGGGCGTCTCCTCCTCCAGGCGAGGTCTCATCCCGCAGCTTCCGGACCTTTTCCATCCCCTGTGCCGCCATGACACGTCCAGCGCTGTCACAGGAAAACACAGTCTGCTGCTCCTCAGTCCCTCCCGGTCTTCGGAGGGCTCCATACCGTCTGCATGGAGCACCTTGCCGACTTACGCCAATTGTAAGGCAGAAAGGAATGGACACGGGGCAGGTTTTCTGATCCAGCAGACCGGGTCCAGGAGAAGAGAGTCCTGGAAGCCTCAGTGACTTTTGCAGGCTTTTATTGGGATTTACCAGGTACATGGCAAGTAAGGGTGCTGGGGGGCCAGGAGGCTGACAGGCCTCCCAGCCCCCAGCAAGTCTTCACTCTTTCTGGGCTCTCCTCTGGTTCTCTGGTGTTCTCTGGTGGTCTCTGCTGCTCTGCTGTCTCGGTTCTGCTTCTGCTTCTCTGCTTCTGCTGGCGTCCCCGTGACGCCACCCTTAAAAGCCCATCTTAGCCCAGGTGAATCCCATCTACCTATGCCCACACCTACTCCAGGTGCCCGCATCAGGCATGCATTCAGACCGCAGGGTTCCGTCTTCTATGCAAATGGCGGGAGGGCAGAAAAGCCTGATAGTTTTTTCTTACCCTACAGTGTGGTTCTCCGGAGGGCTGGGCGGGCTGGGTGCTGGGCAGGCCGGCACTGCTGAGCCCCTGAGCCCACTGTCTGGCTGCAGGGTCACTTTACCAAGCTCATTCAGGAGAAAGTGGACTTACAGGACTGGATGGAGGAGCTGAAGCATCGATGTATCTAGATGTCTGGAGAGACTGACACCATCGGTTAGTGGGGAGGCCTGTGCCCCGCAGCTGGGGTGTTATGCAGAGGCTGGGGAGACCCCAGCAGCTGAGCTGTTTACACACCCTCCCCCTAGGACAATACATCGCTCTCTACCAGACCCAGAAAGCAGTGATGAGGAAGGAGCACCGAGAGAAGGAGGAGTCCATAAGCCAGCTGGCCCAGAGCAAAGAGGAGATGAAGGTAGTCAGAGCTCTGGCTCCGTGGTGGTGCAGCTGGGCGTGGGCGGGCTTCTGAGCATCTCTGCTTCCAGGTGAAGCTGTTAGAGCTGCAAGAACTGGTTTTGTGGCTGGTGAGGTGCACAACGAATGGCGGGTGAAGCTCTGAGCCCCTGCCCAGAACCCTGCTGCTGAGCCCACTAGCACATGCCTAGCCCCCAAGGAGCTTGGCACTGCCAGCGGCCAAGGTGAGGAAAGCCCAGCACGGGCATCTAGGCAGGAGGAGCACACTGCGCCAGGCACACAGCATCCTGTCTCTGTCTCTCTAAAGCACGGAGTGAGGTGAGCCTCGTCCACGACGTGCAGCCAACCCAGGGCAAGGCCCAGCTGGGCCTGACTCCCCTCGAGAACACCTCTGTGCAGCAGATCATTCAGCTACTTCAAGAAATGCAGAACCCCAGGAAGTCATCACCATTGGAAACAGCCCGTGTATTCCCTTCTTCTACCAGGCTGACGACAACAAGGTGAAGAAAATGGTGGTCTAGGCAACCGGCATGGGCCGGGGGCTCTGCCCCCACCTGGCCCTCACCAACCCATCCCTGTTCCCCAAGCTTTCCCCCCTGTCCTTTGGCTCTCCTTCCCAGTCGTCCTTATATGCCTCGGCTTAAAAAGGGGTACAACAACTCCCCTATCTAATAGGGGGAAACAGGTGCAGACCCTAGCCTCTTAGGTCAGGGCTGTGTCTTAATCTCTGGGCTAATCATACTTCCAGAGACAAGGAGCTAGAAACATCCAACTTGTTATTTAGGGGGCTCCCTTCTACAACATAGGGGCTCCTTGATGACCAATTGAATCCTTACCAGGCCTTCCTGCAGAGGGCCTAGTTGTATCAGGCAATTTGGAGCCACGTGCCCCCACCACGCTACCCCAACCATGTGGAATGGGGCAGCATTTTGAAGGCCCGGCATGGGGGCTAAGTCCAGACAGAGATACCAGCTGGGGCAGGTGGGCAACTACACCTGTCTAGAGTGTAGCCAAGAGATAGCAGTGAGACCCCCAGATCCACAAAAGGGTGGCATCCCCTGCTCCTTTTGAAATTTCCCCACGGGCCTTTGCACCCAATTTTTTTTTTTTTTATTTTTTGTTGGACTCAATAATTGTTTTGATTTTTCTTTATTTTTTTCTTTTTACTTTTTGTTGCACCCAATTATTTTGGAGGTGATCCCTATTTGCAGAGGGGAGGCCTCTCCTACTACCTAGCAAAAGTCCCCATGGGAATGTGTGCCCGATTATTTGTAGGCACCCACCTGTTAAGGGGGGGGGCTCTGCTCACTACACAAGTCTTGCGGCTTGAGGTTACCCTGTCCCCTCACAAAAGTCCTGCGGGCATGAGGGCACCACAATCCTCAAAGGGGTGTCCTCCCCTGTCCCCACTCACAAAAGGCCGCGGGCATGAGGCCACCCCAATGTGCAAGGTGTGGCCTCCTCCTCCCCCTCACAAAAGGCCCATGGGCATGAGGCCAACCCAATCCGCAGAGGAGTGGCCTCTCCCATCCCGCCCCTCACAAAAGACCCGCGGGCATGAGGACAACCCAATTCTCAAGGGGTGGCTTACCCTGTCCCCCCTCCCAAAAGACCCATGGGCATGAGGCCACCCCAATGCACAAAGGGGTGGCTTCCCCCATGCCCCCTCACAAAAGTCCCGCAGGCATGAGGCCTCCCCGACCCGCAAAAGGCAGAGGCAGCTGGGTTCCAAGTGACAATTTGGAGGCCAACTGCCACCTTCCCTCACCCCCCCCGCGTCCTCCCTGCAGTGGAGGAGAAATATCAAGAGGCTCAGGGAGCTGCAGCAGCAGCGGACCACTACCTTAGTCACCTTCAGCAGTACATGCCGGCCTGGCAGAAGCTCGTGGCGCCTACCACAGCTGGCCAACGAGAAGGACGTCCTGCAGAAGCCAGTGACCTTAACACCAGCTTGGCAACTGGATGCAGCACGAAGAAGAGCAGGGCAAGAGGAGGTCGTGTTGGCCCACCAAGAGCTGCTGGAAAACACAAGTGGGGCAGTTGGAGTGCCAGACACCCTGTGGCCGCTGGAGCAGGAAACCTGCGAGCAGCATCCCTTATCATTCTTTCCTGTCGGCCCCACTGAACCTCCTGGCTCGGACTGGAGAAAGTGAGTGGGACTTCAGCAGAGGAGGGGTTTGCAAGAGTGGAAGCCACCCTTAGGACAACTTGGATCCTTCTCCTTTGGGAGCTTGCTGGCACAGGGTTGCACAGAGAGGAGGGGGCAGAGCTTGCTGGCTTTCAGGGCTGCTTCAGAACCCCAGGTGTTCTTGAGCCCCTCTGGCTGCCCCCCAACAGTAAATGGAC
>NW_023602073.1:41039907-41100551 GCF_014898055.3 Talpa occidentalis | reverse complement strand
AAAATAAGGTGATCATTAGTATTGGCCCCAAGGGTGGGAGGAGCCATGAGGCTACAGGATTTTGAAACCATGTCAGTGGAGACTTGGAGCCCCCGCTTTCCCTTGCCATGTCCTTGCGTAGTTTCATGAAGGCTTCCACATTTTCTTCTATAATCCTTGACTCACTGATATAGTAACAACATTCTTCCCTGAGGAACAGGTAGGTGCCCCCTTTAGCAGCCGTTCACAGGTCGAGAGCCCGTCGGTTTTGGAGCATGGCCTGTGCCAGGGAGGGGAGCTGTCTTTGTGATAATGCTAAAAACACAGAGTTTTTTTCTAAGGAGGTATCTATTCGTTAACCGAAATGTTAGAAGTGCAGGAATGAAAGCCAACAAGGGCGCCAGTTTGCTAGCAGGGGTAGCTGTGATTAGAGTCCCATAGGGGGACTGAGAGTTGGGGAGTCTGGCAAGCAGCGTCCATTATCTTGGTCATGGTGGTATTGAGATTAATTGGAGCTGCCGCCAGTAGAGGCCTCTGAAGGGAAGCACAGAGGAAACAAGAGGAGGTATTAGTCCCAAAAGAGTCATTTAGGAAGGGTATAGCACTTTGGATTATATGAATCCAGGTTGAGGGTGTCTCTGTCTTTTCTGATGATGTTAGCTGATTTTGTAGGACTTGCTCTGAATGGAGGATGTCCTGGGAGACTTGGACTGTGGCATTTTGTGTTGGGACATATTCCCTTGAGACGGACAATGTTGCCACTGGGTAGGAATGCCAGCCAGCGTGCACTGCTGCTTGGACTCCCTGTACCCAGCGTTGGTCCCAAGAATCTGAAAAAGATAGTTAACCTGTTTTGTATTCAAACCCGTATTATGACAGACTGGAGAGAACATTAGGCCTTTGTCTGGAAGGTGCACTGTACATGAGTGTACATTTGTAGGTGTTCTTGCAGTGATCTAAGGTTTGATGGTAAAAGGAACAAAAGAAGATGTTCATAGGGTTAGTAATTGATGAAAGAGTTAGGGTGAGGGTGATGGGTGCTGTGCATCCGGCCTGTGGGCATCCGCAGTACCCACCAAGTGGGTAGTCTCCCTGGATCCTGAGACAAAGGTCTCCCTAACTTTGAAAATCCATGCACAGGACACTGGGCTAGGGGAGATTTTGACAAGAAATGCGCATCCGAGTAGGACCCAGGTTAGTACATGCATACTGTTTGTCTTCGGGGGCACGTTTGACCCAAGAGACATGGTGCCAGGAGGGGTGTCCCAGAAGTGTTACCACTATAGGCGTGGGGAGAATGACCGTGTGTGGACGGAGGGGAAGGTCAGCTGAGGAGGTCAGGATCCGAGGCAGGACTGGGTAGGTACCGGTCTGCGTGTTCCTGGAGCAGTTGCCTGAGTAGGGAGAGGTCAATCCTGTCCGGGTAAGTGTCCACGCAGCTGGTGAACTGCAAAAGAAGAAGGTGGGCAAACTCCCCCTTGAGGTGACACGCGAGCACAGGTTTAACGACGGGAACATATCTGCCAGACTTTTGCATTCAAGGAGGGGTGGAAGAAGAGCGGACTCAGGAATGGGCATTCATTAGGCTCCTAAGTAGAGTGATGGAGGGGACAGATTGGGAATAGAGGCAGGGTCTGCAGCAGAGTCAGTGGTGGGAGCCCTTGCTGCTGCATCAGCCTTGTTATTCCCTGTGGTCACGTAAGAACTGTCCGTGTGGTGTCCTTCACAGTGGATCATGGCGACTTCAGTTGGAAGCTGCAAGACCGTTAGAAGGTTAAGAATAAGTTTAGCGTTCATGATGGGGGACCCCTGGGTGGAGAGGAACCCCCTTTCCTGCCAAATCGCAGCAGGACTGTGAGCCATAAGGAAGGCATATGTTGAATCCGTATAGATGGTGACTTTCTTATGGTGGCTGAGGGTCAGGGCCCCGGTAAGTGCTCTGAGTTCTGCCTTTCGGGAGGTGGTTCCTCCGGGCGGCTTTCCTGCCTCGATGACCTGATCGAGGGTAACCATGGCCTAGGCAGCCCTCCGCTGACCTCGCGCACCTTCGCAAGAGCTGCCGTCTACAGACAGAGTCCAGTAGGCATCTGACAAAGGGGAGTCGGCCAAACCCAGTCTGGAGGTTTGCATTTTTTCCAGGATTTCGGGACACGAATGAGCGGCAGAAGGGGGGCCAGAGACGAAGAGGGGCTGGGTTGAGAGAAGTTGACTGAGTGAGACTCGCCAGAGGGTTTTCGATAAAGAGCACGTGGAAGTCCTGTGAGCGGGCAGGAGTGAGAGTGGAGAGCGGGTGGGGAGACAGGAGGGCCTGAAGGCGGTGCGGGGAATGTGCTTGGACAGGTCTTCCCAGAGTAATTTGAGGGGTTCCCGGGTGAGTAGAGCTGCCGCCACCAGGGCTCTAAGGCAAGGTTGCCAGCCCCTGACGGTGGGATCCATCTGCTTGGAGACATAAGCAACAGGACGCAGGGCTGGGCCCAGATGCAGGGAAAGGCCACCTGCCGCCATACCCCGACGTTCGTCTGTGCATAGGAGGAAAGGCTTTTCTGGGTCAGGAAGGCCGAGGGCAGGTGCCCTAAGGAGGATATGTCTGAGTAAAAGGAAGGCCCTGCGGACCTCCCTGGGGATTGGAGATGTCCTTCAGGGGAGGCTTTTCCTGCCTTGTACAGTGGCTTGGCTGGGAATGCAAAATTAGGGATCCAAGATGGAAGAATCCGACCAAACCTAGGAAGGAAAGGATTTGTTCTGCCGATTCAGGGGAGGGAAGGCCCCGGATGGCCTGTTTGTGGTCCACCGTCAGCTGTTTGGAGGAAGGAGTTAGTCGAAGACCCAGATAGACAACTGTGGTACTGAAAGTTGGGCTTTGGATGGGGAAACACAATTTCCTTTTGAGCACAGGAAGGTGAGGAGTTGTGCAGTGTGCTGCTGAGATTGTGGCGGAGAAGGACTGCAGAGGAGGAGGCCAGCAACATCCTGGAGGAGAGTCCAGAAAGGAGATGGACTTACCTGCTACCTTGACTGTTATCCTTGGCTCCTTGAAGTTTATCGGGGTCGACGAGTCCGGGCCTTTTCAGTCCTCAGCTGCCAAACCCAAGACTGCCGGTGGCAAGAGTTGCAGGGGCTGGAAGGACTGGCCCACCACAGCCAGGTTGGGGTTGGGTCCTGGCAGGGGTTGGGGCATTGTCTGGACCAGTGGCCTTCTTGACCACATTTGAAGCAGGCTCCCAGCGGTGGTCGGTTGGGGGCTATGGGGCCCGTTTTCGTACTCTGTGGGGTGACAGGTGCTGTGGTGGTTGGAGGAGGAGGGCTTGGCGGTCTCAAGGCAGCTACCAGGGACTGAGCTTGAAGCCCATCCTTCTGGCGACTACGGAGTTCTCTCTCTGCCCTGTCCTGTTCCTTCCGGTTGTTAAATACTGTCAAGGCCATACTCAGCAGATCCCGGATAGGGTTTGAGGACAGTTCTCAGCCTTCTTTTTTTTTTTTAAAAAAAAAAAAAGATTTATTTATTCATTTACACAAGAACCAGGGTACAGGCCAGATACGTGGGAGGGTGAGAGGATTCACCAGAGACAGAGCGGGGAACAGAACAGGCAGACTGAGGAAATACACTGCTGAGGGGAGCAGTGGGTGCAACAGTGTGCCATGTGGGACACTCACTGGCGGGCCGGCATGGTACCGGCACTGCAGAGGCTTGGGAGAGCCTCACAGCGTGGCACTCAACCACCTGTGCCACCAGGGGAGGCCTCTCAAACTTCTTAAGCTTCTACCTAATGTCAGGGGCTGACTGAGATATAAAATGGGTAGCCACAACTGTTGAGCCTCCATTTGAGTCAGGGTCAACCCTGGTATGGGGCTGGAACGCCTCCCTCAGGCGACTAAGGAAGGCAGCAGGGTTTTCTGAGGCAGACTGGGTGATCGCCCTGAGCTTAGCAAAATTTACACTTTTGTGCACAGCCGCTTGGAGACCAGCTAGGAGACAGGTAATAAAATGGTCTTGGTGAGTCCTGCCCCGGGGGGCCCTGCCTGTGTCAGTCTGGGAGCCCCACCCAGCTCTGGGCTGGGAACTGCTGCGGAGCCTGGGGCCATGGTTGTGTCAGTCACAGGGATCTGATCTGCTTGGTCTTGGGCAGACCTAAAAACCTGCTCCCTTTTGTCAGAGGTCAGGGTGGAAGAGAGGATCACATGTAGTCATGACAAGTAAGGTCACAGGCTTGGGTAAGATAAGGAAACTCTTTGGTGTAGGTGGTGGGATTGTTAGTGAAAGAGCCAAGAAGCTTTTCAGTCTGGGAGAGACCAGACAGAGAGGAAGGAACATGGACTCTAACTCCTCCTTCTGTCCCTGCCACTTCCCTGAGGGGACCCAGAAGAGGACAACCCAGAGCGGGTGTGGCAGCTAGGAGGTGAAAAAAAGAGGGGAGGCCGGAATGGGGAGCTGGAGGAGGTGAAGACTGAGAATCTAGAGGATCAGAGAACGTTGAAGAGGGTCCAGAGAGGGGGAGAGTGAGAGGAGTCTCCAGACTTGGAGAGTGTGGCAGGTTTTCAGGAGGGAGGGGCTGGAGGGGGGCACGGGAGCACAAGAGAAAGCCAGCCTGGCCCGAAGGGATCTCTGACCATTTTCCATTGCGGTGACAGAACTCTTTAGGTCTGTAAGGATCGAGAAGTCAAAAGCGCCATGCTCGGCCCGTGGGAGCCATTGTCCAATTGGTATTGAGGCCACGCAGCGCTGCAGTGAAAGATGAGACGCTTAGGGCACATATCTGGCCTAAGGCCCAAGGGACCGAGGTTTGAGAGAAGGCATCTGCCGCGAGGGTGATAGATAAGCTTCAGTCAGAAGTTGGCTCTCAGAGAGAATTTTTATTCCTATATTGGTCACACACACACTTACGTTTATACAGGCAAGCCAACCCCAAGTTCTCAAAGTACCTTTGACTGAAGACAGTCACTGCGACTTGTCTCAGCCGGGCCTTCCACCTAGGTGGATGTTCTCTGGCTGTGGAAGTCTCTAGGCTCGAGGGCCCGCAGAGCAGATGGTCACGCAGGGTGTTGAGCTGATAGGACGCTTGTGCCGCTGTCAGGGAGCAGGCCGTCAGGGAGCCTTCGAAATTCATGCTGGGGGTGCAGCCCCCATCCCCCTATGTGAGTGTGCTGCTGGGGCAGGGCAGCTGCCTTGGGAGCTTTGGAACCAGGTCCAACACAGGGCAGAGGAGGTCTGACCCCTCCTCCTTATTGTGGCAACTGAGTCGCCTTCAGGAAGGCTCAGGTTGTCTGATGGCTTTGGAAAGCCTGAGGGTCCAAGCCACACCCTCGGCCCACAGCCACCTTGCAACCAGGCAAGTCACAGAGTGCCTTGCTCTAAGTGCCCAGTATTGCTGTGCCTGCCAGCACAGGGCCAACCAGCCCCTGTGCCCCAGGTGAAGCACCGTAGCCTGCCTGCAGGCCCTTGGACCTGGGCCTGTTGCTCCTTAGGGTCACCTCCCCTTTTCAGCCAGGGGACCTCAGTGTCTGCTGACCTGGACAAGTCGGCTTCTCTGAGTTCTACCCAAGCTGGTCAGTAAAACTTGCCCCACAGACCTGCCTGCCCCCGCACCCCTACACTGATGCTTGCTCTTCTGCTTTTCCACACCAGGAAGGGCCCAGCCTCACCTACACGACCTGTGGTCCCCCAGCCAGCTGAGGCTCCCCTCCTAGACTTATAAGCCTGTGGCCATTGGCATCTGGCCTCCTGTCCTCCCTGCCTCCCCAGGGTCAATATGGAGGACTCCTGGGCTTTCTGCCCACCCCAGGGGGCCCCCAGTGCTCCCTCCAGCCATCCTCTCAGCTCTGCCCTCCGGGTACAGTGGTATTCCGCCTGTCTTTCTCCATCAGGAATGGTGGTGTCGCATCGGCCCGCGGGCCCCTACTCCTGACACTAAGGGTGACCCTGGGCCGGTAGGTTGAAAGACAGGGGAGCAGAGAGGAGGGAGCCGGAGGGGGCCGATCACATGCTGGCCTATGGGTGCACTGTCTCGTGTGTGTGAGAGGCCGGCGAGTGAGCAGGGAGAGGCTCCAGCTCCTGCTCCTGCGTCCCCCCTCCTGTCCCCCCTCTCCTCTCATCCAGAACCCCTGCCCACACCCTCCCCTGCTTCGTCTTCCCTCCCCACCTCCCCCCAGCGCTGCAGCCCAGGCTGCACCTGCCTTCCCAGCTCTCCCCCTTCTCTGCCCTCCCCCGTTTTCTCTCTGCTTCTCTCCAGCTGCCAGCTGATCGGGTCAGGCAAGTCCATCCTGTCCTGAGAGCCCCAGGGCCCCCTTCGGCCTCTAACCAGACCCCTCCTCTTCCTGGGACACCTCTCTTCCCAAGCCTGCCTGGGTGGCTGTTCTGTGACTTGGCCCCCAGCCCCCAAGCCTCCCCCTTCATCTGTGACTTTAGTCTGTTGTGGCGGTGAGCTGACACCCCAGGCGTGACCTCGGTGACACTTGTGCCCCCTTGGTGGTATTGCTCCTGCCCTGCTCTATACATGTCTATAAATACACGGGCACACACACGTACACGCATGCATCTCTGGTGCTGGGAACTGCCGGCTGTGCCGTCCTTCTGAGTCTTGCGGCCCAACTACAAGCAAACACCGTCACCCCAGCTGCTCCCGTCAAAACGTGCCACCTCCGACGAGCCTCCCTGCCATTCCCGGCCTGTGCACAGTCAGCCCCCCAGCCACCTTCCTGCCCCTTCCCCGAGCATGGGGGTGCTGTCCGGGCAGCTGTGTGCTTCTGGCCGTGACCAGTCCTGCTGTCTCTTGGCCGAGAATGAAACCCATTTCTGAACAATGGGGAGCAACGTGTTGTGTGCTGGTTGTGTTCTGTGGCATTCAGTGGGAGGGGAAGTCTTAAGCATGTGGACGCAGGGGTGCCTGGGATGCCCCAGTCCTTCCCGGGCTGCCCTGGAAAGCACCTGGATGTTAGCTGGTCTTCATCTGAACCCTGCTGTGGCCACCAGGGGTAGAGTGCCAGCCTGGAGTACTCATGGGGCCTGGGTGGGGGCCCCAGAGGAACAGGGTGAGAGGAGAAATGCCTAGGCTGGAAGCCAGTAGTCTGGGGTGCTGGCACCCTGCTTTCCTCCCACAGAAGTAGACCAGGTTTCCCAGTCTTGGTCATCAGAGCAGGACCTGGCCCTCCCGGGGTGGCACGCAGTGGATGGGTGGCACCTGTAGGGCCTAAGAGCTGAGCTGGGTTGGATGCCCTGACAGGCAGCTGCAGAGAGCACCTCGCACCCCAAAGTCTGCCCTCTGCTGGCAGGACCCACACCCAGCGCAGCCCCTGAGCCCAGATCCCAGGGCCCGACCACGTGGTGAGTTCCCTTTATTCAGAAACAAAAGTGAAACACCAGGAACCACTCCCTGGCCTTGCCTCCTTCCTCTGTCCTGGGCGACCCATAAATAAGTTTCCTCGATGTCCAATGATTCACAGAAACCTCCTCTCCCAGGGGCCACCGCGGCCTCCGCTGTGATACAGGGGCCGTCTCAGCCCCATGTACACACGTCCCAGCACAGTATGTACACCGCGGGGTGCCCGCACATCTTCCGCCTGGCCTCCACCAGCCACCCCGGCCCAGCTTCTGGCCAAGCCCAGTTTTCCACAGGGTTGGGGGAGTAAATGTGTACCCCCAAATTGCCTGAGTAAGCCATGCATCCCCTCTATGGGGACCTTTTATTAAAGAAGCAGTGAAGGCCACCTCTGTGCAAATCCAGGGTGGCCTCCAAGATAATCAGGCACAGAGGCCCACGGGACTTTTGTAAAGACAGCAAGTGGAGGCCACCCCCTTGTGGACTGCGGTGGCCTCATACCTGCGGGACATTTGAGAGGAGGGAAGGGGAGGCACCCTTTTGCAGATTGGGGTGGCCTCACGCCTGCAGGACTTTTGTGAGGGGGCACAGGGGGGAAGCCACCTCTTTGTGCATTGGGGTGGCCTCATGCCCATGGGTCTTTTGTGAGGGGCGGGACAGGAGAGGCCACTCCTCTGTGGATTGGGGTGGCCTCATGCCCATGGGCCTTTTGTGAGGGGGGAAGGAGGAGGCCACCCCTTTGCACATTGGGGTGGCCTCATGCCCGCGGGCCTTTTGTGAGGGAGACAGGGTAACCTCAAGCCGTAAGACTTGTGTAGTGAGCAGAGCACCCCCACCCTTAACAGGTGGGTGCCCACAAAATAATCGGGCACACATTCCCATGGGGACTTTTGCTAGGTAGTAGGAGAGGCCTCCCCTCTGCAAATAGGGATCACCTACAAAATAATTGGGTGCAACAAAAAGTAAAAAGAAAAAAAAATAAAGAAAAATCAAAACAATTATTGAGTCCAACAAAAAATTTAAAAAAAAATTGGGTGTAAAGGGCCGTGGGGAAATTTCAAAAGGGAGCAGGGGAGGCCACCCCTTTGTGGATCTGGGTGGTCTCAAATAAACCACTGCTATCTCTTGGCTACACTCTAGACAGGTGTAGGTGCCCACCTGCCCCAGCTGGTATCTCTGTCTGGACTTAGCCCCCGTGCCGGGCCTTCAAAATGCTGCCCCACTCCACATGGTTGGGGTAGCGTGGGGGGGCACGTGGCCCCAAATTGCCTGATATAACCTAGGCCCTCTGGTAAGGATTCAATTGGTCATCAAGGAGACCCAATGTTGTAGAAGGGAGCCCCCTAAATAACTAGTTGGATGTTTCTAGCTCCTTGTCTCTGGAAGTATGATTAGCCCAGAGATTAAGACACTGCCCTGACCTAAGAGGCTAGGGTCTGCACCTGTTTCCCCCTATTAGATAGGGGAGTTGTTGTACCCCTTTTTTAAGCCAAGGGATAAAATGAAGACTGGGAAGGAGAGCCAAAGGACAGGGGGGGAAAGCCTGGGGAACAGGGATGGGTTGGTGAGGGCCAGGTGGGGGCAGAGCCTCCGGCCCATGCTGGTGGCCTAGACCACAATTATCTTCACCTTGTTGTCATCAGCCTGGTAGAAGAAGGGAAGGCATGGGCTGTTTCCAATGGTGATGCCTTCCTGGGGGTTCTGCATTTCTTGAAGCAGCTGAATGATCTGCTGCACAGAGGTGTTCTTGAGAGGAGTCAGGCCCAGCTGGGCCTCCCCCTGGGTCGGCTGTAAGTCGTAGATGAGGCTCACCTCACTCTGTGATTTAGAGAGACAGAGACAGGATGCTGTGTGCCTGGCGGAGTGTGCTCCTCCTGCCTAGATGCCCGTGCAGGGCTTTCCTCACCTTGGCCAATGGCAGCGCCAAGCTCCTTGGGGGCTAGGCATGTGCTAGTGGGATCAGCAGCAGGGTTCTGGGCAGGTGCTTGGAGCTTCACCCGCCATCGTTGTGCACCTCCACCAGCCACAAAACCAGAGCTCTAACAGCTTCACCTGGAAGCAGAGACACTCAGAAACCCATCCCGCCCCCACCTGCATCACCATGGAGCCAGAGCTCTGAACTACCTTCATCTCCTCTTTTTTCTGGGCCAGCTGCCTTATGGACTCCTCCTTCTCTAGGTGCTCCTTCCTCATCACTGCTTTCTGGGTCTGGTAGAGAGCGATGTATTCTCCTAGGGGGAGGGTGTGTAGATAGCTCAGCTGCTGGGGTCTCCCTAGCCTCTTCATAACACCCCAGCTTCAGGGCACAGGTCTCCCCACTCACTGATGGTGTCAGTCTCTCCAGACATCTGGATACATCGATGCTCCAGCTCCTCCATCCAGTCCTGTAAGGCCACTTTCTCCTGCATGAGCTCGGTAAAGTGACCCTGCAGCCAGACAGCAGGCTCAGGGGCTCAGCAGTGCTGGCCTGCCCAGCACCAGCCCGCCCAGCCCTCCAGAGAACCACACTGTAGGGTAAGAAAAAACTATCAGGTTTTCTGCCCTCCCGCCATTTGGATAGAAGACGGAACCCTGCGGTTGAATGCATGCCTGATGCAGGCACCTGGAGTAGGGTGTGGGCATATGTAGATGGGATTCACCTGGGCTAAGACTGGGCTTTTAAGGGCGGCATCACGGGGACGCCAGCAGAAGCAGAGCAGCAGAAGCCGAACCGAGAGAGCAGAGCAGCAGAGACCACCAGAGAACACCGGAGAGCCCAGAAAGAGTGAAGACTTGCTGGGGGCTGGGAGGCCTGTCAGCCTCCCGGCCCCCCATCACCCCTACTTGCCATGTACCTGGTAAATCCCAATAAAAGCCTGCAAAAGCCACTGAGGCTTCCAGGACTCTCTTCTCCTGGACCCAGTCTGCTGGATCAGAAAACCTGCCCCGTGTCCATTCCTTTCTGCCTTACAATTGACGTAAGTCGGCAAGGTGATCCATGCAGACGGGTATGGAGCCCTCCGAAGACTGGGAGGGACTGAGGAGCAGCAGACTGTGTTTCCCTGTGACAGCGCTGGACGTGTCATGGCGGCACAGGGGATGGAAAAGGTCCGGAAGCTGCAGGATGAGACCTTGCCTGGAGGAGGAGATGCCCAAGAGGACCAGCCAATGATCCCCGAGGCAGCAAGAATCGTTAGGGAAGAAAGGACCACGACTCAGAGCTCCCCAGTGTGGACAAAGGGAAAAGCCGATGAACTTGGACTAATGGACTAACAATCCCGCCAGAAGGCGGAGGACCTTGGCAAGTTTGATATGTTTTGGGGGCCCTGGGGGAGGATGGGATTGTACACCCCCGGAGATGGGAATCTGGGGGTGGTCAGTGGGGCTTGGTGGCCAAAAGCAGCCAGTGTATTGCCCAGCAGCCAGGCAGAGGAGAAAAAGCCAACTGAGAAGACAAAAGCTGGTGCTAAGTTCGGGAAGCCCTGAGTGGCTGCTAAGCACTACGTAAGCTAAAGAAGGCCAGTGAGTCTCTTAAAATCACCTGTGGGTGTTGCCCTGTTCATTGCTGAGTGAGGGTGAGGAGCTGAGGAACCCATCCTTGGGGGACGGGCAGGGAACGTGGCTTGTGGTGGGGCCCACAGCCAAAGAAGGGACCCAAGAGAGGCTGCATGTGGACTTGCATCCACGGATCCCCGACCCATGTGCTTGTGCAGTGGGCTGGCCTGAGTGCAGGGGCCTGCGTGTCGCATTGGTGGCTATGAAAGGCGAGTGTTGGAGTGACTGCAGACAGAAACCCTGAGGGTTGGGTGATTACCCCCAAAGAGTACAGAATCGCCAACCCAAGAGTGAGTGCATCCTGGGGGTGGATGCGGTGTGTGGCTTGTGGCCGAGACCCCAGCTGGAGGGGGCCGGGAGGCCTGAGGGCTCCTGGCGTGTGACGGCAGATGCCTGAGTGGTTCCCTCCCTCGCATGAGCAGTGCCTTCGGCAGCTGAAGTGGTGGATCACGTACTGGTGCCTATAGTCTTTTGCCCCTAGGTCGGTGCCCTGCCTGGACTTATTTGTGTTCTGTTATATTTCATTGTGATATATTTCATTTGCTTTTGTGGGCCATGGCTGCAGTGTTCCTATTCGCCAAGAGAAACGTGTGCATAACTCGTATAGACTGTCTGGCAGGTAAAAGTATCAGGCTTTTCTGCCCTCCCGCCATTAGGATGGATGACGGAACCCTGTGGTCCCGAAGGCATGCCTGATGCGGGCACCTGGAGTAGGGTGTGGGTATAGGTAGATGGGATTCATCTGGGCTAAGATGGGCTTTTATTCATTTATTTATCTATTTTTTTAAATGAACTTTGTGAAGTCAGTCTCTTTTTTTTTAAAGATTTATTTATTCATACAAGCACTGGGTACAGTCAGAAGCGCGGGAGGGTGAGAGAATTCACCAGAGCCAGAGCGGGGAGCAGAGCAGGCAGAAGGACCGAAGTACACTGCTGAGGGGAGCAGCGGGCGGCAGGAGAGGTCTGCGTACCGTGTGGGACCCTCGCCCTGCAGCCAGGAATCAAACCAGCGCCGCGGAGGCTGTGGGCAGCTTCAGAACCCAGCGCGCAACCACTGCGCCACCAGGGAGGCCCAAGACTGGGCTTTTAAGGGCAGCGTCACGGGGACGCCAGCAGCAGCAGAGAAGCAGAAGCAGAACCGAGAGAGCAGAGCAGCAGAGACCACCAGAGAACGCCAGAGAGCCCAGAAAGAGTGAAGACTTGCTGGGGGCTGGGAGGCCTGTCTGCCTCCTGACCCCCCCAGCACCCCTGCCTGCCATGTACCTGGTAAATCCCAATAAAAGCCTACCAAAGCCACTGAGGCTTCCAGGACTCTCTTCTCCTGTACCTGGTCTGCTGGATCAGAAAACCTGCCCTGTGGCCATTCCTTCCTGCCTTACACACACTCACCTGCAGTTTCTCCATGGCTCCCTGAAAGGCCTGGTGGGTCTCCCCAGGCACACTCTCCCCTCCATGGCCTCGCGGCTGTCTAGGTCGTCAGGGATGCTTAGCTTTGGCAGGGGATCCTTGTTCTCCTCTTCCTCCTCCTCCTCACTGCTCAGTCCATTTACTGTTGGGGGGCAGCCAGAGGGGCTCAAAGAACACCTGGGTTCTGAAGCAGCCCTGAAAGCCAGCAAGCTCTGCTCCCTCCTCTCTGTGCAACCCTGCACCAGCAAGTCCCCAAAGGAGAAGGATCCAAGTTGTCCTAAGGGTGGCTTCCACTCTTGCAAACCCCTCCTCTGCTGGAGTCCCACTCACTTTCTCCAGTCCGAGCCAAGAGGTTCAGTGGGGCTGGCAGGTAAGAGTGAGAAGGGATGCTGCTCGCAGGTCTTCCTGCTCAGGCGGCCACAGGGTGTCTGGCACTCCAACTGCCCCACCTGTGTTTCCAGCAGCTCTTGGCGGGCCAACTCGACCTCCATCTTGCCCTGCTCTTCATGCTGCATCCAGTTGCCAAGCTGGGTGTTAAGCAGCACTGGCTTCTGCAGGACGTCCTTCTCGTTGGCCAGCTGCTGGTAGGTGGCCATGAGCTGCTCGTAGGCGGCCATGTACTACTGAAGGTGACTAAGGTAGTGGTTCCGCTGCTGCTGCAGCTCCTGAGCCTCATGATATTTCTCCTCCACCTGCAGGGAGGACGCGGGGGGGTGAGGGCAGGTGGCAGTTGGCCTCCAAATTGTCACTGGAACCCAGCTGCCTCTGCTAGACGCTACCTCAGGGAGACCAGTAGTGACCATCACTACTGACCAGTGCTGCTCAGCACTCCTGGTGACAGGAGATTGGAACCCTACTTGTACTTCTGGTGGACAGTACCTGGCTGAGGTAGACACCACTTGTGGCTACAGTAAGCTCCGTTTCCCGTTTGTAAAATAAACCCCAAGGTGGTTGTTTACAGAGCCTGAAGTCTCTTGCAATTGTGCACATGGTTGAGAACCACAGTGATAAGTCCCCTACCGGGCACTATCCTTCCATTGGCTCTAACCTGTAGGCCCCTAGCGTATGGGGTCTGTATTGCTCCAGCCTTTGGTTTTGGCTTTGGGGCTTTTTGGCAGCTCTCTTGTCTTAGAGCCTGGGCAGGTGGGTGCCACTGCGGCCTATCCTGGCATCCCATTCATGCCCTGTGACTACCCTTTTCAGTTGGGATCCCAGCTGATGTCAGAGACACAAAGTGTTAAAACGTTCTTTGTGAGTTGCTGGACAACAACAACAAACAGCTCTTTCAGACATGAGGCTCGGAGCCTTTGGTGCTCCTTTCCGGTGATGTCAGACACAGGACTGGAGGCCCAGTCTCTGACAGAGGTCTTCATCCTCTCTTCCTCCTGCAGAGGTTGGCTACTGGATGCTGCTTTTCTTCTTTCAGCTTCTGGCCCTCCTTTCTTCAGAGGCCAGGAACAGAGTCTTCCCCTTCTTTCTTTGGATGTTGGAACAGAGCCCCTCAGCTCCCTCTAACCCTGGCTTATATCACTCTTCAGGGTGTCCCAACATCAAGTCTGGTTGGACCATTTTTCTTTTTTTGTGCAGAATAACTGGGGTATTGGCCAGAGGTGTAGAGTGAGCAGAACAGACAGACTGACTGAAACACACTGCTGAGGGGAGCAGCCGGCAAGGCAGGAGAGGTCTGCTGTGCCCTGTGGGTCAGATCCCAGCCAGGGATCAAACTCAGGCAGTAGTGATGATGGGTGCCAAGATTTAACCCCTAGGCCACCAGGGAGGCCCTGGACCATTTTCATCCTTGGCTGACTGGACCACTTAGCACCAATCAGCTCATAGCTTCCACCTGATTGGTCCTGCCCATAACCCAGGAAGCATGCAGAAAAGGGCAGTTCTGAGCAGCAACTGTCTCAACGGACTTGTGGTGGAGCAACAGAGTGGAGACCACCGAGGCAACTCCCAGATCTGCACCCACAAAGGTGGGGGGACAGGCACTGTGGGACTTTGCCACCTGCCCAGGCCCCTTCCTTCAACTGCAGCAGAACTGCTTTCTAGTGCTCTCTGAAGTGAAGGATGCTGAGGCTCAACCCTGTTCAGTGAAGCACAACCCCAGAGCCAAGTCTGGAACCAGGATGTCTCCACGTCTCCTCGTCTCTCCCCTAGTGGCTCAACCTCCAGCAGGGCAGGTGACCTGCAGTCCCGGGGAACCCACCACTCCATGTCAGACCCTGGGCACAGGTGGTCACGGACCTGGCAGGACTGCAGGGTCACCAGTGCCCCCCAGCCCTGAGTTGGAGCTACCTATGTCCTGGCCTAAGGACCTTCCTCCCGGAGGCCTCCGAGCCCTTCCCAGCTGGCACAGGACTTACCATCTCCTTCAGCTCTGCCAGCTTCTCCTGCAGCTGGCTGAGTTTCGAGGCCAGCTCCAGCCTCCAGACCTTTCAGAGCCAACTGCTCCCTCAGTTGCCACATCCCACCTTGCCACCTAGCAAAGTGTCTGCTGCCAAGGGCCCATGGGAGATGGGTAAGTGTCCAGTTGATCTGCTTCCCCCCATCCCTTCAGTTTGAGTCTCCACAGAATTTCCTTCCCCAAGGCACCTGTGCACCATCACCACAGTCCCCTGTGCACCTCCCTCCTTCCCTCTGATGCCTCTTCCTTCTCCTCTCCTGCAGTATGTCTCTGATTTATAATTGTCTGTTTTTGTTTTGTTGTCTTTTGTATTGCTATTATTTTTTTTTACACTGATGTCTTATTAGGCTCCCCTATATTCCTGTTATAAGTAAAATCATCCTATATTTTTCTTTTTCCTTCTGTCTTATTTCACTGAGCATAATTCCTTCTAGCTCCATCCACATTGCTGCAAATGGCATGAGTTTATCTTTTTTTGATTGCTGAATAATATTCCATTTTATGTATATACCACATCTTCTTGATCCAGTCATCTGTTTTTGGGCATTTGGGTTGTTTCTGGTTTTACCCATTGTAAATAGTGCTGCAATAAACATAGGTGTACAGGTGTTCTTTTGAATCAATGTTTTTGTTTCCTTTGGGTAGATTCCCTGGTAGTGGAATTTCCGGGTTGTATGGTAGCTCCATTTTTAGTAGACTGAGGAAGCTCCAGACAGCTTTCCATAGTGGTTGGACCAGTTTGCACTCCCACCAGCAGTGTAGGAGGGTTCCTTTTTCACCACATCCTCGCCAACATATGTTGTTGCTTGTTTTTTGATATGTGCCATTCTTACTGGTGTAAGGTGGTATCTCAGTGTGGGCTTTTTTTTTTTTTTAATAATAAATTTTATTTTTATATTCCCCCATACAATTGCAAACGCCCCATTCTGACCCCAATCCTTCCCCTCCCGCCCCCCACCCCCAAAAAGTGTCTCTGGTTCATAGATTTTTGTTGATTTTGATTTTCACTTTCTTATATTCATTTTCCTGGTCCCTTATTTAAGTTTTCTAGATTCCTGCTATGAGTGAGACCATTCGGTATTTTTCTTTTTCTTTTTGGCTTATTTCGCTGAGCATGATCCCTTCCAGCGCCATCCATGTTGCTGCAAATTGCATGTGTTTATCTTTTTTGAATGCTGAGTAATATTCCATGGTATATATGTACCACATCTTCTTGATCCAGTCATCTATTTTTGGGCATTTGGGTTGTTTCCAAAGCTTAGCTATTGTAAACAGTGCTGCTATAAACATAGGGGTGCAGGTGCTCTTTGGAATTGATGTTTCTGTGTCCTTTGGGTAAATACCTAGGAGTGGAATTGCTGGATCATATGGAAGCTCTATGTTTAGTAGGTCCAGAAATCTCCACACAGCTCTCCACAGTGGTTGGACCAGTTTGCACTCCCACCAACAGTGCAGAAGAGTTCCTTTTTCTCCACACCCTCGCCATAATTTGTTGTTGCTAGTTTTTTTAATATGTGCCATTCTCACTGGTGTGAGATGGTATCTCATGGTAGTTTTGATTTGCATTTCCCTGATTACAAGTGATGTTGAACATTTTTTCATATGTCTGTTGGCCATTTGCATTTCCTCTTCACAGAAGTTTCTTTTTAGCTCTTCTGCCCATTTTTTGACTGGATTATTTTCTTTGTTGTTTTTGAGTCTCATCAGCTCTTTGCAGATTTTTGTGATCAGTCCTTTATCATTAGTGTTGGGTGCAAAAATGTTCTCCCAATTGGTGGGATTTCTCTTTGTTTTTGTTATTGTCTCTTTTGCTGTGCAGAAGCTCTTTAATTTGATGTAGTCCCAGCTGTTTATCTTTGTCTTCACTATCACTGCTTTGGGTGATGTGTCTGTAAAGATGTCTTTGATGTGCAAATCCCGTAGTGTTTCGCCTATATTTCCTTCTATGTATTTTATGGTTTCAGGTCTTATGTCTAGTTCTTTAATCCATTTTGAGTTGATTTTTGTGTATGGTGTGAGGTAGTGGTCAAGCTTCATTCTTTTGCATGTAGCGACCCAGTTTTCCCAGCACCATTTATTGAACAAACTTTCTTTGCTCCAATGCATTGTCTTTGCTCCTTTGTCAAAGATTAGTTGACCATAAATCTGTGGGTTTATTTCTGGATTTTCTATTCGATTCCATTGGTCTGTATGTCTGTTCTTGTTCCAATACCATGCAGTTTTGATGATTATGGCTTTGTAGTATAGTTTGAAGTCTGGGAGTGTGATGCCTCCATTTCCTTCTTTTTTTTTTCAGTAGAGCTTTGGCTATTCGGGGTTTTTGGTGATTCCATATGAATTTCATCAATAATTGTTCTATTTCTTTGAAGAATGCCATTGAGATTTTGATTGGAATAGCATTGAATCTGTATATTGCTTTTGGTAGGATGGCCATTTTAATAATGTTTATTCTTCCAATCCATGAGCAGGGGATGTCTTTCCATTTCTTTGTGTCTTCTTCTATTTCTTTTAACAGTGTTTTATAGTTTTCTTTTTATAGGTCCTTTACGTCTTTTGTTAGATTTATTCCCAAATATTTGATTTTTTTTGTTTCGATAATAAAAGGGATGTTTTTTTTGATTTCTTCTTCTTCAGATTTATTGTTTGTGTATAGGAAGGCTACTGACTTTTGCGTGTTGATTTTGTATCCTGCCACTTTACTGAATTGATTGATGAGTTGAATTAGTTTTTCTGTGGAGATTTTGGGGTTCTCTATGTATATTATCATATCATCTGCAAATAGTGATAGTTTGACTGCTTCTTTTCCTATTTGGATTCCTTGGATGTCTTTCTCTTGTCTTATTGCTCTGGCTAGGACTTCCAGTATTATATTGAAAAGCAGTGGTGAGAGTGGACATCCTTGTCTTGTTCCAGATCTTAATGGAATTGCTTTCATCTTTTCACCATTGAGAATGATACTGGCTGTTGGCTTGTCATAGATGGCCTTTATGATGTTGAGGTATGTTCCTTGTATCCCAAGAATTTCAAGGGCTTTTATCATGAATGGGTGTTGCACTTTGTCGAAAGCTTTCTCAGCATCTATTGATATTATCATATGGTTTTTATATTTCTTTTTGTTGATGTGTTGGATAACGTTGATTGATTTTCGGATGTTAAACCATCCTTGTGCCCCTGGAATGAATCCAACTTGGTCGTGGTGAATTATCTTATGGATACATTGTTGGATTCTGATAGCTAAATTTTTATTGAGGATTTTTGCATCAGTGTTCATTAGGGAGATTGGCCTATAGTTTTCCTTTTTTGTGTTGTCCTTATTTGGTTTTGGTATTAGTGTAATATTGGCTTCATCGAACGTGTTTGGTATTGTTCCTTCCTTCTCAATTTTTTGGAAGAGTTTGTGAAGGATAGGCACTAATTCATCTCTGAATGTTTGGTAGAATTCAT
Source organism: Talpa occidentalis (assembly GCF_014898055.3). NCBI lineage: Eukaryota > Metazoa > Chordata > Mammalia > Eulipotyphla > Talpidae > Talpa > Talpa occidentalis. The sequence continues at coordinate 41,082,467 of NW_023602073.1, read as the reverse complement.
TTGTAAATCCATCAGGTCCTGGGCTTTTGTTTTTGGGGAGGTTTTTGATTACCATTTCAATTTCGCTGCTTGTAATTGGTCTGTTTAGGTGTTCTATTTCTTCTTTATCTAGCTTTGGGTGATTGTAGAGTTGTAGGAATTTGTCCATCTCCTCTAGATTGTTGAACTTGTTTCCATATAACTGTTCATAGTAGTTACTGATTATTCTTTTGATTTCTGCTGTGTCCGTTGTGATTTCTCCTCTTTCATTTATGATCCTGTGTATTTGTGCTTTCTCCCTTTTTTCCTTTGTGAGCCTGGCTAGGGGTTTGTGTATTTTATTTATTTTTTCAAAGAACAAGCTCTTGGTTTCATTGATCTTTTGGATTGTTTTTTTAGTTTCAATTTCATTTATTTCTGCTTTGGTTTTTATTATTTCTTTTCTTCTACTGGTTTTGGGGTTTTTTTGTTGTTCTTTTTCTAGATCTTTGAGCTTCGAGATTAGGTTGTTTCTTGAGTTCTTTCTTGTTTTTTGATGTGAGCTTCTATTGCTATATATTTTCCTCTTATTACTGCTTTTGCTGCATCCCATACATTTAGGATATTGGTTTCCTCCTTGTCATTCAATTCAAAGAATTTTTTAATTTCTTCTTTGATCTCCTTGTTAGTCCAGTGGTCTTCCAGTAGTGTGGCTTTTAATCTCCATGAGGTAGGATAGTTCCTTGCCTTCTTTTTATGATTTATTTCTAGTTTGATGCCTTCGTGGTCAGAAAAGATGGTTGGTATGATTTCAATCTTGGTGTATCTGTTGATGTTTGTCTTGTGCCCCAGTATGTGATCGATCCTGGAGAATGACCCGTGTGCGCTTGAGAAAAATGTGTACTCCGTTTTTTTTGGGTTTAGTGTTCTATAGATGTCTGTTAAGCCCAAATGCTCTAGGTCCTTATTTAGAGCTTTAGTTTCTTTACTTATTTTTTGTCTTGTTGATCTATCCATTGTTGATAGTGGTGTGTTGAAGTCTCCCACTACGTATGTGTTTTCTCTGATGTCTGTTTTCAGAGAGGACAACAGTTGTCTGGTATATTTGGTGCTCTTTCGTTTGGTGAGTATATGTTAATGAGTGTTATTTCTTCTTGAAGTATTGTCCCCTTAATCATAATGTAGTGACCATTGGGGTCTCTTTTTATTTTTTTGAGTTTGAAGTCTGTTTTATCTGATATAAGTATAGCTGTTCCTGCTTTCTTTTTTGGCCCATTTGCTTGTAGGATTGTTTTCCATCCTTTGACTTTGAGCCTATTTTTATCTTTTGTAGCTAAATGTGTTTCCTGGAGACAGCAAAAGGTTGGGTTTTGTTTCTTAATCCAGGCTGCAACTCTGTGTCTTTTTATTGAAGAGTTTAGTCCATTTACATTTAGAGTTAATATTGATATGTTAGCATCTGTATTTGCCATTATGTTTGTCTTTCCTTTGATTTTATTTATTCTTTTAATAACTTTTTTTTTTTTTGGTCTTCTTTCGTTGTTATTCGTCCCTCTGAGGTTCTGGCTTTAGGATTCCTTGTAGTATTTTTTGGAGTGGGGGTTTAGTCGCAATGAAATTCCGGAGTTTCTCTTTGTCTGGGAAGGTCCATATTCTTTCTTCATGGAGGAAAGAGAGCTTTGCGGGATAGAGTATTCTTGGTTGGCATCTGTTTTCTTGGAGTCTGTTGACTATGTCCCTCCACTCTCTCCTTGCCCGTAGTGTTTCTTCAGAGAAGTCTGATGTCAGCCTGATTGGTTTTCCTTTGAATGTTATCTGTTTCTTCCCTCTTGTCAGCTTCATTATTTTTTCCTTGTCCTGGATTCTTGGGAGCTTTACTATTATGTGTCTTGCTGTGTTTTTCCTTTCGTCGTGGAAGTTTGGTGTTCTTCTTGCTTCTTGTATATCAATTTTCAGCTCCTTCTTCGCATTTGGGAAGTTCTCTTCAATTATCTCCTGGAATATTTTCTCTGTTCCTACATCTCTCTCCTCTCCTTCTGGAATTCCTATAACTCTTATATTTCCTTTCCTCATGGAGTCAGATAGTTCCCGGAGTCTTTCTTCATTCTTTTTCCTTCGTACTTCTCTTTCCTTTTCTGTTTTGGTTCTTTTTATTTCTGTGTCTTCAAGAGTACTTATTCGTTCTTCCATTTCATCTATTCTGTTTTCATTGCTTTTCCCAGAGTTCTTTAGTTCCTCCATTAATTCTTTGATCTCCTGCATTTCTTTTACTTCCCTCTTTAGGGACTCAATTTCCTTCTTCTGATCTATCACTTTTTTAATCATGGCAATTTTAAATTCTCTTTCTGGAAGGCTCAGAAGTTCTTCCAAGTTGCTGTCGTTGCAATCTGGGGAGTGGTTTTCTTTTTGTGGTGTGCTTCTTTCCTGAGGAGTTGTTAGGTTGCGTGTGGTTCTTCTACTCCCTACTGTCTGTTTTCTAATTTGTCGTATGCGTTGGGACACTGTGTTGCTCGGACTGACTGGCATCTTGGGTGAACTTCTCCGCTCCCCTCTGGCTTTTCCAGGAGCCATCTCTGTCTTCTGGGGGAGCTTTCTGCCGGTTTTAGGCAGTTTTTACTGAAGAAATGTCCCTGTTCTAAAATGGCGAAGCGGGATGCAGTCCCTGCGCCTCCGGTTTCAGGCACACTCTTCTGCGCACCCGGTCTGCCCCGGACGTGGGTGCCTGCTCCCTCTGTGGGCTCAGACTGCTGGTCGGAAGGGGCCTGGCGTGGGCTAACTTCCCGGCTGGCCACTGGGTCCTCCAGAAGCCTTCTGCCATTTTCAAGCAGTCTTAAGAAATTTCCTGTTCTATGGGGTGTTAGTGACTTTTTTTTCCTGGTCGCTAGGTGGCGCCAGAGATCTCTCCTATTGTCCTTGGGGGGCTGTTTTTCGCCTCCCCCCACCCCGTGGGACAGGAAACAGAGCGGGAATGGTAGGGTACACCTCAACAGCTTTTGGGTGCTGTGTCTGCCTTGTGCCCCACCGTCGTGGAGAACCCACGCCCCGAATTTTCGTGCCCCGGGTCTCAGTTCAAAGCCCTCAGTTCCAGGACGCGGGCTGTAGCCCAGTTCAGTGGCGCGGGAATGGCACCTTTTGCACCCCGCTCCCGTGCCTGGGCGCCTGGTTCCTGCTTACTCAGGGAGGGACCTTCACCTCAGTGAGGACCTCCGCGCGTCTCCCCACAAGCCTAGGTCGCAGGCGCGGGTACCTGGGCAGCCGCGATTCCGGTCTGCACTTGCTTTTCAAGCGCGCCCAGCGCGCCGCTTTCCCGTGCAAGCTTACCAGCAGCCCGGGCTGTGTGCGCATCTCCCGGGGTCTTTGTTCTTCTCTAATGGCGCCCGGAGCCGCGGCGAATCCTGCAGGGTTCGCCTCAGCTCCCGTTCACGGGGTGTGGTGGCTGCAATAGTTCCTTTCCACTCACAGTCCCGCTTGCTGCATCGTTTGTTCTTGTTGGCTGTTTTGGTTTGTTGTTTTCCTCCTCTCTGCTGGTCGGAGAGTGCCGCCTCTGTGGGCGGGGGAGGGGAGCAGGGTTCTGCGCTTCCCTCCCTTCTAGTCCTCTTTTATGGCCACTTTCTTCTTCGGGTAGTTTGCTGGAGTCACCCGTTTATCTTCTGTGTCCCAGTTCTCACTGGGACCTGCCACTTTTCCTCCATATTAACTTTTTTTTAATGGGAGATCTTACTCGCAGCGTCTCCTCGCCGCCATGTTCCTCAGTGTGGTTTTGATTTGCATTTCCCTGATTATAAGGGATGTTGAACATTTTTTCATGTGCCTGTTGGCCATTTGCATTTCCTCTTTGCAGAAATGTCTTTTAAGTTCTTCTGCCTGTTTCTTGACCGGATTGTTTGTTTTTGTTGAGCCGGGTCAGTTCTTTGTATAAATTTGTGATCAGTCCCTTATCAGTTGAATGGAGTGCAAAGATGTTTTCCCAATCACTGGGGTGTCTCCCTATTTTGGTTAATGTCTCTTTGGCTGTACAGAAGCTTTTCAGTTTGATGTAATCCCAGGTGTTTATCTTTGTCTTCACTATCACTGCTTTGAGTGATGTCTTTAAAGATATTTCTGAGATATATGTCTTGCAGTGTTTTACCTATATTTTCTTCTATATATTTTATGATTTCAGATCTTATGTCCAGTTCTTTTATCCATTTTGAGTTGATTTTTGTGCAGAGTGAGAGGTAGTGGTTTAGTTTCATTGTTTTACATGTGGAGGTCCAGTTTTCCCAGCACCGTTTATTGAACAAACTGTCCGTGTTCCATTGCATATTCTTTACTCCTTTGTCAAAGATTAGTTGTTCATAAAAGCATGGCTTTATTTCTGGGCTCTCTATTCGGTTCCATTGGTCTGTGTGTCTGTTTTTGTTCCAATACCAAACTGTTTTAATTATTATGGCTTTGTAGTATAGCTTGAAGTTTGGAAGGGCGATACCTCCTTTCTCCTTTGTTTTCATCAGTAGGGCTTTGGCTATTTGAGGTTTTTTGTGGTTCCATATAAATTTCATCAGTATTTGTTCTATTTCTTTGAAGAATGTCATTGAGATTTTTGTTGGAATAGCATGGAATCTTTATATTGCTTTTGGGAGGATGGCCATTTTAATAATGTTATTTCTTCTAATCCATGAGCAGAGACTGTCTTTCCATTCCTTTGTGTCCTCTTCAATTTCTTTTAACAGTGTTTTATAATTTTCTTTGTATAGGTCTTTCACCTCTTTTGTTAGGTTTATTCCCAAGTATTTGATTTTTTTTTGTTTCAATTATAAAAGGGATGGTGTTCTTGATTTCCCTTCAGATTGATTGTTTATAGGAAGGCTACTGATGCTTCTGTGTTGATTTTGTATCCTGCTACTTTACTGAACTGGTTGATTATTTTGAGTAGTTTTTCTGTGGAGTTTTTAGGATTCTCTATGTATGTTATCATATTGTCTGCAAATAGTGATAGTTTTACTTCTTCTTTCCCTATTTGAATTCCTTGTATGTCTTTCTCTTGTCTTATTGCCCTGGCTAGGACCTCCAGTATTATATTGAAGAGCAGTGGTGAGAGAGGACGTCCTTGTCTTGTTTCTGATCTTAAAGGAAAGGCCTCCAGCTTTTCGCCATTGTGAATAATATTGACAGTTTGTTTGTTGTATATGGCTTTTGTCATGTTAAGGTATGTTCCTTCTATCCCGAGAATTTCAAGGGCCTTCATCATAAATGGATGTTGGACTTTGTCAAATGCTTTCTCAGCATCTATTGATATGATCATATGGGTTTTCTTTTTCTTTTTCTTGATGTGTTGGATTACACTTACCAATTTTCATATGTTGAACCATCCTTGTGTCCCTGGGATGAATCCCACTTGATTGTGGGGTATTATTTCTTTGATGTATTGTTGGATTCTGTTGGCAAGGATTTTCTTTTTTTGTGCTGTCTTTGTTTGATTTTGGTATTATTGTAATGTTGGCTTTGCAGAACGTATTTGGTAGTATTCCTTCTTTTTCAATTTCTTGAAAGAGTTTGTGTAAGATAGGTACTAATTCACTGCTTATTTTTTGGTGGAATTCATTTGTGAAACCGTCTGGCCCTGGGCTTTTGTTTTGGGGGAGTGCTTTGATCACTGCCTCAATTTCACTGCTTGTAATTGGTCTGTTTAGTTGTTCTATTTCTTCTTTGTCCAGCTTTGGATGATTATATCATTCAAGGAATTTGTCCATCTCTTCTAGGTTGTTGAATTTGTTTGCATGTAAGTGTTCACTGTAATCTCTGATTACTCTTTTGATTTCTACTGAGTCTGTTGAGATTTCTCCTATTTCATTTATAATCATATTTATATGTGTTTCTCCCATTTTTTCTTTGTGAGCCTGGCTAGAGGTTTGTCTATTTTGTTTATTTTTGCAAAGAACCAACTTTAGGTTTCATTGATCTTTTGGATAATTTTTTTTAAATTTCCAATTTGCTTATTTCTGCTTTGATTTTTATTATTTCCTTCTACTGGCTTTAGGGTTTTTTTGTTGTTCTTTTCTAGCTCTTTAAGATGTGAGATTAGGTTGTTTCTTTGAATTCTTTCTTGTTTCTTGATGTGAGCCTGGATTGCTATATATTTTCCTCTTATTACTGCTTTTGCTGCATCCCATACATTCTGAAAAGTGATGTCCTCCTTGTCGTTCAACTCAAAGTATTTTTTTTAATTTCTTCTTTGATCCCCTCATTAGTCCAGTGGTCTTCCAATAGTATGGATTTCAATCTCCATGAAGTGGGAATGTTCCTTATTTTCTTTTCATGATTTATTTCTAGCTTGATGTCTTTATGATCAGAGAAGATAGTTGGAATGATTTTGATCTTTGTGTATCTGTAGATGTTTGTCTTGTGGCCCAGTATGTGATCAATTCTGGAGAATGTTCCATGCACACTTGAGAATATTGTGTACTCAGATTTCTTTGGGTGCAGTGTCCTATAAGTGTCTGTCAAGTCCATGAGTTCTATGTCTTTATTTAGGGTTATAGTCTTTGTTTTTGTCTCATTGATCTGTCCATTGGTGAGAGTGGGGTGTTGAAGTATCCCATTGTATATGTATTTTCTTTCATGTCTGTTTTCAGAACTGATAATCATTGTCTAATATATTTTGGTGCCCCTTCATTTGGTGAGTACATTTTGATGAGTGTTATATCTTCCTGATGTATTATCCCCTTGATCATAATTTAGTGTCCGTCTATGCATCTTTTTACCTTTTTTAATTTGAAGTCAATATCAACTGATATAAGTATGGCTGTTCCTGCCTTCTTTTTTGGTCCATTTGCTTGTAGGATTGTTTTCCAACCTTTTACTTTCAGTCTATGTTTATCTTTTGTGGTTAAAATGTGTTTCCTGGAGACAGCAAAAGGTTGGATTTATTTTTTTAATCCAGCCTGCTACTGTCTTTTTATTGATGAGTTTAATCCATTTACATTTAGAGTTAATATTGATATGTTGGCATCTGTATTTGCCATTTTGTTTGTCTTTTTTTGTGATTTTATTCCTTGGTTTGTTCTGTTCTTCTTGTTCCTTCCTCTGTTGGTTGTGGCTTTAGGACTTGTAGAAATTTTTTGGAGTGGTGGTTTAATTGTAATGAATTTCTGGAGTTTCTGTTTGTCTGAGAAGGCCCATATCTTTTCTTTGTAGAGGAAGGAGAGCTTTGCAGGGTAAAGTATTCTTGGTTGGCATTTGCTGTGTTGAAGTTTGCTGAATATGTTACTCTATTCTCTTCTTGTCCGTAATGTTTCTTTGGGGAATTCTGAAGTTAACCTGATTGGTTTTCCCTTTAAAGTTATCTTTTTCTTCCCCTTGCCTGTTTTATTTTTGCCTTGTCTTGGACTCTTGCAAGCTTTACTATTTGGTGTCTTGCTGTAGTTTTCTTTTCATTGTGGTAATTGGTAGTTCTTCTCGCTTCTTGTATGTCTATGTTCGTCTCCTTTTTCATACTAGGGAAATTTTCTTCAATTGTCTCCTTGAATAATTTCTCTGTTCCTTTGTCTCCTCACCTTCTGGAATACCTATAACTCTTATGTTTCCTCTCTTCATGGAGTCTGATAATTGTCTAAGAGTATCTTCATACTTCTTTATTTGCTCTTCTATCTCTTTTCTTTTGACTCTTTATATTTCTGTACCTTCGATAGTACTGATCCATTTTTCCATTTCATCAATTCTGTTTTCATTGCTTTTCCCAGAGTTGTTTATCTCCTCTAGTAATCTTTTAATCTCCTGTGTTTCTTTTCTTTCCTTTCTTAAGGTCTCAATTTCATTCTTCAGTGATTATTTGTCTCAAATCATTTTTTCCTTTTTGTTTTCTTTGTTTTTGATCATGATGAGCATTAATTCTCTATCTGATAGGCCGAGAAGTTCTTCCCTGTCATTGTTGAGCTCTGGTGACTGTATTTCTTTTTGTGGTGTGTCCTTCCCCTGCAGGCTTGCTTGGTTATTTATGTTTTCTTCTCCCTGTTGTTTGCTTTCAATTTAGTTCTATTCATTGGGACATGTGCCACTGGTGTTGGCGAGCATCTCTTTGGAGTGCTCCTTTAGGGGTGTCGGAAACTGTTCACCAGACTGGGATTAGCACTGGTAGACCAAAACTCCACCAGAGTGTTGATGCTGTGTTGCTGGGCACTGTCCCTTACAGTTCCCTCCCTCTGTATTTACTTAGTTCCAACAGGGAATCAGTTAGTTGGTGATTTTGTTCTGGTCATGAGGTGGCACCAGAGACCTGTCCTTGCTGACCTTTGCTTTTTCCCAGTGGTTCTCGGCTGGCCTTAGACTATTTGTAGGTCACCGTGGAATCCTTGTCTTCCTCTGATGGCTTCCGGAGCCGCTAGATCACCTCTGTGGTGATTTCTTCACCGTTCTCCACAGTTCCCATTTGTGGGGTGTGGTGCCTGAAATAGTTCCTCTCTACTCAGTTTCCCACTTGATCTGTAGTTTGTTCTTGCTGTTTTTTTTTTTTTCCCCTCCTTTCCGTTGGTCGGAGAGAGCCTACTCAGTGGGTGGAGGAGGGTAGCAGAGTTCTGACTCTTTCCCTTTTTTTAAAAAAAAAGAAATAATAAAACTTCTCTTTGGCAGAGACTAAAAGTCTCTGTCTTGTGGGGAAACTCACTGTGTATGTGAATGGGGGAATCTGGTCAAAGTTTACTCGGACATGACCCAAGAACCCCAACTGTGAACCCAACACCTCTCCAAAATATCACTCCTCACCAATGTCAATGTTATAAAAACAAACAAAGTCAGAGAAACAGTCAGCAAGAGGCACATCGAAGAGAACTGGCTCTAACTGAATGAGGCAATTTGGATTATCGAACATAAAATGTACATTAGGAAGAAGTAATGAAATTAAGCACAGAGTTTGGTAATTGTGTCAATATTGCTTCATTAGCTGTAAAAAAAAAATACAAAAAAAATTCATGTAAGATGTTAACAAAGTGGAAATGGTGTGGAATAAATAAAAACTGTACTATCTTTGCAACTTTTCTATAAATTTAACAGTTTTCATTAAATGTTATATATTTTTTTAATGTCCTCAATACTATATAGGTTGTAAAAGGAAAAAAATGATCTACTTTCCTGTTTCCCCAGGTTTTGTTATCCAGACACTGGAGAGAGGGGTCCTGGGGAGAAAAGCTGGAAACCTCACACCCAGGGCATTCCCCCAAGTCTCCTCTCCTCTGAGCCCTGCTTCTCTGACTCCTCACAGAACATCTCACCACCAGGATGCCGCCCTCCAGGACCCCCAACTCTGCCCATCTCAGAACCAGCCCTGTCCTGGCAGCTCCACCAGAATCTGAAACACTCCACCAGAATCAGGAAACAGTCAGACAACCCTTTTTATACCAGGGTTGCCCTGTAACAGTTTGGTGCAGTAAAGAAAAGGGGAGCCAGGCTAAACTTTCTCAAAGGAAGGGAAAATTCATTGCGCCCCGGGCGATCTTCGTGGACCCAAGGTGGGGGTCCATGAAGTCATGCCCGTTGTGGGGGGAGAGGTCATTTCATAGGGTGAGGATAGGTTAGGCAGGAAAACTGGGTTTGCAGGGGTGGGGGAAACAGGTTTAGGTGGAACAAAGTTGTTTTTTCATGGAGCCGAGTAGTTTTCTCCTGCTTATGGCTTCAGTTTTGGTTTGATGGAATCAGGGGTACTGGTGTCAGGGCCATCTTGTTGTTTGTATGTGGGCTTCCCCATTCCTGGCCCCTGCATCAGCCTTTCATACCAGCCTTTTGTTGAAAAGGGGCAATGGTTCTTTCTTTGGCTACTTCCTGCTGGACAGGGGCGAAGACCAGGGTGGGCGCTCAGGCCTGGTTATGAGACAGTCTTTGCAGCGCGAGGATATGGGTGGAGAAGGAGTTGGTTAAAGGTGGTATGGGACAGTTCTTGGATCCGGTGTTGGATGAAATGGAGTAAGCATGGGGCAAAAAGAAAAAATGAGATTAGGATAAGAAGCCTTATGAGTGGGATGAATTCTAGTCAGAGACGTAAAAGTCTTGAATGACTTAAATCTTTTTTGCACCAATGACATGAGACGGGGTGCATCCTTGTCGGACATTAGGACCTATGAGACGACAGCAGCCCTGATGACAGAGCCAGATGCATGTCCACCGGTGGTCAGACTCCACTGCTGACCACCACGTCCAGTGAGAGCTAAACCGAGCAGGAAATGGCCCCTCAGAGAGCCCATGATCTTCTCCCTGACTCACATGTATGTCATTACTGTTTCGGGACTGGAAAGTGTAACACCAGCGTTTTTTGTTTTTTTTTTTAAAGATTTACTTATTGATTTATACAAGCACTGGGTACAGTCAGAAGCACGGGAGGGTAAGAGAGTCCACCAGAGCCAGAGCAAGGAGCAGAACAGGCAGACTGATGAAGTACACTGCTGAGGGGAGCAGCAGGTACAGCAGGAGAGGTCTGTGCGCCTTGTGGGACCCTCACCCAGCAGCCAGGGATCAAAGTGGCACTGCAGAGGCTGCAGGCACCTTCGCAGCCCAGCGCTCAACCGCTGTGCCACCGGGGAGGCACTATTAAATATTTTTAATGAGAGAAAATAATCTACATCCAGCCGGGAGATTTGGTAGCGTTTGAAACTCCGCATTGAGGGCCCTGCTGAGAGATGGTCATGCTGAGAGACCAAGAGAAACCAACCTCCTGCATAAACACCAGGGGTGACCTAAGAGGTGACTGTGTCTTTCCAGCCAGTGAATCTGTAACTCATATTGTCTCAACACTAATTTTTAAAAAGGTGGAGAGAAAGTAAATGATTAAGGGGACCAGGTTATGTCCTTCTCTGTTAACCCACCACGTTCATTAAGAAAATCTCGTTGTGTTTAATAACACCAAGGCTCAGCGCCATAACAAGGAAACACAAACACATGATTCAGGTGGTGCCTGGTGTCAGGAGTGAGCTCCGTCTTCCGTGCTGGCCCGGCAGTGACCACTTGTCATACTTTGCTCACGGGGAAGCCTCAGCATGACAGCAGGTCTGATAGAATCCAGTAGTGACTGTGCAAGTGACCCACTTCCTAGCAGGTGTGATGACACTGTCATCTCCCTACACACAGGAAGCTTCTTCTCTGGGGACATTGTCAAATGTTACATGTTACTGATCAATAAATAAACTGGAATTTTAAAAAATATCCATACGACCATGATTCAGTCCAGATGTGGGATTATATAGCTAAAGATTTTGATGGTTTATATTTAAAACCTTTATGTAATAAGCTTAAAATTATGTGAATCTAAATGTATTTTCAAAGGGAAACTTGATGGCCACGTAGTATATTTGGCTGCTGGATTTTTCACTAAACTGATACACTGGGCTTTTGCTATGTTTCAAGGTGAAAAACCTACACTTTTCTATAAAAGGAAATAATTGCCAAATATTTGGGCTTGTCACTGAAGATTGGTTTGGAATTCATCATCTTTTCTCTGAGTAAGATGTGGGATTAACAGACCTTTCTGGACAGACATGGTGCAACTTCTCTTTAGAAGCCTCCGTCTGGCTGCTGTGCAGAATCAAGAGGTGAAGGTGAGAGGTGGGAAGATACATGTAGGAAATTAGCACAGATTCTAGGATGGAAAAATTTGGTAGCTTTATGGGGTGTGATCAGGAAAATAACAGGAAGTCGTTATATCTGGATATATTTAGAGGTGGACTTTACAGCATATCCTAATGTAACATCTGGGTTGTAAGAAAGGGGTGAGGATGCCATCCAACATTTCAGACTGTGAAGCATGTGAAGGAGAGATGCGGAGGGCCTGCTACTATCCCTAGATGGATTTCTCACTCATTTGATACAAATTTATGATGCAATTTTTTCAAGTAAAATTTACTAAAGGCATTAATAGATATGTGTGAATGTGTGTATGTTTTTATATAATAGTATAGTGTGTGACACTGACTCCAGACCCCTGGGCCTTACCCAGCTCTGTCCTGCCCCCTGAGTGGTGGGACATGCAGGCTTTGTTCGTGGGGCTGCCCCAGTGGGCATAGCCAGAGGCCAGTGGGAGCAGGAGGCTGAAAGGGCTGGCAGCAGCAGTGGGGGTTTCCTGCCCTGGTACCCTATGTGTGTGGGTGGGAGATGGTGGGCACAGCTCTAGAGGTGGTGGCAGAGGGGGGTTTCCTGCCAGTGGCAGGCAGCCTTCAGACAGCCCCTCCCCCAGAGCAAGCCAGGGTTAAGCACAGGAGCCCCTAGGGCTTAGGCTTCCCCTCCCCTGCCCCCACAGGAGCTGTTTCTGGGCAGGACCAAGGCCGCCCTGCAGTGGGTGCCATAGGACAGCTTCGCTGAGGCCACCTCGTGGGCTAGGGATGATAGCTGTGGGGGTTTCAGCTGGATTTGAATGGACCCCACCTGCCCTGGCAGGCTCCAGGAGGCCGCAGCTTGAGAACAGGGCCCACACCACCCTGACAGCTGTGTCCACTGCAACCAGCAGAGGGAATGGCAGAGGGAGACAGTAGGTGGGCACTTCACCACCAGCCCCCGTTAGTGTCATGGACAAAGGCCGCAGCCAATCTGGCAGTAGGGGCTCTCTGTCCACCCCACACCACCCCAGGCCATGCAGCACACTGGGGCTACAGCAGCAAGTTCCCCTTTGAGACCGACCTGTCATGCTGTTGTCTGTGTGGCACCACCTCCCACTGCTGTTGCCTCCTTCCAGTCCAGCCTGGCATTCAGACTGTGGCTGTGCCTTTTGGGGTGTCACCTCAGAGGGGAACACCCCCTGCGAGCACCTCCCGATGCCACTGTGAGTTGGATCCTGGCCCAGTGCTTGCGGCTGTGCCCCACCTCCAAGCCCTCCCTGACGGGACTGTACCACCTTGCACGGCAGCCTTAACTTGGGACTATTGGACACTGCGGACACTATCTGGGGTGAACAGCTGCCACTGAGCCCTTAGAAACTCTTTATTTCCCTGCTCTCCTGTTTGTTAAAGAAACCTCATTGCTGTTCCCTGAGCCTGAGTGGTTGCAATTGAGCACATGGGTGAGAACCACAGATAGTGCCCTGTCCTCTACCTCAGCTCTGTCCTTTTGAGAGGGTGCCAGGGAGGAAGGGCCCATACCTAGTACAGGAACCTGCAAACACACAGGCTGCATGCACATGCTACATGACTCATTATCTGTTTTCTTTGAACTAAAGCTCTTGTTTTAAACTGAGATCCTGCCCTGCTGATGACCCAAAGAGTGCCGGACACTGACGCCCTCTGATGTACCAGGGGCAGGATACTCAGGAGGCTGACGGCAAGTTCTGGGGCTGAACAGGACGGACACCAGGAGTGTCAGCTGTGATGGGCTGTTCTGGTGGGCTGTTTGCTCAGAACATGAAGGATTATCAGTACAGAGAGCACCCGGAGACGCACAGGAGAGAGACATGTGGAGAAGGCCCCTTGCTTCTTGGCTTTGGACTTGAACCAAGAACTTAGAGACGTGGAAGGAAACACCTGGAAGAGATACCGTGATGGCCTGAGATGGATCCCCTGCCAGGGAGCTGCCCACATGGTGCAGCAGACCTCTCCCTACTTGCCCGCTGCTCCCCTCAGCAGTGTATTTCAGTAGATCTGCCTGTTATGTTTCCCACTCTGTCTCTGGTGAATCTCCTCACCAGCCTCCCCACCACCTCTGGCCTATACCCCAGCTCTTCTATGCATAAATAAATTGTTAAAAAAAAAAGTTTGCATAAATCCAGTAAAGTTCTTTTTCCCCTTCTCTTTAATAGACAATTGGAAATATGGATCTTTTACCAAGGCTTTGTCTGGAATGTTGTGTTTCCAGAAACCAGACTCATCTCAGAGGCTGCAAGACAACAATAAACTGGCACCTATTTAACGGGTACAAGGGTCTGTCATGAGGGTAAAGAAGGCAACCCCTTGGTAGGTCCAGAAACCCCAAATGTCATGGGAGCCTCAAGAGGAATTTTCCCAATGATACAGGTACCGCAGGCCAATTCTGGTAGTGAGAACTTGGCGTGGTCCTGAGCCCTGACTCCTGGCTCTTAGGAGCTCTCAGTCTGAGGGTTCCTGTATGAAGGTCTGACAAAGCAAGATTAAAAAGTCTGCATAATAATTTCTGTTCCTGATGAATTCATGCAAACTGACTGTGGCGGTGTAGTGTCTGGGTGAGGCCGGGGGCTGATAACCAGTACTGGAGGCTGAACGTAATGGATACCAGGAGCACCAGCTGTGACGGGCTGTTCTGACGGCTGTTTGCTGTAACTGACTGTGTGTGACTGATTATAACGAGGCCAGCTGGAGATGAGATGGGGAAACAGGTCCTTCAGGGTGCGATGCCCCCATTTTCTCAGATCAATGGCGTGTAATCTGAGAATTGAAAGTGTTACAGGGCAGCCCCGATATAAAACGGGGTGCCTGACTGTGGGGCCTCACCCGCGCGCTTAAAAGGGACTTATTAATACTCCACTGCAGGCACACACAAAGGTTAATAAAAGGTTTATTTACAAGGGAAGGGGACATGAGGAAATGCACAACTTGGGAGAAAAGAGGGAGATAAAGTCTTAAATGCATCCTACCCGTGTTCGCTGACCTGGAATCCCAATGGCACACTGAGACCTGGCGGTGAGCTTAGAGCCATGAAGACAAGGATCCCCCACCCCCCGCAAGGTTTTATACCAAACCTGGCTGCTTAACTCCACCCTCAGGTCCCAGCAACCCTCCCTTGGGTGATGATGGGATTTGTAGTTCCCAGTGTCTTCACAGCTTTGACTGGAGTGGGGGTGGAGTCCACAAAGCCTGATGGAATTAGCTCAGGACATCCTTTCCCCCCAGCAATTCCCCCCTTTCACTTTTTGCCACCATTTCCATGGTGATGAAGATCAATTATATGGATGCTGGGATACAGTCTCAGATGAAAATTTTTCAGGGTTCCAGTGTGAAAGAAAACCAGTCTTTCCAGGTATAGTCCATTGTGGAAAGCAAAATTCCTCCATTCCTGGAAAAAGAGTTCATCAGTGCAAGCCAAAACAAAAAACAAAAACAAAAAAAAATCTGGAGGCATTAGCCAAAACAAGACAGCAAACATGTCAAAATCACAAGAAAAAAGCTTAAAATTGGTTCAAATTATGTAAAAACCATGTTCTCTCAACCTTGAGCCCAAATTCTTTTGACGGCACAGCAAAAGTTTGCAAACTAAATCTACTTGTAAGCCATATTACCTATTTTTGCATAAAATCATAGGGCAGAATAACTAAACAGCAATTTTAGCTGGCTTTTGGAATACTCCATATAGGATCAGAGTGAACTCTTGACATTTGGTCCATGTAGCCTTCAGGAACAAAGTTGGTCTCATCAGACTCCACCTGGGTTTTCCTCTTCTCGAGGGTACCAGGACTTTTTCATTTGCCAGGTTGTCCAGTCCTGCCAATGGAGGCAAGCACCCTCACCTTCTTTGGAGGTCTCTGGAACCCTACAAACAAAGCAACAGGTTCTCCTCTTCTTGGTTCAGCTCTGCTTCAACTTCCTGGAAGAACTCCACTCAAAGCCACACAAAGAAACTCATGTCCAATTTTTTTAGTTTAAGCAGACAAAATCCCTATGGAAGTTATGCAAAAACAGTCTCTGAGATAAGTAGTAAAAAAAAATTACTACCACTATTTTTATGCTGTGTTGGTATGAAGGGGAGAGAAAATGTGAACACAAGTTAGCTCTGTTGAAAAAAGAAAAAATTCAACATCGCTGCACATCCTGGTCAGTCAAAACAAGAAAATTTTTGTGGATTCAGAATGAAAGGCAAAAAAAAATTACCGGTATTATGTCAAAACTTAGTAAAAATCAGGTGAATCTCCAGATCTATTCAGTCCTTTGTAGGAAATTTTTACTCTCAACAATTCCATCAATAGGAATCTGTTGAGGCCTTTTACCCCTATTTTCTCCAGAAACAATTTCTGTCGATAAACAATTGAAGTGTACAATATTATAAGGCAACGATCACCATTGACAATTTACATACATAATCAGATCAAGGTGTTACCCGTTTTCCCAAGTGACAATGCTTCCCTTCTAGTTTTCTCTACTAGGTAAGCTAAATAGGACAAATTCATCTAATACCTTTCCCAGGAGGAAAGGGAGGAAATGTGGAGTGTCTCAGGAGCTCTACTGAGGTTCCACAAAATTTCCTTGCATCGGCCAAATGACAGGCTACCAAATTTGTACTTGAATTTAGATTTCTGGGAAGCTTTGCCATAAATATCAGAAAGCAGCAGAAATAACAATATTCAATCTTATGAAGGCACCGGCTTAGTTCAGTTTTATAATGTTGACAATCAAACCATAACCTTTAGCTTTTCCTCATAACTGAAGACTTTTTTTTTTCACTGTCTATAGGCACTATGCATACCAATTTGTCAACCACTAGAGGCCAAGACAAGGACACAAGGAAAGGACATATAGACATACAACATATAGACACAAAGAGCTCTTTAGTAATGATTTATCACGCGTGGGGTATCTTATACAACTGCAGTTTCACTCATAGGCCAAAGTAACAAAAACAAGCAGAAAATAAACCTTGAAGTTAAAAAAAAAGCAAAAAAGTTAAAAGGAAATACCAAAATCAAGATTGAAAGCCTTTCTGTGTAAAAAAAAAAAAAAATACTGCCAGCATATGCATGATTCTAGATGTTATTTCACATCTCTTAAATTTTGAATGGAAGAAGATTGGTTTGTTCATGTTAGTCATCTTAGGGTTTCTTCAGAAAAGTGAATCCGGGCCTCCCCTGGTGGCACAGCAGTTGAGTGCTGGACTGTGGGGCTGCCCACAGCCTCTGCAGTGCCAGTTCAATCCCCGGCCAATGGGGAGGGTCCCACATGGCACGACAGACCTCTCCTGCCTCACCCGCTGCTCCCCTCAGCAGTGTATTTCGTCATTTTGCCTTTTCTGTTCCCGGCTCTGGCTCTGGTGAATTTTCTCACCCTCCCGCACTTCTGGCTGTACCCAGTGCTTATATAAATAAAGAAAGAAATCTTTAAAAAAAAAAATCCAGGAAAGTGAATCTTTGGACATCCTGCAACAATAACTGGAAAAGAAGTCAGTAACATTCAAGTTTTTGTCTTTTTCTTAAATATACATCTCAAGTCCTCAATGGGTTCACAAGACCAGTGGGACTCTGTCTCTGGGTCAGTTCCTTCTGGTGCTTGCTTAACTCTGGAATGATGTACCCAGGGTTTTATGCCTGCCAGTTTCAAAGAAGTATGTATGCTCAGCAAAACGTCATGTGGACCAGTGCATTTTTCTGACAGCTGGTTTTTGGCATCCCCACTCTGCCAAGTCTTGAGTAAGACCTGCTGCTCTCCAGGTCTGAAGGGATACAATGGTTGATCAGGAGGCATAGAGATCCTCGAGGTTGCAAAGTTGTGCCAGAACCTCCTGGATATGTTTCGCATATTGTATGACGCACCAATGTTGTGCTATTTCTGGACCGCCTTTCCGAACTGAGGCCTGGAAAGGTCTTCCAAACACAGTTTCAAAGGGGTTTAATTGTAGCCCACTTCTAGGTGCCACTCTTATCTGGAGGAGGGCAAGGGATAGTAGTTGGTCCCAATGAAGGTGTGTTTCTTGGCACAGTTTTGCCAAGGTTTTCTTTAAGGTGTGGTTCATTTTTTCCAGAAGACTGTGGTCTCCATGCAGCATGCAATTTCCAGCTGATCTGTAACACATTGCTTACTGCATGAGTAAAGTCAGAGATGACTGTTGGCCCATTATCACTCTGGATGGAGCTGGGCAACCCAAAGCGAGGGATTATCTCCTTCAGCAGCTCTTTTGCCACCTTGGAAGCTTTCTTCGTCTTTGTGGGAGAAGCTTCCACCCATCCGGAGAACGTGTCCACAAAATCCAGTAGGTATTTGACACTGCCTGTTTTTCTAAGTATTTGTGTAAAGTCCACCTGCCAGTCCTCAAAAGGGTACTTGCCCCGATATTGAACCCGAATGGCTTTAGGGTGGGAGTCAGTCTTGGGGTTATTCCTGGCACATAGTTGACAGACCCAGGTGTGCTATTTTATGTAAATATGGGTCCTTCAAATATGGGCGCACTGTTTCTAATAAGGCATCTCTCCCATAGTGAGATCCTCCATGAAGATGTTTTAGCATCGGATATACCAGGGCCTCAGGGAGGAGTATCATCCCATGGGAGTTTACTCTCCAAGTGGAGCTGGGGTCAAACTCAGTAAATCCCCATGCACGAGCTCTCTCCTCATCCCGCTCAGTGTAGTCAGGAGCATACTGAGTCAGGTCCACAAGAGGGATGAGTGCACTCTGAGGAAAGGGGAAATGAGGGAATGTACAACTCAGGGAGAAAATAGGGAGATAAAGTCTTAAATGCGTCCTACCCGTTCCGCCAACCTGGAAACCCAATGGTACTCTGAGATCTGGCCGCGAGCCAAGAGCCGTGAAGCCAAGAAGGGGGCCCCCAAGACCCATGTGTCTGGTTTTATATCAAACCTGGCTGCTTAACTCCACCCTCAGGTCCCAGCAACCCTCTTTTGGTGGTGATGGAATTTGTCTTTCCCAGTGTCCTGATGGCTTTGGTCTGGAGTCGGGGTGGAGTCCACAAAGCCTGTATGGAATTAGCTCAGGACTTCCTTTCCCCCTAACACTTTGATGGGCACATGTTTTAATATTTGGTAATTAAGCATATGGCTTTGACAGGGAATTAGCAATAAAACATAAAGCAACCCTATTCAACACCTTTTGCTGCTTTAGATTTCACCATAACTTACAATTTAATTGTCAGAAATTCTCTTAAGAAAATGTAGCTTCCGTGTTTAGCCTTTGGGGATTTGGGCTTCTCTTTTTGGTAATTTATGTGACACTTATTGATATAAGAGTGTTAAGTCATAAAGTGCATGCTTTGAATTGTTTCTGTCAGTAGAGACTTCCGAATTTAACAGATGCAGACAGGTGAAGACCAGGAAGAGGGAATGTAAATCGCATATAGGAAAGTATCCACTGTGGCAGAAAAACAGAAACCAAATGGTGGGGAAGTGTTAAATAAGGTTAAAATTAAGCCCCTACCCCTTGCCCAGCAGGAAGGTTTGGGAGGCTTGAACACAGAGAGAACTGATGAGGCTGCTCTGGGTCCCAATCCGTAAGATGGATCCCTTTGACCAGGAATGTGGAGGCAAGGCCAGGACACATTCTGGGTCAAAGATCAACCCCCCAGGATCAGACTCCCCTGCACTAACCAGCCCAAAACTTACTCCCCAAAGCAAAAATGACAAAACCAGTTATAAAAGGGAGCCCCCAAATCTTTCTTCACTTGCAGATCTTTCCTGTCTCCCTAGCTGCTTCTCTTAGCAGTGTATTTGAACAAATGTGCCTTTTCTGTTCTCCAGTCTGCCTCTGGTGAAATTTTTCACCCCTGCACCTCTGGCCTGTCAAAGTATCATTAAGAATTTGAAAACCAAGCCCCCACTCCTTACCCAGCAGGCAAGTAGGGGAGGCTGGAATGATAAAGGGAGTGGATGGGACTGCCATGGAAACATGGTCCTTAAGCTGGTGAAGCCCGGAACTGATGACCCTCTATGCTGATTCGGATCATCAGTCAGGACACACCCAAGACTAGTCACCCTAACCAGTCAATGGTTCTAAAGTATAGAGACTTGGGACCCAAACTCTGAGCAGTACAACCTTCCTGGTTCGCCCTCTGCTTCTTTTAGCAGTGTATTTCAATAAATTCACCTGGTATTTCCCATCTGTCTCTGGTGAACTCTTTCACCCCTGCAACAGGGCCTCCACCTTGATTCTTCCCCACAACATTCTATATCAATAATCTTTGTTAGATAGAGTGGTGTGATTTCTTATAAAAGAAGATGGAATTTAACCTCTTCAACTACACCAATCTTCTATTTACCTAAACATCTACTCTTTTTCTCTGAATTCAGCAAATAGAAATGAAACTTAAAAAAAAAAAAAAAAGCAAATAGCAATTATATCTACCAAGTTGCTCAGGATAGGAACTTTGGCAGCATCTTTCATTTCTGTCTCTCCCTCACTTTCTATACCCATCCACATCAGTCCTATTAGCTAACAACCTATGCAATACACCACTCTGACCCACTCCTCTCTCTTTGTCTACTGCAAGTTTCTTGGTTGTTTTCCTGTTGCATCTTGTTCTCCTACAATCTGGTTTCCCCAATGCAAAGAGATTTTTCTCAAACACAAATTATTCAATTCACTCCACTGCCAACACCTCTCTCCATTTTCACAATTAGCATGAAGTTCTGAGTGACTAGTTTCTGTGAATATCTTTGACCTTATCTCACAATTCCTTCTCCTTTGTCCACATGAAACACTGACCTGCTTTTTCTTACTGCAGGGTGATTCAGTCCTTTCTGCCTCTCTGTGCTCCCCTCTGCAATTGTGCTTTCTCCCAAACTTTGCTGTATGCATCCTGGTCTGTCAATAGAGTTCATATTGTCATTTATTGAAGTCTTATCATTTCCATGAAAGAATAATGTTTTCATAGCTTTACAGATACATACATTTTATTAAAAATATCCTTAAGGGTTTCATATTTTGATGTTATCCTGAATGGTATTGAAAATTCAGCTGGTTTGTTTCGATCCTTTTTACAGATCCTATAACCATTTGGTATTTCTCTGTTGGATTATTTTAAAACTTATTTATATTGCTTTTTTTTTCCCTGTCACTGAAAAGTCATTTTTATCACATTCTCTCTATATTTTAATCACTAGAACACTATCAATTCTACAAAAGTACAGTGTAGTTTCTCAATAATTAGTCATTGTTTCTTTTGAGTGAATATCATATATAGGTAACCTTGGAAAAAATGATTGACCTCTCTTCTCAAAATCTCCTTCCTCAGATACTTATTAATGTATTTGTAAGTGCACATATTGATATATGTAATATACATAGAATTAAAACAATGATACTTATACTTCCTGATATTTATCACTATTAAATCAATTTTGGTAAGTGTTAAAAGCATCGTAAAAAACGAAGTATTCTGAATTTCCTAACATTTTTGTTTAGTATTTAAGCACATTGGTATTGTTATTACCTATTGTGTTTGTAGTTTGTGCCTTCTCAAAGGAAATATTGTGTATATAGTGTTATTATTTAATGTTATTTTTCTACTAAACTAGACTCCATGACACAATTATAGCCCCCAAAAAGAAAGACATGCTGAAAAAGAAATCTGAAATTACCTCTTGAAAATTTTAGAATTTAAACCTTACTAGTTAACTCCAACAGTAGTAACTGTGCCTCCTTTTTTTAAAAAAAAAAAAAAATATTTTTAAGATTTATTTTATTTATACAAAAACTGTGGTAAAAGCCAAATTCGCGGGAGGGTGAGAGGATTCCCCAGAGACAGCCTGGAACAGAACAGGCAGACTGACTGAAATCCACTGCTGAGGGGAGCAGCGGGCGGGGCAGGAGGGGTCTGCGCGCCACGTGGGCCCTCGCGGGCGCGGCAGAGGCTGTGGACAGCTCCCCAGCGCGCGCCCAACCGCCTGCGCCCCCTGTTTGCTGTTCTCCCCACAGTGTGAGCGCGACAGTAAAGCATCTGCACAAGGCGGGGCCAGGATGGGGACGCCTGGAAAAGCCAAAACCCAGGACGGGATTGCTCAGGACAGATGAAAGGGCCTCTCGGGCATTCCAAGGGTTGTCGTTAAGCGGCAGCTTTTTCGTTAAGGCTGAGAAACCGCTGGCGGTTCCCTCTGCCAATGGCTGTGGCCTGTGGCTCTGACGCCACAAAGAGCCCTTGTGACGGCACCGGCACCGCCTCCATCAGGCCCGCCCGGACTGCGCCTGTGTCCTCAGGAGCCGGGAAGCTCTGGACAGTGACCTGTGCACTCCGGACGACTAGAAAGACAGTGAGAGCCTGTTTTGGGGTATTTGGTTTTCTTTGGGTTTATTTATTGCTTTACTTATTTAGTTATTTGTTTAGGCTATTTATTTTAGTTATTTTACTTTTCTTTCTTTGTTTTTTACATTATTTTCCTTGATTTTTTTTTTTTGTATTTGCTTATACTTTTTTCTATTTTTTCTTTTTCCTTTTATTTCCTTGTTTTTTATTTTCCTTTATTGTTTTGTTATTGGCTTTTTTTTCTTTTTTATGTCAGTTTTTAGTTTTTTGATTTTATTTTTTGAATGATTTCCCCCATTTTCCCTTCTGTTCTTGTTTCATTGCTTGTTCTTTCTTCCCCTTGTCGTTTCTCTGGTTTTTTTTTGTTTGTTTTTTCCAGTTTTTAGTTTCTAATTGTGGTTTGTTCTGTTGTTTATTCTATTGGTCTTTGTTGTTCTGTTTTATTCTTCAATTTAGTGGTTAGTTTGTAATTGGTTTATTGTTATCATATTTTTACATTTTTGTCTCATTTGTAATTTTTTTGATTGTGTATTTTTATTTATTTGTAGTGTAGTTAGTATTGCTAGTCAGGTTAGTGAAGTTAGTATTGCGGGTTGAGTTATGTTAGCATTGTTAGTATTTAGTGAGGTTTAGTGAATACCTTTTGAGTACTATTAATACTAGTCCATTTGTTAATATCGTAGGAGAGTCAGCTGTCAGCGGAGGTAGCGCAAGGGCTGTGAGCACAGTCAGGGCTGGTGAGTGTAGTCTGCATAGTCCAAGTGCATAGGCGCTATGTGCAATCGCCTCAGTCCCCAGGGACATAAAGTAAAAAGCTACCAGGCGCTGCGGGCGCTGGGGCGGGGCACCCACACCAAGGTTATGCTGGCGCTGCACGTGCTCACGGGCATGAAGGTGCTCATCAGGGAAGTCCGCAAGTCCGAGCTGCCCGACCTCCGCCTCCTGGCCCGCGAGATGGGGTGCATGAAGGCCCTTTATCACCCGAACATCGTGGAGCTTTTCCAGGTGGTGGACACTGGGCCGAAGCTACACCTCGTCATGGAGTACGTGCAGGGGGAAGACCTGCAGGACTTTCTGAGCTAGCGTGGGCACCTGGAGGAGAGCGTGGCCTGCCAGCTCTTTCAGTAGATCCTCGTGGCCCTCAGATACTACCATGCCAAGGGCATTGCACACCGGGATGTGAGGCCCCGAGAAAGTTGTGCTGATCTGAGAAGGAAAAGTCAAGCTGGCAGACTTCGGGCTCAGCGTCCAAGGCTTCCCCCAGGCACTGAGCACGTGCTGCTGTCACCCAGAACACAGGGCCCCCGAGGTCTACCTTGGCCAGTGGTACAACGGCCCCAAGGTGGACGTGTGGAGCCTGGGCATATTGTGACCGGCATACTGCCCTTCAGGGTGCCAAGCCTCAGGGCGATCAGGGAGCGCGTCCTGGGCGGGAACGTCCACCTGACCTCCTAACTCACAGTCCAGGGCGGGGACCTGCTGGCCAAAATGCTGGCACAGGACCCCTGGAGGCGCCGTCCCCTGGAGAGCATCCAACAGCATGCCTGGGTAGCAGAAAGAGTGAGGGACTCCTGCCCTTCAGCGAGCCATTGCTCAGACCCCAGGACTCAGCCATAATCAAAGGTATGGAGCGCCTGGGCTACCAGAGGCAGGAAATTCGGGAGGCCATTGACGCTAACAAGTACGACGAGGTCATGGCCACCTACCTGATCCTCCGCTCCAGGAAGCAGGAGGGGGAGGAGGACCACAAAGAAGAGGGGGAGGAGCGGCCGAGGCACATCACCTTCCGGGAGCCTGGTGACCCCGATTCCAAGGACTGCCCCCCCCACCCCCCACAACCTGAGGTTTCGGGGAATACCCCAAGCCAGTTATCCTGTGAAAGTACCCAGTTGAAAAGAGCAGAATGGATGCCCCCACCCCACCTCCTGCAGCCTGAGGTTTTGGGGAATACCCGAAGGCCAGGTATCCTGCGAAAGCAGGAAGTCCGAAAGAGGGGAAAGGATGCCACCCCGGGCAACAGGGTCATCTCCGCCAGGCACCTGAGCTGGAGGACGCCCAGGAGCACACCACCGCTACAGGTCCTAGCGCCCTGCTAGAGGACACCCCAAAGGGCAGACCCTCCGCGCTAGGCCCAGAGCTGGAGGACGCCTGGGGGGACACCAGCACCTCTGTGGTCGGACCCCAGCAGGAGGACACCAGGGAGCACAGCAGCACCTCGGTGTCAGTCCTCCAGCTGGAGGACGCTGGGAGCACGGCAGCACCACTGAGACAGGCCCCCAGCTGGAGAGGGACCAGGAAAGCAGGGCCAACACAATCTGTCCAGCTCCCCAGCCCTCCAGCACCACCCTAAGACCTCCCCCAAGACGTGGCTGGCCTTTCAGTGCAGTGGCCCCTTCAGCAATCATCAGGGCCAGAGATAGGGTATTAGAAATTATCCTGGAATTTTGTTGCTGCTGTGCAGCATTGGAACTGGAGAGCAACAAAGATTGAAAATAGCGCCATACCCGGCAGAAGACCCCCACCCCCAAAGCACAACCACTCAGTGGCCACGGGGAACAGGAGTACACCAGGGAAGGTTGAGCTCTGGAGAGGCTCAGGGGCTGGGCCCAGTCAGAGGGGCCAGGAGTAGCATGAGACTCACAGGACTGCAGCACAGAAGTCTGGGCAAAACCGATGTCCCTGGAGCACAGATGTCCCTGGAGCAGAGCAGGAAGGGCCAGGCGGGCAACGAAACTGGTGAAACACCTGGAGGGGAGCAGAGCGGGTGAGGGGTGGGGTGTGGAGGGGTTGGGGAGAGCTGAGCAGGTACAGGGCCAGGAGAGGGGTGTGGGGCGCTGTGGGCAGAGCCTCCAGAGACCCCAGGGCCAGAGGCGGGGAACCCTGGGTCCTCTAATAATTATAACCATTTCATGTCACAGCTTCCCCTGACCCACCCACCAGCACCTACTGTCGCTCCCCACGTTCCATCGAGCAGAGAGCTCGAGCACAACATTCGAGGGTCAAACCGTAAAGAGAGAGCAGGAATGTCACATAGCACAGGATTAACACCTCCCTCACTTACGTGTGGGCGATACTGACAGAACCTGCACACGGGGGGCCCTGGTCCCTGTGACTGGCAGGGACAGCCACACACACAGACTGTCTGGCTCAGCCACTGAGCAGTCTCCTCCCTGCACAGATGTGCATGAGTCTGAGGGGGACAGAGGGGCCAGGGAAGGACCCGGGGGTGGACGAGCCCATCCTGCAGGAGGGACGTGTGGGTGTGACCCAGGAGGAGACTCTGCAAGAAAAAGTTGTTAAGGCATCAGAGATGGGAGGAAGGTTGTTTGAATGGCAAAATAACAAAGTGAATTACTTAGTTTCCAGGGGTCCAGCAATCTCAGCTCAGGGAGTGTGGAATTGTAGGACTCCAGTGCCCAGAGAAGCGTGACAGGGATCTGGACAGTAAGACAAGTCATTTCAGGAGAGGCTGTGTGCTGCAAATGAGGAAGACACAGCTACATAAATCTCTCTTGAAATTTTGGATGTTAGAGTTTCTCTAAATTGAAGCTTTGAGGCTACTCAGTAAATGAAAGATTTGGGGGGAGAGACCGAGGGTTCTGTGATAGCTCACGGTCCCTAAGGCTTGTTGACAGTTTAGCTTCTTGGACATTGTGCTGACCTCAGCTGTTTGAAGATGGGAGAGGATATGGGGACAGGAAGATCGGGGCACAATGTTGCAGTGGTGGTCGCCCCGTCATTTTATTGAAAGAACTGGGAAGGCTACGCTAAGGTTCTGATGGGGTGGGTTGAAACTTCATAGACTTCAGTGCCTTTCGCAGACTACACTGGACAAGCAACAGTGCATATCTCAGCAGAGCACCACTCAGGTGATGAAAGGTGCTGAGGCTCAAGGGAAGGAAGGAATGATGAGTGGTGAATGGATGGTGAGGTTATCACATAGACACGCATACTTAGGTCCAACATGGGGAGACTGGAAGGTGGCATTTTATTCCTCTTTGTTTACACAGATTATGGCTCCAGTGGTGCCGAATTTCACAGCTCTGACAGAATTCGTCCTCTTGGGGTTCCCCACCCAGGGGACCATGGGCTTCTTGCACCCACTCCTCTTCTCCCTGGTGTACCTGTGTACCCTGCTGGGGAACAGGCTCATGGTCCTCATCAGCACCCTGGACCGGCACCTCCACACCCCCATGAGCTTCTTCCTGAGGAGTCTGTCCTTCACGGACCTCTGCCTCATCACGGCCACGGTCCCCAAGTCCATTGCCAACTCTCTGAGGCACAGCAGCTCCATCTCCTTCCTGGGCTGTGTCCTCCAGGTCTTCATGCTGGTTATTTCAGCAACTGTGGAGCTTCCTTCACCTGCTCACAGTGATGAGCCTTGACCGCTATGCTGCCATCTGCCACCCCCTGCACTATGACATCATCATGAGCAGGGACAGGTGTGTGCAGTTGACAGCTGTGTCCTGGCTGGGTGGGGGTTTCTATGCTGTGATGCACACAGCTGGAACCTTCTCCTTGTCCTACTATGGGTCCAACGTGGTCCACCAGTTCTTCTGTGACATCCCCCAGTTACTGGCTTTTTCCTGTTCAGGAGATTTAATTAACAAACTTGTCCCCATTCTCATTAGTGTAATATTGGATATGGGTTGTTTTCTTTTCATCATCATTTCCTATGTCCACATCTTCTCTGCTGTCAGGAAGATCCCATCCACAGAAGGGAAGGCCAAAGTCTACTCCACCTGCTTCCCCACCTGCTGGTTGTGGTGCTATTTGTCTCCACTGGACTCTTTGCTTATCTGAAGCCGACCTCAGGGACCCCGTCCATGTCTGACCTGGTTATTTCTATGTTCTACACGATGGTGCCCCCCACCTTTAATCCTGCCATATACAGTCTGAGGAACCAAGCCTTGAAGACAGCTGTGGGGACTCTGATGAAGAGGAGACTCACCTATATGTAACAGAGATGTTGACTTCATGAGTCCATTATGAGACACATATTTTAAGTTTTCACATTATATGCCTCTTCATATTTTTTTTTCTTTATACAAGAGCTGGGGTACAGGCCAGAGGCATGGGATGGTGAGAGAGTTTACTGGAGACAAAACTGGGAGCAGAACAGACAGACAGATAGACCGACGACACTGCTGAGGGGAGCAGTGGGGAGACTGGAGAGGTCTGCCGCGCCATGTGGGACTCTCCCTGGCTGGCCAGGAATGGAACCCACACGGCAGAGGCTGTGGACAGCTTCAGAGTGCTGCGCTCAACCCACTCTGCTACCTGGGAGGCACACGCCCCTTTATATTCTTATAGTTATATGTAATTCATTGAATAATTTAAAATATATGCTCGTTTTTAAAATATGTAGTAAGATAACTTCATATGGTCTTGGTTTCAGTCGTTGCTTTAGTTGTTCCTGTTGTTAACTCTTTGGTGCTCTTCGACAGTCTGTGGCAGGAGGGCACTGAGCTTCAGCCTTGTCTGCTGTTCTCCATTCTGTGCTCAGCCGAGAGAGGCGACAGTGGGGTGTCCTCTCAGGCGTCAGCAGAAGTTCCCTCACCGGCAGCCTCCCGGCCTCTGAGGCACTTCCCCTCTGATGTTGCGACCCCCGCGGTCACGGTGGGACCCGGGCCTGGGAGGCCAGAGGCCCTGCACGTGGTGAGTGGCGCCCTCCCAGCATGAGAGGGGCTGAGGGTCAAGCTGGCATCTGCGCGGTCACGGCCTCTGTGGACAAGGACCACCCGCGAGGGCAGCCGCCCTGGAGCTCCCGGGCGGGGCCGCGGGCATTGCGGGGGAACAGGCTCGGGGGCGAGGGGCTGGACGGGGCACCTGGGCGGGGCGCCCGGAGCTCAAGGGGCGCCTCTGCGAGCGGGGGAGCTCATCCCTGGGCGTCCCCCTCCTTCCCGGCGGCCAGGGTCTCCCGCCGCGGCCAGCACGCGCTCCGAGCCGCCGGCCTCAGCTCCGGCTCCCGCGGCCACCGCCCCGGCCTCCTCGCCCGTCCAGCACGTGGTCATGTCCTCTCCCCGCTGAGTCTCCGTTTTTAGGGGCTCGCGGCTGCGGGACATGTCCTGGCAGGCGCCTGCGACCAGCGGGGTCCCCCAGGGCTGTCCACAGGAGCAGCGCGCAGGCCCCAACTGCCCGCGGGCAGCGGCTGGACACGCCCCGCGCTCTGTCCGCGTCAAGGCGGGGTCTGGGCCGCTCCTTGAGGCCCCGTGAGGCTCGCGGGCCCTGCGCCTGGTGGACACTGTGGATGGAGCCCTGGGGCGCAGAGGTCGCTCAGGTGCGCTCAGACACACAGGCCCCCCCCACACACACCCCGACAGGAGGCCCTGCGGGCGCACACAGCACAGCCCCGGGGGAGAGTGTCCCCAGGAGGATGAAGCCCGGCGTGGGCCCCTGAGGGCGTGGGGCTCGCGGGTGCTCCCCCCGCACCCAAAAAGCCACCCCTGGACCTTTGTTGCCTCTCCCTGGGCAGCGTCACCCCAGCGCGCCCCTTTTATTCATGCTATGGGGAAGCGCAGCCTGGACCCGACTCCAGGTGCAGGAATATAAACCCCCGTCTAAGTGACCAAAATATCATTTAAGTATATTTAAGTATATTAAGTATATTTAGGCAATATGTCTGTTTTTAGCATGATAAATCTCTTGATGCAATAACATTTCTGGACTCTCAGGGACTTAAGAGAATTATTACATCTCAAGAAAAAGTACTGTATTGAACATAAATACAGTTTCTTTGTTGATTTTAAGAAAATAGCTAAAACTCATTAAATAAAAGAAGTATTATCCATCAGCAAAATGAAACTGTAACTGATCAAATAGGGGAAGGTATTTGCAAATTATATATTTCATAAGACATAATTTCCAAAAATATTAACAACTCATACACCCAGTAGCAAAGCCTCAACAATCAGACTAAAAAACAGGCAGAAGATCTGAACAGACATGGCCAACAGGCCCTTGAGGAAGTGCTTGACTCACTCATCCCCAGGGAACACAGTCAAATCATAAGGCCACCGCAGGTCATCTGGGAGTCAAGGGATGTGGGGAGAAGGGAGCGCCTGGACACTGCTGGTGAGGGTACAGATCAGTGCCCTCATGTGGAAAGCTGTGGAAGTTTCTTTTAAAAATTAAGAACATAAATGTTATATGACCCAGTAATTCCACTCTACAGATATACACATATTGGACAATAAAGAGACACACCCCCCGTGTCAGTACAACAAATAAATGAAATAGATAGTAGAAAAAAAAATCCACAAAAAATGAGAGCTTTTCTTTGAAAGATAAGATAAGTAAGCCCTTAGTGAGACCAGGGGGAAAAAGACAGGAGCTTAATAAAATAAAAAATGAAAGGGGGATTGCAACTGTTACCACAGAAATAAAAAAAGAGAATAATGGCTGATTGTGAACAATTACGTATCTTGTAACCTGGCAGGAATGCCTGAGTCCCCGAAGCATGCTTTGTGCCAACATTGAATAATGGAAAAATGGACCAGACAAGCCAATTAAGAGAACATGAGATTGAAGCACTAATTAGAAAGTTCCCCAAGAGGAATGAAAACCAAGTGCAATTAAGGGAAACAGTTCTCGAAATGACAGAGGTGGCAGCGGAAAGCAGCCTTGGAGACACCGGGCTTTGCAAAGTGGCGGCAGGTGTGGGTTATCCCCAATAGAGGTCTTCATTGAAAAGACACTCTATCTTGAAGCCCTTGGTTGCATCTCAAGATCTTTTACAAAATTCAAATGAGCAGCTTTATATTAAATTGGTATAATAATGGGTGGAGGTCCTTTCTGGAAAAAAACTGACTCCTTTAAAAATGAGTATTCGAGACCTTTTAAAACCTCTGCATCCCTTCCCAAGGAAGCTCAGCTGCGTACCAGCTCTGCCCATGACGCAGACTCCCCCGCCAACGTCCCACCTCCAGTTATGAACTGAGAGACTAGGGTTGCACAGGGAGTGTGTGAAGCTTCTGATTTGAAAGTAAAGGGAAATGTAACTTGATATTAACTGATAGAAGAAACCCAGTAGAAACAATGTGTTGCAGTGAACAGAAGAAAAAGGCTTAGAAAAGTGTATTCATATTCCTTGTCACTTCAAAATGGGCAATTTAGCTTTTCGCTGCTGAGTTGTCAAAATCCTTCTACACTTATATATTAATCATTTATCAAATATATGGTTTGCAACCTTTTCTCCCACTCCCTGGGAGCCTTCACATTCTGCTGATGCTGCTCCCTTTGCCATGCAGAAACTTTGTACTTTCATGTAGCCCGGAGTGTTTATTTTGTTCTTGCAGATTGTGCTTTTGGTAGCACTTTCCAGAGATCATTCCCAACACCAATGTAAAGATTGCTTTCCCGTGTTTCCTCTAGGATTGTTACAATTCCACCTCTTATGTTTAGTGTTTAATTCATTTGAGATGACTTTTATGTACAGTTTGAGATTAGAGTCCAATATATTCTATTGATTGTGGATGTTGCGTTGTGCAACACCACACTGATAAAGAAGGGGAGTCGTGGAGCATACTGCACAAGGCAGAATGCTGTTGAGAGCAAGATCCTGGCCGTTTTTATTGATAGAATAATCTTAGAGCATCAGCTATGTGTGTTAGGAGGACAAGGAGAAAAGGGTGGGTGAAACTCAGGAATGTTATCTAGAGTTTGGGGGGACACGAGTCTGCTGAACATGTTATCAGCTTGATAAGCAGGTGTTGTAATTGAGATTAGACCCCAGACCTGCGGCCACGGTCCTAATCGTATCAACAAGGCATTCCACTGATCAGCTTCTGGGGTCCCTTGTTATGCATTAGTCCGCGGGTCCCTGGGCATTCCTGGTCATACCTCATGATGTATTAGTTGGGAGTAAGTTTATGCATCTGTCCTCAGCCCCCTGGGTGTTCCTGTCATACCTCTTGATGCACACACTTCCCAGAGTGATCAAGCTTTCTGCTCTTGATTGATATGAAAGGCACCTTGTAAGTTTTGGCTCCTATGACTGTGACTGGACAGTTCTGACCTTTGTATAGGAATGCAGAACTGCAGGTAACCATAATGGTTGCTGAGCAGGCCGCTTAAGTCTAGCAGACCCTCATGTCCCCCTTTTTTATTTTATTTAAAGAGAGGAAAGACAAGCGGAGGGGGAGTAGGATGGACTTCCAGGTGGACGATAGGCCAAGCAAAGCGTCCTCATTGCTTGTTCTTGTCTTCTGATTTGTATCTGGCGATAGCAGGAGCATCCTATTAAAAAGAGGATAACAGCAAGAAAAATAACGAGCAGCAATTGAATAAGTGATTGCAGGGATAGGCTGGTCAGCCAAGTGTTTGGATTTGCAAGGGACAAAAAAGCCAAAAGGCCATCAATGGTTTCTTGAGATGTTTGCCTTTTAAACCGGTCCAACTGGATTGACAATCATTCTTGCAGATCATCAACAGAGGAAGCCAGTGGAGAGCTGAAAGCTCATAACAAATCCTTTTCATGAATATCCCAGGAATATGAAGCTAAATTTTTAGCAGTATAATTAGGGACACATAATCGGGTAAATCCGGAATCACATCTCAGAAGAGAATGAGTCCATAAGGCTTGTTGATGTTCACCAAGCCATAGCACTGCTGATTCAACAGCATCTAATCTAGTTCAAATCTGCTGGTCAATGTGTGCCTGTTCCAGCAAGTCCTGAGTAGTATTGATGTACCTCACTGGCAGTTTGTAATGATTTGGCCAATGCAGTAGATGCCATTGCTGCAGTAGCAGCCAAGGAGACTAAGAACATGATCCCAGCAATCAATGTGCCTAAAAAGCGTTGCACATGGCAGACTCGGTCTAAAGCCTGAACTAAGAGATTTAAAGGGGAGCCACCGTCCCATGGACGGGTCAGATTGACTGGAATCCCTTCATGTTTATGTTGTTTAATAAAGAAAATTGAATGTTTAGATAAAACCAAAGAATCAATACATGAGGTGACTGTAGTACCTTTTGGAAAAGAAATACTATCCTGTGAGCATAAGGGCAAAGGAGGAGATGAGCAAACAAATAGGGATGGGAGGTGCAAACTTCAGCAAAGTTGCGTTTGACATCTCCCCATTAGGGCTGGAGAATCAGGATTTTTGTGCTTCCTTTTCGAAGACTGGTTCTCCATCGATGGAAAGGTGAGTCTCAGGTTCTGCATGTTTGGGATTAGATAGTTCGTGGGGTTGTGCCGAATCATGGTAGGGTTTAAAGCATTGGGCGGGAATTCACTGGACACCCTATGGAGACATAACCGCTGCATACCCTCTCCCCAGGAGAGTAAAGGAGCTGGGCCTAACTAGTGAGGATTAGGCAACTGTTTGTATAACTCTAAAGGTTTATGATCATTTTCTTTAGGTGTGGAGAAATGGAGTGAACTGGAGTGACTAGGTTCCGATCTGTGCCTCTATACTGTAGATGATTTAATTTGAATAGAGCTTTCAGAAGTTGAGCATGAGGGAAGGATCATTCCCCCTTTTGTTTCGTAAGGAAAAGTTTAAGAAGTCCATTAGCTCGTTCCACAATAGCTTGACCTGTGCGGTTATAAGGAATCCTGGCAGTGTGCTGAATGTGCCACTGAGCTAAAAAGGTAGTAAGAGATTTAGAAGTATAAACTGGGCCATTATCAGTTTGAATATGGGGGAAGCCAACCCATTACTGCAAATGCCGAGTAGAGATGACGAATAACATGAGAAGAACGTTCACCGGGCTGAGCCGTGGCCCATAGAAATCCTGAAAAGGTATTTACTGTGGCATGGAGACAAGATAAGTGACCAAAAGAAGGGAAGGGGGTGACATCCACCTGCCGTAAGTCAGTGGTTTGAGGGGCCCGCGGGTTAACAGCCGAGGGAAAAGTAGGGCCGGGGCACTGACCAACAGGCGAGCGCCAACAATGCCCCGTGCCTGTGCGGGGGGATGTTCCATGTTTTGCTCGACTGTGAGCTCCTTGGTGACAGAAGGAATGGCAAGGTATAGGCTCTGCAAGCACGTTTCACACCTCAGGGCTGCATCAGCCCTGTCATCACCCCAGACAGGGGCCTGGGAGGCCGGAATGACGCGAATGTGAGCAATAAGAAGGGGATGGACACAGTGACGAAGCAAAGTTTGTAAAGAGATAAAAGCCCGTAACGGGGCTTCATCAATGCAGTGTTAAGCAGAGCAGAGGGGACGTCTAGTGCTGGGAGGTTACAGATGAGGAGTCCGAAATGATATTAAGTGACTGAAGGAAATGAAGAAAGAGCCAAAATAGCAGCTGCTCGTTCAGCGCGTGGGGCCGAAGCGGAAGGCGCGGGGCAGGCAGTCGGCCGCGGGGCAGCAGCCTGGGCACCGGACCCTGACCCGGCGGCCTGGGGCGGAGGCGCCGTCCACGAGAGTCAGGAGAGCCTGGGGATGGGAGAACTGACCACGACATTGAAGGAATGACGAGGGAGAAGCTGTGGGGATTGAATGCGTTTATCGGGTGGGGTGGAAGAGAAGCATGAGCCGACATAATCCTGGACAACAATCTGAAATTGCTCTGACTGAGCGAGGAGCCATTCTGTGTCCTGCTCGCAGAGGACTGTGTTAATAGAGGCGGGATCGCAGCCGGATAAGGACAGACAAGGGAAATGGCTTTTTTGTAATAAGGAACATCTTTGAGAAAAATAAGTAGATAGATGACTTTTTGGCTGGGAGGGAAGGAAAAGCCATTCAATAATGTGAAAAGGTGAGGTCACAGTTTTTCCACTTATTGAAGAGACTGTTATTTCCCCGTGGTGTATCTTCCTGGAAGGCCAATAAGGCAAGAAAAAAAAAAATAAAAGGAATTCAACATCAGAAAAGAAGAATTAAAATTGTGTCTCTTTGGAGACAGAATAGCCTTCTATAGACTGCCCAAGAAACTCCCTCCAAAGACAATCACAACTGATAAACTCAGGAAGGTTACGGGATAAAAAACCAACTTACAAAAAATAATTATGTTTCTATACTAATGATCCAAAAAGAAAGAAAGCAATTCCATTTAGACAAACTTCAAAAAGAGTACATATTGAGGGAGATGTTTAACCAAAGGGGTAGAAAATCTACACGCTAAAAACTATAGACACCAACAAAAAATTGAAGAAGATACACTACATGGAAAGAGACCCCAAGTTTATGAATCAGAAGAAGAAAGTGTCACAAGGCCAAGAGGCATCTACCAATTCACGGCACACCCTGTGAGAATTCTGAGCCCTTTCACAGATCCAGAATAAATAATTTGAAAATGTCAAGGCACTCCTGAGAAAGGATGAAGCTGGAGGCACCAACTTCTCGTCTTCAAATCCAAAGCTGACGTCATCCAGGAGGCGGTCATCGGGGTGCAGGGGTCACCCATCACCGGCCGTGCCCTCCTGCTAGGCCACCTCTGAGTCTCCCACCATTCTGTCCCGCCCCCTGGTCTCGGCCTCTGGTGACCTCACAACCCCATTTCGGACACAGGACACTGTAAGTTTTGCGAGGCGGTGCCACGGGAGGGTCTGGCCTCAACCTGGGATGAATGAAGCAGCCCCAGGAAACTGGGGCGCACTGCAGACCTGCCTGCAGGAAAGAGCGCAGCGGTGATAGGAAGCTGGCAGGGCCCCGCACGTCAATCACTCGCTGAGATTTACTGCAGGCGGCTGCCACTGAGCAGCCCACGGGTGCAAGGGGCACCATCCTGAGGAGCAGGTCACGTGGTCACTGAGGGCTGTTCCAGAAAGTGTTCAGGGTCGAAGGGAGCAGCAGGAGGGTGAAGTAGCCGAGCGCTGCAGGCCCTGTGTCTGTCTGTCTGTCTGGGTGTCAGAGAAGCCAGAATTTTGAAAATCAAGAGTTTTCAGAGGAATCAAGCATGTCCCTGCACTGGAACGTCTTAGGGCCCCACACATGTCACACTCAGCGCCCTCTCGGGGTGCCACTCTCTGTGGGTTTAGACCTTAGTCGGCACCCTAATATTACAGGAGGCCCACGGAGCTCTCTGCTCCCCATTTCTCCCCCCTCCCCCAACCCAGCCTTTTGATTGTCTTGGTAGTTTTGCTGTTGCAGGATGTCACGGAGTGGGAAGAGCTGGACACACGACCGTCCCGGCCTCTGAGCCTCCCTAGCTCCTCTGCCCCCGCTGCTGACAGCTCGTCTCCTCCCACGCCAAGGGGCCCCATGGTCTGCCTGGCCTCAGGCCTGTCCTCTGGGACCTGGGCCCTTTGCATGCAAGCTCGTCTCCATGGAGACGCCTCTGCCTCCCCTGCCCGCCGCAGCAGGGTTCTCCAGCCCAGACACGAACACCCTCCCCGCGTGGGCTCAGAGTCCTGTTGCCAGTTCTTTGTTTTCCCATGTACCTCAGTCTTTAGTTTGCATTTTAACTCATATGAAGTCACTAGCTTTGCACTCAGATATCTTCTCATTCCACTTGGATTAAAACATTCCGGTAACGGTCTCCGCTAAATAAATCCTTTCCCAAACTAAATGAGCACATATGACACTTGCAGAATTATTTTGCAAGAGAACCCAAGATTTTACAAATTCATTAATATTCAGCTGTGGCCTTAACACACAGTGCACGCGTGCTCACTCTCAGGAGAGGTTCTGAGGTCACGGGGGCTCCGGTGTCACTGGGGCTCTGGGGTCACTGGAGTCCAGGGGTCACTGGGGTTCAGGGGTCATTGGAGTGCAGGGGTCACTGGGGTTGTGATGTCACTGGGGCTCAGGTGCCACTGGGGTTCCGGGGTCACTGGGTTTCTGGGGTCATTGGAGTGCAGAAGTCACTGGGGCTCAGAGGTTGGGGCTGCAGTGGTCACTATGGCTCAGGGCTCACTGGGGTTCAGGACCCACCCCTGACAAGGTCCTTTCTTACTGGCCCTCGGCGACCACGCAGGACGCGGTGCCGATGGTCACGACACCACCCCGGGGCCTGTCACCATCCAAGCCAACAAGTATCTCCAGTGTCTGGATAACTCCTGGGCATGTCCCACGGCGGGAACCACAAATAAGCCCCATCGAGATGCATGCAGGACCCGACGTGACACCAGCCCAGGGAGCGCCCAGCGACGGCCACCCTGGGGCCTACACGCAGGCCGCGCTGGCCAAGGGGAGACACACCCACCAGGCACAGCTTGACTCAAGCTCTGGTGGCGCTGAGGCAGCAGCACGGGGGTGACTCAGGGTTTCTACAGTGACAGGAACATTCCCCGTCCCAGGTGTCAGCTCCATCCTGCTGCCCTTCCTGTTTCTCCCCAGCGTGCTTCTTCCTTCCTGTCTATTCCCTCCTCCTGCCCCCCTCCCAGGACCCCAGGAGGATGCACAGGGGGTGGCGGTGACTTTCCAGCTCCCTGTGGACGAGGCTCATCTGTGGCTCTAACAGGTCCACACCCAGATCCCCACAGTGATCAGGGGAGGCTGATGGGGCTGAGAGGGGACCAGGTCCTGCTCACGGAGTCCCCTCGGACCCCCTGATGGCGCCACTGACTCAGGAGGCTCATTATCGGGGACACTGCCAAGAAGTCCACGGGGACAAGGGACACCCGGGCCCCTCGGGTGAGGTCCCTGAGGAAGGGGAGCCGGGGACAGTGTCAGGGCCTGGGGGGTTTGCAGGGGGGATGGAGAGAGAGAGCCCTGCGGCCTGTCTGTGGAGTCAGTGAGCAGGAGGCCTGGACCCCGGATGTCAGAGGCCAGCACCGCAGAGGGCAGCGGGTGACCGGGCCATCGAGAGAGGTTTGCGTTTCCTCCCGTCTCTTTGAGGGCGAGTTTTGTGGGAAGCCACTTCTGGGCCTGCAGGCACGTTACGGCAGACTGGACGCATCTGTCAAATAAGGTGGAGAAGTTCCCCTTATAATTAAATGTTTTATATTCAGTATAAATATATATTCCATTGAACTGCATTTCAAAGTGTTAGCATTTCAATATGAACAACTGACCTTATTTTTTTGTCCTACAAAAGGGAATTTTATTTTTTCTCTTTTGAGGTAATGTGTTTTACAACCCAGTATCATTTCACAATGCATTTTGCATTTCAGAGACTCAGTAGTTAAAATATTCATCTTATAAATGAAAGCTAATATTTAAAACTGCACAGTTCAATTTCACAGTGCCATATTTTCTGGGATGAATTTCAAAGAAGGAAAATATTTTTTTTTTTACTTTTCTTCAACTAAAGGAGTTCTGCAGCTTGGGTTTTTAATATATTTGTGGTCATATACTATTTTAATTATGGTCTATCTGACAATTATTGTTCATAGCCATGATATTTCAGCACTGAGAACATTGAGATGAAAGTGCATTACATGTTAAATATCACACGTACGAGAGCTATTTAGGAACAGTGAGGAAAAATCTTAAGAGGAAGTTAAAATTCACACTAGTAGTATAAAAGGGAAAGCTTCACATGTTCATCCCCAGAATACAACACAATCGTGAGTCACATAGAAATTCATAAACTTTTGAGGCGATAAATATTGATCCTTTTTTCCTTCACACTGAAGTGATAGCCACATGGAGAAATCAGTCTATCATGGATGTGAACATTTTACGTCACTCCACACAGCAACACAGCTATATAAAATATAGTATTATCAATATAAATATTATTTTAAGTCACTGAAAAGGTTTTGGCAGAGGGCACAAAACAGCAGGTTCTGAATTTATTTTCTTGTTTCCATTACAATAGCAAAAATTGTTCCTCTAGTCTCATACAATAATTATATATCACCACATTCCCCTAAAAATCCTGCCTCACTAGGGCCTCCCATCCGTCATCCCATGGGAGCGTGGGGGAGGATGACATTGAGGGGAGGAGAGTGGGCAGGGCTGCCCCGTGTCCAGACGTCCCCACTCACACACAGGCCTGGGGTGAGGAACAAACCTGCACCCGGGGGACCCGGGTCCCTGGGACCGGCAGGGACAGCCACAGGCACAGACCATCCGGCTCAGCTCCAGAGCGGCCTCCTCCCTGCACAGATGTGCATGAGTCGGAGAGGGACAGGGGTCTGGGGAGGGACCGGGGTGGACGAACCCATCTTGTAGGAGGGATGTATGGGTGTGACCCAGGAGGAGACTCTGTGGGAAACGTGGTCTCTGAGTCCTCAGATGTGGGGAATCAGGGGCAGGGAGATGAGGAGATGAGGGGACGGACCAGGAGTCAGCAGTGAGGCCACAGGGGCAGGAATCTGACAGAGGAGGCGTCAGGACACGCTGCACGGGGACACTGAGCCCAGATCATTCAGTTCCAGGACAGTGTCGGGTCCTGGGGAGCAGGAAAATAAGGACACATACAACCCACCACCCTGCACACCCGTCACTGTGGGGCCTCACCAGACCAGGGCTGTGCTAGAGGAGCAGGGACAGGCTCTCTAGGGTGGGGAGGGGCTGGGCATGGTCATGTGTCCTCTGGGACTGTGCCCTGGACAACCTCTGGGAGGTGTGCTGGGCTGAGACACTGGGGCCTGGGCAGGAGGTGGAAGAGCAAGATTGGGGCAGTGGGGGGGGCTGTCAGTCAGGCTATGAGATCAACTAGAGCAGAATCCAATGATGAGCCTCTCCACTCCACACCCTGAGAGTGACTGCTGGGACATGCCTGTGACTGTCCTTGTAGGTGTCATCTAGACTCAGACTGGAAGGCTTCACTCATGTTGTATTCTGCTCAGTATTTTTATGCAGATGATGACTCAAGGGTGACCAATCTCAAGGCCGTGACAGAATTCGTCCTCTTGGGGTTCCCCACCCAGGGTACCATGAGCTTCTTGCACCGCTGTTCTTCTCCCTGGTCTACCTGGGGAACGGGCTCATCTGCATCATCACGACCCTGGACCGGCACCTCCACACCCCCATGTACTTCTTCCTGAGGACTCTGTCCATCTCAGACCTCTGCCTCATCTCAGCCACGGTCCCCAAGTCCATTGCCAACTCTGTGAGGCACAGCAGCTCCATCTCCTTCCCGGGCTGTGTCATCTAGGTCATCATGATGGTTATTTCAGCAGGTGCAGAGCTGACCCTGCTCATGGTGATGAGCCTTGACCACTATGCAGCCATCTGCCACCCTCTGCACTATGATGTCATCATGAGCAGGGATAGGTGTGTGCAGTTGACAGCTGTGTTCTGGCTGGGTGGGGGTCTCTATGCTGTGATGCTCACAGCTGGAACCTTCTCCTTGTCCTACTGTGGGTCCAATGTGGTCCACCAGTTCTTCTGTGATATCCCCCAGTTATTGCCTTTTTCCTGATCAGGAGATTAAATCAACAAACTTGTCCCCATTCTCATTAGTATGATATTGGATATGGGTTGTTTCATTTTCATTGTCATTTCCTATGTCCACATCTTCTCTGCTGTCAGGAAGATCCCATCCACAGAAGGTAAGGCCACGGCCTACTCCACCTGCCTTCCCCACCTGCTGGTTGTGGTTCTATTTCTCTCCACTGGGCTCTTTGCTTATCTGAAGCCAACCTCAGGGACCCCATCCATGTCTGACCTGGTCATTTCTATGTTCTACACGATGGTGCCCCCCACCTTTAATCCTGTCATATACACTCTAAGGCATAATGCCTTGAAATCGGCTGTGGGGAGACTGATCAAGGGTCCATTTCCCATCAAATGAGATATCACATTGTACAATTATACTCCATCATTTATACAGATTCTCCCTCTAACTGATACGTCATCATTACAATGCAATGACTCCTGTCATTAGGTTTTAATCCTTTGGCAGAAATTTATTCTGATATTCTTCCATAAGCTATAGTTTCTAAAAATATTGCAATTCTTTGCCAAACCCCTCCCTGTGTGATGTTCATAAACTGAATCCAGCTCAGGACTAAAAACATGTACATGCTGTAGAAAGAATGTACTAGAACTCACACATCACCAGCATTGACGTGAAATGAAACAGTGGTGAAGGGCGTCTCTCCTGGGGAGCACATGGGGAAGGGACCTCAGTCCTGGGCATTGGTTCCCTCAGTCTGTTTGTGTCCACTGAGGGTCCTGCCCTCGTGGAGGGGGCAGACATCTGAGTGGGGGCCCCCACCCCTCACAATTCCTAATGGGGCGTCTTCCTCTAAGAGACATTCATGCTTCTGTTTAAAAGAAAAAGAAACTGCACTTGAAGGAAGGATGGAAGGAGGAAGAGATGAGAGGCCCTTTCTCTCCCTCCCTCACCTCCTGTTGCGTCCAGTCTCTGATTGCTCCCTGCTCACGGGTGACCACTCACTGTGGCTTGGATCTGTGTTGCCCCTAGAATTACTTATGTAGAGCAGGTTTCATGGTTAAAGTCTGGATAAGACACAAAACCATAAAACACCAGAAAGAACACAGGGGAAGCCCTACTGGACAGCCCCCACAGGTGGACTTGGGGACACAACGCCAAGGACAGAGAAACCGGCAAAAACAAGTGGCCCCACCACACTAGCGAACTCCTGTGCCTCAGAAGATGCCATCGCAAAACAGACACCTGCTCCGGGGGAAACTGTGTGCACATCACACACCTGGCAAGGGCGAGTGTCCAAAGTACACAAAACCTGACAAATGCAACAACAGGAAGGACACCCCAACCCAACACGGCCTCAGACCCCCAGAGACACTTTCCTCACAGGTGGAGGCCGCAGACTCTCACACTTACTACTGAGGTTGAAACAGCCCCGCTCCTGAGCCGGTGACCGAGTCACAGATGCCAGATTGTGCTGCATAAAATGTCCTGCATTCCTGATGCTTCTTTTGATTTTATCATTGGATAGAATCTGAGTGTCCTGAATTAATCCTGTCACGTCATTTCCTACAGTGTCTGACTGTGTCTGGGGGAGACAGAGCACCTGAGTCTGCTTTCTGAGACTCACACGTGGGCGCCAGGGCTGGACGCCGCTCAGCCGGGACAGCGGGACGGATGGACATTCTCTTCACTGGCTGAGAAGTTTCAGCTAGAAAAGTTTTAGTGAGGACACGGGATCCCCGTGATCCCCACGACAGGCACCCCAGCTCCTCCATCACTCCACGACCTTCTCCCTGAGCCCCTAAAGGACACCCTGCCCGCGTGCTAACCCCACCTGCCCCTGGCGCCCACGAGGAGCAGGACAAAGGGGGTGTCATCTCCCGGGGGTCACAGGGGTCCAGAGCATCAGAGGTTACAGTGCCCACAGGCCAGATTCCCCCAGGCACAGGACAAGGTTCGTCCTCGAGGCCAAGGGGGACGGACACGGAGCCACAGTGTCTGTCCCCCTAAATGTGCCCGCAGAGATCCCCGAAATTGGGAGAAGCACCAGGTGCCCTCCCCTCTGTGGCCACGGCCCATCCCCGCTGGGCAGCGAGTGTCCCTCACCCAGGCCTCGGCCAGCCCCGGGCTCCAAGTGGACGCCTCCTGACCCTACCCCGCCTCACCTCGAGGCCGCGTCCACCTCGCAGAGCCCTTTGGGCACAAATACCCACATTTCAGTCAAAGGGGAACACGCATCAGAGAAGTTCTGGGGTTTGTACTACGTGTCCTCCGGGCCCCAGGGGCCCAGCTGGGACCACACATGGGGGGTCACTCCTGTCAGGGGACGCAACGGACTTTGGTCACTCCGTGCCCCTCCCCACCTGGCCTCACGGTCCATGCAGCTACCCTGGGGCTGCCAGCTCTGCCTGACCACTGTCCCATTGGCTCCCATGCCAGAGAGTGATTCCTGCTGGCCGCTCATCTGGAGGAAGCTCCTCGCACCCTGCGTGCCTCAGCGCCCCTGAGCCCTGACCTCCCTCCACACGGCTGCCCACGGGTCCCCCCGGCTGCTGGCCCAGACTCGGTCACCCGAGGCGGACCCAGACCCCACACACCCCTCCCTGATGCCCACGCCCTCGGCCCTCCAGGGTACCCAGCCGGGCCATGTACACCCCACACCCCAGACAGGATTGTCCATGTGAAGGCGACATCCAGGCAAAGTCAGCAGCAAGTCAGACTCTCAGGCACTAGAGGGGCCAGCAGGAAGGTCAGGACAGGAATCTTCTTGCGGCGCCAACAACTCGCTCGTCGGGGTCCGGCTTCTGCTCCATCTCATCCCGGTCCGGGGGTGTCTGCTCATTGCCCTGCTCGCCCTGTCCTCCACTCTGCCCTCCCACCCACGCCAGTGCCTCCCCCCAGCTGCCAGTCCCAGGAGGGCACACGGGGGTGGCGGTGACTTTCCCGCTCCCTGTGGACGGGGCTCGTCCTTGCTCTGATGACAGGAGCACCCTGGTCCCGCGGAGGTCAGGGGAG
This sequence comes from Talpa occidentalis, assembly GCF_014898055.3. Taxonomy (NCBI): domain Eukaryota; kingdom Metazoa; phylum Chordata; class Mammalia; order Eulipotyphla; family Talpidae; genus Talpa; species Talpa occidentalis. Next base: position 41,040,435 of record NW_023602073.1, on the reverse strand, counting down.
GTGATCAGGCTGAGGTGGGGACCAGGTCCTGTCCTCACAGGTGTAAAAACTAAGGAAATCGCCTCTGGCACAATCAGGGCACTAATGATCACCAAGATGTGCCACAGGATGACGCCAATTAAGACAGTGACCTGAAAAGGGCGCTTGTCCCTCTGGAGTAAAGTCACTTGATGGATGGATGTTGGACAGTGTCCACACATGGACACCAGCTCCAGAGCTCAAATAGCCCAGCCCTGAGGCCCTGCTTTGTCCATGAGGTGGCACAGGACAGGGTGCAACATCCTGTGAGTGCTCAGAGGCGTCCCCACGAGCCCCGACCATGGAGTGAGAGGCCGGGACGCCCTCTGTCCGCGCCATGGGGACAACCTCAGGAGAGACAGGACATGGCAGTGGGAACTTCCCCCAGACTGCAGGTTTGTCCCCAGCCATTTGCAGGGGAGAATCCTCACCCTTGGAAGTTTTCAGATTCAAGCCTCATTTTCGACTTGAGAAAGTGCCGTAGGTAAACTACTCATTTTTAAAATAATA
>NW_023602073.1:41008536-41039807 GCF_014898055.3 Talpa occidentalis | reverse complement strand
ATCTTAAGGCCCTTCAGAATATCCCTCTTCCATACATTTCTTTTTTCAAGCACACATACCTCACCTCACTTGCATTACCAGACTTAGCAAAACCTTAGTTGTAGAAGGGAATTGAACACCATCTAAACAATGATGAAAAAAAGGTAGATAGCCACTGTAGCTTTTCATTCCTGTATCCAGTGATTTAATTGCAGAGAATGGTGTCCAAAGCCTGCATCTGTGGGTGATATTAATGTTTCCAATTTGGCTAAGGTCACACTGCAGGGTTTGAATCCAGGGAGGAGGAGGGGTGGGTGGCCGTCTGGAGAGGATTTTAAAAGGGGAAATACCAGCTGGACTGACACTGTGTAAGAATCCCAAGCTGCAAAATCCCTTCTGCACGTACTCCATGACGAGTTGCAGCTTCGGTCCAGGGGACACTGGACACCTAGGTGGCTCGCTGCGGGACTGAGATTGATCATAGCCTAGGCTTCGTGGAGCAGGAAGATGTGCGGATTTTCCAGCTGAGGCAGGTCGTGGTGGAGTAGGGCTGCTCTGTAAATAACCTCTGCCCACCTTGGAGAGTCCCGTTTGGATTCTAATATACTGGTCCCCGAGTCTTCTTAAGGGGAGCTAGAGAGCCTCTCTATCTGCTCCTTGCAATCTGCACGTTTACCACCTGGGCCCAAGCCTTTGCAAGAGCTCCTGCATCCTCTGCACCATCCGTGTGCCCAGGGTGAGCAGCAGGTCTCTCCCACCAAGGGGCAGAACCTAAGATGGGGGAGAGAGTCCAGGGTTCCCCGCCTCTGGCCTGGGGCCTCTGGAGGCTCTGCCCACAGCACCCCACACCCCTCTCCTGGCCCTGTACCTGCTCAGCTCTCCCCAACCCTCCACACCCCACCCCTCACCGCTCTGCTCCCCTCCAGGTGCTTCACCAGTTTCGTTGCCGCCTGGCCCTTCACCTGCTCTGCTCCAGGGACATCTGTGCTGCCCAGACTTCTGTGCTGCAGTCCTGTGAGTCTCATGCTGCTCCTGGCCCCTGACTGGGCCCAGCCCCTGAGCCTCTCCAGAGCCTCAACCTTCCCTGCTGTACTCCTGTTCCCCATGGCCACTGAGTGGTTGTGCTTTGGGGTGGGGGTCTTCTGCCGGTATGGCGCTATTTTCAATCTTTGTTGCTCTCCAGTTCCAATGCTGCACAGCAGCAACAAAATTCCAGGATAATTTCTAATACTCTATCTCTGGCCCTGATGATTGCTGAAGGGGCCACTGCACTGGAAGGCCAGCCACGTCTTGGGGGAGGTCTTAGGGTGGTGCTGGAGGGCTGGGGAGCTGGACAGATTGTGTTGGCCCTGCTTTCCTGGTCCCTCTCCAGCTGGGGGCCTGTCTCAGTGGTGCTGCCGTGCTCCCCAGCGTCCTCCAGCTGGAGGACTGACACCGAGGTGCTGCTGTGCTCCCTGGTGTCCTCCTGCTGGGTCCAGCCACAGAGGTGCTGGTGTCCCCCAGGCGTCCTCCAGCTCTGGGCCTAGCACGGAGGGTCTGCCCTTTGGGGTGTCCTCTAGCAGGGGGCCTGCAGCAGTGGTGTGCTTCTGGGCGTCCTCCAGCTCAGGTGACCTGGCGGAGATGACCCTGTTGCCCGGGTGGCATCCTTTCCCCTCTTTCGGACTTCCTGCTTTCACAGGATACCTGGCCTTTGGGTATTCCCCAAAACCTCAGGCTGCGGGAGGTGGGGTGGGGGCATCCTTTCCGCTCTTTTCTGTGGGTACTTTCGCAGGATAACTGGCTTGGGGTATTCCCCGAAACCTCAGGTTGTGGGGGGTGGGGGGCAGTCCTGGAATCGGGGTCACCAGGCTCCCAGAAGGTGATGTGCCTCGGCCGCTCCTCCCTCTCTTCCTCATGGTCCTCCTCCCCTCCTGCTTCCTGGAGCGGAGGATCAGGTAGGTGGCCATGACCTCGTCGTACTTGTTAGCGTCAATGGCCTCCGAATTTCCTGCCTCTGGTAGCCCAGGCGCTCCATACCTTTGGTTATGGCCGGGTCCTGGGGGCAGAGGGCGGCTCGCTGAAGGGCAGGAGTCCCTTGCTCGTTTCTGCTACCCAGGCGTGCTGCTGGATGCTCTCCAGGGGCGGCGCCTCCAGGGGTCCTGTGCCATCATTTGGCCAGCAGGTCCCCGCCCTGGACCGTGAGGTAGGAGGTCAGGTGGATGTTCCCGCCCAGGATGCGCTCCCTGATCGCCCTGAGGCTGGGCCCCCTGAAGGGCAGTGTGCCGGTAAGCATTTTGTAGAGCATGATGCCCAGGCTCCACACGTCCACCTTGGGCCGTTGTACCACTGGCCAAGGTAGACCTCGGGGGCCCTGTGTTCTGGGTGACAGCAGCACATGCTCAGCACCTGGGGGAAGCCTTGGACACTGAGCCAGAAGCCTGTCAGTTTGACTTTTCCTTCTCGGGTCAGCACAACGTTCTTGGGCTTCACATCCCGGTGTGCAATGCCCTTTGCATGGTAGCTGAGGGCCACGAGGATCTGCTGAAAGAAGAGCTGGCGGCCACGCTCTCCTCCAGGCGCCCACACTCGCTCAGGAAGTCTGCAGGTCTTCCCCCTGCACGTACTCCATGACGAGCTGTAGCTTCGGCCAGTGTCCACCACCTGGAAAGCTCCACGATGTTCGGGTGATAAAGGGCCTTCATGCACCCCATCTCGCGGGCCAGGAGGCGGAGGTCAGGCAGCTCAGACTTGCGGACGCCCCTGATGAGCACCTTCGTGCCCGTGAGGCGTGCAGCGCCAGCATAACCTTGTGGGTGTGCCCGCCCCAGCGCCTGCAAATGCCTGGTAGCTTTTTACTTTATGTCCCTGGGGAGTGAGGCGATTGCACATAGCGCCTATGCACTTGGACTACGCGACTACACTCACCAGCCCTGACTGTGCTCACAGCCCTTGCGCTACCTCCGCTGACAACTGACTCTCCTACGATATTAACAAATGTACTAGTATTAATAGTACTCAAAAAGTATTCACTAAACCTCACTAAATACTAACAATGCTAACTTAACTCAACCCGCAATACTAACTTCACTAACCTTACTAGCAATACTAACTACACTACAAATAAATAAAAATACACAATCAAAAAATTACAAATGAGACAAAAATGTAAAAAATATGATAACATAAACCAATTACAAACTAACCACTAAATGAAGAATAAAACAGAACAACAAAGACCAATAGAATAAACAACAGAACAAACCACAATTAGAAACTAAAAACTGGAAAAACAAACAAACAAACAAACAAAAAACCAGAGAAACGACAAAGGGGGAAAAGAACAAACAACAACAAGAACAGAAGGGAAAATGGGGGAGACCACTCAAAAAATAAAATCAAAAAACTAAAAACTGAAATAAAAAATAAAGAAAAAGCCAATAACAAAACAATAAAGGAAAATAAAAAACAAGAAATAAAAGGAAAAAAAAAGTAGAAAAAGTATAAGCAAATACAAAAAAAAAAAAAATCAAGGAAAATAATGGAAAAAACAAAGAAAGAAAAATAAAGTAACTAAAATAAATAGCCTAAACAAATAACTAAATAAGTAAAGCAATAAATAAACCAAAGAAAACCAAATACCCCAAAACACGCTCTCACTGTCTCTCTCGGCGTCCGGAGTGCACAGGTCACTGTCCAGAGCTTCCGGCTCCTGAGGACACAGGCGCAGTCCGGGCGGGCCTGATGTAGGCGGTGCCGGTGCCGTCACAAGGGCTCTTTGTGGCGTCAGAGCCACAGGCCACAGCCATTGGCAGAGGGAACCCCCAGCGGTTTCTCAGCCTTAACGAAAAAGCTGCCGCTTAACGACAACCCTTGGAATGCCCGAGAGGCCCTTTCATCTGTCCTGAGCAATCCCGTCCTGGGTTTTGGCTTTTCCAGGCGTCCCCATCCTGGCCCGCCTTGTGCAGATGCTTTACTGTCGCGCTCACACTGTGGGAGAACAGCAAACAGGGGCGCAGGCGGTTGGGCGCGCGCTGGGGAGCTGTCCACAGCCTCTGCCGCCCGCGAGGGCCCAGTGGCGCGCAGACCCCTCCTGCCGCGCCCGCTGCTCCCTCAGCAGTGGATTTCAGTCAGTCTGCCTGTTCTGTTCCCCCTCTGTCTCTGGTGAATCCTCTCACCCTCCCGCGAATTGGCTTTACCAAAGTTCTTGTATAAAATAAATAAAATAAATCTTAAAAAAAATTTAAAAAAGGAGGCACAGTTACTACTGTTGGAGTGAACTAGTAAGGATTAAATTCAAAAATTTTCAAGAGGTAATTTCAGATTTCTTTTTCAGCATGTCTTTCTTTTGGGGGCTATAATTGTGTCATGGAGTCTAGTTTAGTAGAAAAATAACATTAAATAATAATACTATATACACAATAGTTCCTTTGAGAAGGAACAAACTACAAATACAAAAGGTCATAACAATACCAATGTGCTTAAATACTAAACAAAAATGTTAGGGAATTCAGAATACTTCGTGTTTTAGCTTGCTTTTAACACTTTTGCCAAAATTGATTTAATAGTGATAAATATCAGGAAGTATAAGTATCATTGTTTTAATTCTATTATATTACATATATCAATATGTGCACTTACAAATACATTAATAAGTATCTGAGGAAGGAGATTTGAGAAGAGAGGTCAATCATTTTTTCCAAGGTTACCTATATATGATATTCACTCAAAAGAAACAATGACTAATAATGAGAAAACTACACTGTACTTTTGTAGAATTGATAGTGTTCTAGTGATTAAAATATAGAGAGAATGTGATAAAACTGACTTTTCAGTGACAGGGAAAAAAAAAAAGCAATATAAATAAGTTTTAAAATAATCCACAGAGAAATACCAAATGGTTATAGGATCTGTAAAAAGGATCGAAACAAACCGACTGAATTTTCAGTACCATTTATACAATGTTGTGGGGAAGAATCAAGGTGAGGCCCTGTTGCAGGGGTGAAAGAATTCACCAGAGACAGATGAGAACAGACCAGGTGAATTTATTGAAATACACTGCTAAAAGAAGCAGAGGGAGAAATAGGAGGGGTGTACTGTTCAGAGTTTGGGTCCCAAGTCTCTATTTATACTCTAGGCACCATTGACTGGTTAGGGTGACTAGTCTTGGGTGTGTCCTGACTGATGATCTGAATCAGCATAGAGGGTCATCAGTTCTGGGCCTCACCAGCTTAAGGTCCATGTTTCCATGGCAGTCTCATCCACTCTCTTTATCATTCCAGCCTCCCATACTTGCTGCTGGGTAAGGAGTGGGAGCTTGGTTTTCAAATTCTTAATGATACTTTGACAGGCCAGAGGTGCAGGGGTGAAAAATTTCACCAGAGGCAGACTGGAGAACAGAAAAGGCACATTTGTTCAAATACACTGCAGCTGCTGAAGAAAGCAGCTGGGGTGACAGGAAAGATCTGCAAGTGAAGAAAGATTTGGGGCTCCCTTTTATAACTGGTTTTGTCAGTTTTGCTTTGGGGAGTAAGTTTTGGGCTGGTTAGTGCAGGGTGTCTGATCCTGGGGGGTTGATCTTTGACCCAGAATGTGTCCTGGCCTTGCCTCCACATTCCTGGTCAAAGGGATCCATCTTACGGATTGGGACCCAGAGCAGCCTTATCAGTTCTCTCTGTGTTCAAGCCCTTCCTGCTGGGCAAGGGGTAGGGGCTTAATTTTAACCTTATTTAACGCTACCCCACCAGATACCATTGGATTTTTGTTTTCCTGCCACAGTGGATACTTTCCTATATGCGATTTACATTCCCTCTTCCTGGTCTTCACCTGTCTGCATCTGTTAAATTCGGAAGTCTCTACTGACAGAAACAATTCAAAGCATGCACTTTATGACTTAACACTCTTATATCAATAAGTGTCACATAAATTACCAAAAAGGGAAGCCCAAATCCCAAAGGCTAAACACGGAAGCAATTCTACAATTTCTTAGAGAGAATTTCTGACAATTAAATTGTAAGTTATGGTGAAATCTAAAGCAGCAAAAGGGGTGAATAGGGTTGCTTTATGTTTTATTGCTAATTCCCTGTCAAAGCCATATGCTTAATTACCAAATATTAAAACATGTGCCCATCAAGTTGTTAGGGGGAAAGGAAGTCCTGAGCTAATTCCATACAGGCTTTGTGGACTCCACCCCACTCCAGACCAAAGCCATCAGGACACCGGAAAGACAAATCCCATCACCACCAAAAGAGGGTTGCTGGGACCTGAGGGTGGAGTTAAGCAGCCAGGTTTGATATAAAACCAGACACATGGGTCTTGGGGGCCCCTTCTTGGCTTCACTGCTCTTGGCTCACAGCCAGATCTCAGAGTACCATTGGTTTCCAGGTCAGGCGGAACAGGTAGGACGCATTTAAGACTTTATCTCCCTATTTTCTCCCTGAGTTGTACATTTCCTCATTTCCCCTTTCCTCAGAGTGCACTCATCCCTCTTGTGGACCTGACTCAGTATGCTCCTGACTACACTGAGCGGGATGAGGAGAGAGCTCGTGCATGGGGATTTACTGAGTTTGACCCCAGCTCCACTTGGAGAGTAAACTCCCATGGGATGATACTCTTCCTGGAGGCCCTGGTATATCCGGTGCTAAAACATCTTCACGGAGGATCTCACTATGGGAGAGATGCCTTATTAGAAACAGTGCGCCCATATTTGAAGGACCCATATTTACATAAAATAGCACACCTGGGGCTGTCAACTATGTGCCAGGAATAACCCCAAGACTGACTCCCACCCTAAAGCCATTGGGTTCAATATCGGGGCAAGTGCCCTTTTGAGGACTGGCAGGTGGACTTTACACAAATACTTAGAAAAACAGGCAGTTTCAAATACCTACTGGATTTTGTGGACACGTTCTCCGGATGGGTGGAAGCTTCTCCCACAAAGACGAAGAAAGCTTCCAAGGTGGCAAAAGAGCTGCTGAAGGAGATAATCCCTCGCTTTGGGTTGCCCAGCTCCATCCAGAGTGATAATGGGCCAACATTCATCTCTGACTTTACTCATGCAGTAAGCAATGTGTTACAGATCAGCTGGAAATTGCATGCTGCATGGAGACCACAGTCTTCTGGAAAAAATGAACCACACCTTAAAGAAAACCTTGGCAAAACTGTGCCAAGAAACACACCTTCATTGGGACCAACTACTATCCCTTGCCCTCCTCCAGATAAGAGTGGCACCTAGAAGTGGGCTACAATTAAACCCCTTTGAAACTGTGTTTGGAAGACCTTTCCAGGCCTCAGTTCGGAAAGGCGGTCCAGAAATAGCACAAGATTGGTGCGTCATACAATATGCGAAACATATCCAGGAGGTTCTGGCACAACTTTGCAACCTCGAGGATCTCTATGCCTCCTGATCAACCATTGTATCCCTTCAGACCTGGAGAGCAGCAGGTCTTACTCAAGACTTGGCAGAGTGGGGATGCCAAAAACCAGCTGTCAGAAAAATGCACTGGTCCACATGACGTTTTGCTGAGCATACATACTTCTTTGAAACTTGCAGGCATAAAACCCTGGGTACATCATTCCAGAGTTAAGCAAGCACCAGAAGGAACTGACCCAGAGACAGAGTCCCACTGGTCTTGTGAACCCATTGAGGACTTGAGATGTATATTTAAGAAAAAGACAAAAACTTGAATGTTACTGACTTCTTTTCCAGTTATTGTTGCAGGATGTCCAAAGATTCACTTTCCTGGATTTTTTTTTTTTAAAGATTTCTTTATTTATACAAGCACTGGGTACAGCCAGAAGTGCGGGAGGGTGAGAAAATTCACCAGAGCCAGAGCCGGGAACAGAAAGGCAGAATGACGAAATACACTGCTGAGGGGAGCAGCGGGTGAGGCAGGAGAGGTCTGTCGTGCCATGTGGGACCCTCCCCATTGGCCGGGATTGAACTGGCACTGCAGAGGCTGTGGGCAGCCCCACAGTCCAGCACTCAACTGCTGTGCCACCAGGGGAGGCCCGGATTCACTTTTCTGAAGAAACCCTAAGATGACTAACATGAACAAACCAATCTTCTTCCTTTCAAAATTTAAGAGATGTGAAATAACATCTAGAATCATGCATATGCTGGCAGTATTTTTTTTTTTTTTTTTACACAGAAAGGCTTTCAATCTTGATTTTGGTATTTCCTTTTAACTTTTTTGCTTTTTTTTTAACTTCAAGGTTTATTTTCTGCTTGTTTTTGTTACTTTGGCCTATGAGTGAAACTGCAGTTGTATAAGATACCCCACGCGTGATAAATCATTACTAAAGAGCTCTTTGTGTCTATATGTTGTATGTCTATATGTCCTTTCCTTGTGTCCTTGTCTTGGCCTCTAGTGGTTGACAAATTGGTATGCATAGTGCCTATAGACAGTGAAAAAAAAAAGTCTTCAGTTATGAGGAAAAGCTAAAGGTTATGGTTTGATTGTCAACATTGTACTACTGAACTAAGCCGGTGCCTTCATAGAGATTGAATATTGTTGTTTCTGCTGCTTTCTGATATTTATGGCAAAGCTTCCCAGAAATCTAAATTCAAGTACAAATTTGGTAGCCTGTCATTTGGCCGATGCAAGGAAATTTTGTGGAACCTCAGTAGAGCTCCTGAGACACTCCACATTTCCTCCCTTTCCTCCTGGGAAAGGTATTAGATGAATTTGTCCTATTTAGCTTACCTAGTAGAGAAAACTAGAAGGGAAGCATTGTCACTTGGGAAAACGGGTAACACCTTGACCTGATTATGTATGTAAATTGTCAATGGTGATTGTCGCCTTGTAATATTGTACACTTCAATTGTTTATCGACAGAAATTGTTTCTGGAGAAAATAGGGGTAAAAGGCCTCAACAGATTCCTATTGATGGAATTGTTGAGAGTAAAAATTTCCTACAAAGGACTGAATAGATCTGGAGATTCACCTGATTTTTACTAAGTTTTGACATAATACCGGTAATTTTTTTTTGCCTTTTGTTCTGAATCCACAAAAATTTTCTTGTTTTGACTGACCAGGATGTGCAGCGATGTTGAATTTTTTCTTTTTTCAGCAGAGCTAACTTGTGTTCACATTTTCTCTCCCCTTCATACCAACACAGCATAAAAATAGTGGTAGTAATTTTTTTTTACTACTTATCTCAGAGACTTTTTTGCATAACTTCTGTAGGGATTTTGTCTGCTTAAACTAAAAAAATTGGACATGAGTTTCTTTGTGTGGCTTTGAGTGGAGTTCTTCCAGGAAGTTGAAGCAGAGCTGAACCAAGAAGAGGAGAACCTGTTGCTTTGTTTGTAGGGTTCCAGAGACCTCCAAAGAAGGTGAGGAAGCTTGCCTCCATTGGCAGGACTGGACAACCTGGCAAATGAAAAAGTCCTGGTACCCTCGAGAAGAGGAAAACCCAGGTGGAGTCTGATGAGACCAACTTTGTTCCTGAAGCCTAAATGGGCCAAATGTCAAGAGTTCACTCTGATCCTATATGGAGTATTCCAAAAGCCAGCTAAAATTGCTGTTTAGTTATTCTGCCCTATGATTTTATGCAAAAATAGGTAATATGGCTTACAAGTAGATTTAGTTTGCAAACTTTTGCTGTGCCGTCAAAAGAATTTGGGCTCAAGGTTGAGAGAACATGGTTTTTACATAATTTGAACCAATTTTAAGCTTTTTTCTTGTGATTTTGACATGTTTGCTGTCTTGTTTTGGCTAATGCCTCCAGATTTTTTTTTGTTTTTGTTTTTTGTTTTGGCTTGCACTGATGAACTCTTTTTCCAGGAATGGAGGACTTTTGCTTTCCACAATGGACAATACCTGGAAAGACTGGTTTTCTTTCACACTGGAACCCTGAAAAATTTTCATCTGAGACTGTATCCCAGCATCCATATAATTGATCTTCATCACCATGGAAATGGTGGCAAAAAGTGAAAGGGGGGAATTGCTGGGGGGAAAGGATGTCCTGAGCTAATTCCATCAGGCTTTGTGGACTCCACCCCCACTCCAGTCAAAGCTGTGAAGACACTGGGAACTACAAATCCCATCATCACCCAAGGGAGGGTTGCTGGGACCTGAGGGTGGAGTTAAGCAGCCAGGTTTGGTATAAAACCTTGCGGGGGGTGGGGGATCCTTGTCTTCATGGCTCTAAGCTCACCGCCAGGTCTCAGTGTGCCATTGGGATTCCAGGTCAGCGAACACGGGTAGGATGCATTTAAGACTTTATCTCCCTCTTTTCTCCCAAGTTGTACATTTCCTCATGTCCCCTTCCCTTGTAAATAAACCTTTTATTAACCTTTGTGTGTGCCTGCAGTGGAGTATTAATAAGTCCCTTTTAAGCGCGCGGGTGAGGCCCCACAGTCAGGCACCCCGTTTTATATCGGGGCTGCCCTGTAACACTTTCAATTCTCAGATTACACGCCATTGATCTGAGAAAATGGGGGCATCACACCCTGAAGGACCTGTTTCCCCATCTCATCTCCAGCTGGCCTCGTTATAATCAGTCACACACAGACAGTCACAGCAAACAGCCCTCAGAACAGCCCGTCACAGCTGGTGCTCCTGGTATCCATTACGTTCAGCCTCCAGTACTGGTTATCAGCCCCCGGCCTCACCCAGACACTACACTGCCACAGTCAGTTTGCATGAATTCATCAGGAACAGAAATTATTATGCAGACTTTTTAATCTTGCTTTGTCAGACCTTCATACAGGAACCCTCAGACTGAGAGCTCCTAAGAGCCAGGAGTCAGGGCTCAGGACCACGCCAAGTTCTCACCACCAGAATTGGCCTGCGGTACCTGTATCATTGGGAAAATTCCTCTTGAGGCTCCCATGACATTTGGGGTTTCTGGACCTACCAAGGGGTTGCCTTCTTTACCCTCATGACAGACCCTTGTACCCGTTAAATAGGTGCCAGTTTACTGTTGTCTTGCAGCCTCTGAGATCAGTCTGGTTTCTGGAAACACAACATTCCAGACAAAGCCTTGGTAACATATCCGTATTTCCAATTGTCTATTAAAGAGAAGGGGAAAAAGAACTTTACTGGATTTATGCAAACTTTTTTTTAACAATTTATTTATGCATAGAAGAGCTGGGGTATAGGCCAGAGGTGGTGGGGAGGCTGGTGAGGAGATTCACCAGAGACAGAGTGGGAAACAGAACAGGCAGATCTACTGAAATACACTGCTGAGGGGAGCAGCGGGCAAGTAGGGAGAGGTCTGCTGCACCATGTGGGCAGCTCCCTGGCAGGGGATCCATCTCAGGCCATCACGGTGTCTCTTCCAGGTGTTTCCTTCCACGTCTCTAAGTTCTTGGTTCAAGTCCAAAGCCAAGAAGCAAGGGGCCTTCTCCACATGTCTCTCTCCTGTGCGTCTCCGGGTGCTCTCTGTACTGATAATCCTTCATGTTCTGAGCAAACAGCCCACCAGAACAGCCCATCACAGCTGACACTCCTGGTGTCCGTCCTGTTCAGCCCCAGAACTTGCCGTCAGCCTCCTGAGTATCCTGCCCCTGGTACATCAGAGGGCGTCAGTGTCCGGCACTCTTTGGGTCATCAGCAGGGCAGGATCTCAGTTTAAAACAAGAGCTTTAGTTCAAAGAAAACAGATAATGAGTCATGTAGCATGTGCATGCAGCCTGTGTGTTTGCAGGTTCCTGTACTAGGTATGGGCCCTTCCTCCCTGGCACCCTCTCAAAAGGACAGAGCTGAGGTAGAGGACAGGGCACTATCTGTGGTTCTCACCCATGTGCTCAATTGCAACCACTCAGGCTCAGGGAACAGCAATGAGGTTTCTTTAACAAACAGGAGAGCAGGGAAATAAAGAGTTTCTAAGGGCTCAGTGGCAGCTGTTCACCCCAGATAGTGTCCGCAGTGTCCAATAGTCCCAAATTAAGGCTGCCGTGCAAGGTGGTACAGTCCCGTCAGGGAGGGCTTGGAGGTGGGGCACAGCCGCAAGCACTGGGCCAGGATCCAACTCACAGTGGCATCGGGAGGTGCTCGCAGGGGGTGCTCCCCTCTGAGGTGACACCCCAAAAGGCACAGCCACAGTCTGAATGCCAGGCTGGACTGGAAGGAGGCAACAGCAGTGGGAGGTGGTGCCACACAGACAACAGCATGACAGGTCGGTCTCAAAGGGGAACTTGCTGCTGTAGCCCCAGTGGGCTGCATGCCCTGGGTTGGTGTGGGGTGGACAGAGAGCCCCTACTGCCAGATTGGCTGCGGCCTTTGTCCATGACACTAACGGGGGCTGGTGGTGAAGTGCCCACCTACTGTCTCCCTCTGCCATTCCCTCTGCTGGTTGCAGTGGACACAGCTGTCAGGGTGGTGTGGGCCCTGTTCTCAAGCTGCGGCCTCCTGGAGCCTGCCAGGGCAGGTGGGGTCCATTCAAATCCAGCTGAAGCCCCCATAGCTATCATCCCTAGCCCACGAGGTGGCCTCAGCGAAGCTGTCCTATGGCACCCACTGCAGGGCGGCCTTGGTCCTGCCCAGAAACAGCTCCTGTGGGGGCAGGGGAGGGGGAGCCTAAGCCCTAGGGGCTCCTGTGCTTAACCCTGGCTTGCTCTGGGGGAGGGGCTGTCTGAAGGCTGCCTGCCACTGGCAGGAAACCCCCCTCTGCCACCACCTCTAGAGCTGTGCCCACCATCTCCCACCCACACACATAGGGTACCAGGGCAGGAAACCCCCACTGCTGCTGCCAGCCCTTTCAGCCTCCTGCTCCCACTGGCCTCTGGCTATGCCCACTGGGGCAGCCCCACGAACAAAGCCCGCATGTCCCACCACTCAGGGGGCAGGACAGAGCTGGGTAAGGCCCAGGGGTCTGGAGTCAGTGTCACACACTATACTATTATATACAAACATACACACATTCACACATATCTATTAATGCCTTTAGTAAATTTTACTTGAAAAAATTGCATCATAAATTTGTATCAAATGAGTGAGAAATCCATCTAGGGATAGTAGCAGGCCCTCCGCATCTCTCCTTCACATGCTTCACAGTCTGAAATGTTGGGTGGCATCCCCACCCCTTTCTTACAACCCAGATGTTACATTAGGATATGCTGTAAAGTCCACCTCTAAATATATCCAGATCAAACGACTTCCTGTTATTTTCCTGATCTCACCCCATAAAGCTACCAAATTTTTCCATCCTAGAATCTGTGCTAGTTTCCTACATGTATCTTCCCACCTCTCACCTTCACCTCTTGATTCTGCACAGCAGCCAGACGGAGGCTTCTAAAGAGAAGTTGCACCATGTCTGTCCAGAAAGGTCTGTTAATCCCACATCTTACTCAGAGAAAAGGTTATGAATTCCAAACCAATCTTCAGTGACAAGCCCAAATATTTGGCAATTATTTCCTTTTATAGAAAATTGTAGGTTTTTCACCTTGAAACATAGCAAAAGCCCAGTGTATCAGTTTAGTGAAAATCCAGCAGCCAAATATACTACGTGGCCGTCAAGTTTCCCTTTGAAAATACATTTAGATTCACATAATTTTAAGCTTATTACATAAAGGTTTTAAATATAAACCATCAAAATCTTTAGCTATATAATCCCACATCTGGACTGAATCATGGTCGTATGGATATTTTTTAAAATTCCAGTTTATTTATTGATCAGTAACATGTAACATTTGACAATGATCAGAGAAGAAGCTTCCTGTGTGTAGGGAGATGACAGTGTCATCACACCTGCTAGGAAGTGGGTCACTTGCACAGTCACTACTGGATTCTATCAGACCTGCTGTCATGCTGAGGCTTCCCCGTGAGCAAAGTATGACAAGTGGTCACTGCCGGGCCAGCAGGAAGACGGAGCTCACTCCTGACACCAGGCACCACCTGAATCATGTGTTTGTGTTTCCTTGTTATGGCGCTGAGCCTTGGTGTTATTAAACACAATGAGATTTTCTTAATGAACGTGGTGGTTTAACAGAAAAGGACATAACCTGGTCCCCTCAATCATTTACTTTCTCTCCACCTTTTTAAAAATTAGTGTTGAGACAATATGAGTTACAGATTCACTGGCTGGAAAGACACAGTCACCTCTTAGGTCACCCCTGGTGTTTATGCAGGAGGTTGGTTTCTCTTGGTCTCTCAGCATGACCATCTCTCAGCAGGGCCCTCAATGCGGAGTTTCAAACGCTACCAAATCTCCCGGCTGGATGTAGATTATTTTCTCTCATTAAAAATATTTAATAGGGCCTCCCCGGTGGCACAGCGGTTGAGCGCTGGGCTGCGAAGGTGCCTGCAGCCTCTGCAGTGCCAGTTTGATCCCTGGCTGCCGGGTGAGGGTCCCACAAGGCGCACAGACCTCTCCTGCTGTACCTGCTGCTCCCCTCAGCAGTGTACTTCATCAGTCTGCCTGTTCTGCTCCTTGCTCTGGCTCTGGTGGACTCTCTCACCCTCCCGCGCTTCTGACTGTACCCAGTGCTTGTATAAATCAATAAGTAAATCTTTAAAAAAAAAACAAAAAACGCTGGTGTTACACTTTCCAGTCCCGAAACAGTAATGACATACATGTGAGTCAGGGAGAAGATCATGGGCTCTCTGAGGGGCCATTTCCTGCTCGGTTTAGCTCTCACTGGACGTGGTGGTCAGCAGTGGAGTTTGACCACCGGTGGACATGCATCTGGCTCTGTCATCAGGGCTGCTGTCGTCTCATAGGTCCTAATGTCCGACAAGGATGCACCCCGTCTCATGTCATTGGTGCAAAAAAGATTTAAGTCATTCAAGACTTTTACGTCTCTGACTAGAATTCATCCCACGTTGTTTTGTTGTTTCAGTACAATGTGACCCGTTGGGTCCTCTAATAATTATAACCATTTCATGTCACAGCTTCCCCTGACCCACCCACCAGCACCTACTGTCGCTCCCCACGTTCCATCGAGCAGAGAGCTCGAGCACAACATTCGAGGGTCAAACCGTAAAGAGAGAGCAGGAATGTCACATAGCACAGGATTAACACCTCCCTCACTTACGTGTGGGCGATACTGACAGAACCTGCACACGGGGGGCCCTGGTCCCTGTGACTGGCAGGGACAGCCACACACACAGACTGTCTGGCTCAGCCACTGAGCAGTCTCCTCCCTGCACAGATGTGCATGAGTCTGAGGGGGACAGAGGGGCCAGGGAAGGACCCGGGGGTGGACGAGCCCATCCTGCAGGAGGGACGTGTGGGTGTGACCCAGGAGGAGACTCTGCAAGAAAAAGTTGTTAAGGCATCAGAGATGGGAGGAAGGTTGTTTGAATGGCAAAATAACAAAGTGAATTACTTAGTTTCCAGGGGTCCAGCAATCTCAGCTCAGGGAGTGTGGAATTGTAGGACTCCAGTGCCCAGAGAAGCGTGACAGGGATCTGGACAGTAAGACAAGTCATTTCAGGAGAGGCTGTGTGCTGCAAATGAGGAAGACACAGCTACATAAATCTCTCTTGAAATTTTGGATGTTAGAGTTTCTCTAAATTGAAGCTTTGAGGATACTCAGTAAATGAAAGATTTGGGGGGAGAGACCGAGGGTTCTGTGATAGCTCACGGTCCCTAAGGCTTGTTGACAGTTTAGCTTCTTGGACATTGTGCTGACCTCGGCTGTTTGAAGATGGGAGAGGATATGGGGACAGGAAGATCGGGGCACAATGTTGCAGTGGTGGTCGCCCCGTCATTTTATTGAAAGAACTGGGAAGGCTACGCTAAGGTTCTGATGGGGTGGGTTGAAACTTCATAGCCTTCAGTGCCTTTCGCAGACTACACTGGACAAGCAACAGTGCATATCTCAGCAGAGCACCACTCAGGTGATGAAAGGTGCTGAGGCTCAAGGGAAGGAAGGAATGATGAGTGGTGAATGGATGGTGAGGTTATCACATAGACACGCATACTTAGGTCCAACATGGGGAGACTGGAAGGTGGCATTTTATTCCTCTTTGTTTACACAGATTATGGCTCCAGTGGTGCCGAATCTCACAGCTCTGACAGAATTCGTCCTCTTGGGGTTCCCCACCCAGGGGACCATGGGCTTCTTGCACCCACTCCTCTTCTCCCTGGTCTACCTGTGTACCCTGCTGGGGAACAGGCTCATGGTCCTCATCAGCACCCTGGACCGGCACCTCCACACCCCCATGAGCTTCTTCCTGAGGAGTCTGTCCTTCACGGACCTCTGCCTCATCACGGCCACGGTCCCCAAGTCCATTGCCAACTCTCTGAGGCACAGCAGCTCCATCTCCTTCCTGGGCTGTGTCCTCCAGGTCTTCATGCTGGTTATTTCAGCAACTGCGGAGCTTCACCTGCTCACAGTGATGAGCCTTGACCGCTATGCTGCCATCTGCCACCCCCTGCACTATGACATCATCATGAGCAGGGACAGGTGTGTGCAGTTGACAGCTGTGTCCTGGCTGGGTGGGGGTCTCTATGCTGTGATGCACACAGCTGGAACCTTCTCCTTGTCCTACTCTGGGTCCAACGTGGTCCACCAGTTCTTCTGTGACATCCCCCAGTTATTGGCTTTTTCCTGTTCAGGAGATTTAATTAACAAACTTGTCCCCATTCTCATTAGTGTGATATTGGATATGGGTTGTTTTCTTTTCATCATCATTTCCTATGTCCACATCTTCTCTGCTGTTAGGAAGATCCCATCCACAGAACGGAAGGCCAAAGTCTACTCCACCTGCTTCCCCACCTGCTGGTTGTGGTGCTATTTGTCTCCACTGGACTCTTTGCTTATCTGAAGCCGACCTCAGGGACCCCGTCCATGTCTGACCTGGTTATTTCTATGTTCTACACGATGGTGCCCCCCACCTTTAATCCTGCCATATACAGTCTGAGGAACCAAGCCTTGAAGACAGCTGTGGGGACTCTGATGAAGAGGAGACTCACCTATATGTAATAGAGATGTTGACTTCATGAGTCCATTATGAGACACATATTTTAAGTTTTCACATTATATGCCTCTTCATATTTTTTTTCTTTATACAAGAGCTGGGGTACAGGCCAGAGGCATGGGATGGTGAGAGAGTTTACTGGAGACAAAACTGGGAGCAGAACAGACAGACAGATAGACCGACGACACTGCTAAGGGGAGCAGTGGGGAGACTGGAGAGGTCTGCCGCGCCATGTGGGACTCTCCCTGGCTGGCCAGGAATGGAACCCACACGGCAGAGGCTGTGGACAGCTTCAGAGTGCTGCGCTCAACCCACTCTGCTACCTGGGAGGCACACGCCCCTTTATATTCTTATAATTATATGTAATTCCATTGAATAATTTAAAATATATGCTCGTTTTTAAAATATGTAGTAAGATAACTTCATATGGTCTTGGTTTCAGTCGTTGCTTTAGTTGTTCCTGTTGTTAACTCTTTGGTGCTCTTCGACAGTCTGTGGCGGGAGGGCACTGAGCTTCAGCCTTGTCTGCTGTTCTCCATTCTGTGCTCAGCCGAGAGAGGCGACAGTGGGGTGTCCTCTCAGGCGTCAGCAGAAGTTCCCTCACCGGCAGCCTCCCGGCCTCTGAGGCACTTCCCCTCTGATGTCGCGACCCCCGCGGTCACGGTGGGACCGGGCCCGGGAGGCCAGAGGCCCTGCACGTGGTGAGTGGCGCCCTCCCAGCATGAGAGGGGCTGAGGGTCAAGCTGGCATCTGCGCGGTCACGGCCTCTGTGGACAAGGACCACCCGCGAGGGCAGCCGCCCTGGAGCTCCCGGGCGGGGCCGCGGGCATTGCGGGGGAACAGGCTCGGGGGCGAGGGGCTGGACGGGGCACCTGGGCGGGGCGCCCGGAGCTCAAGGGGCGCCTCTGCGAGCGGGGGAGCTCATCCCTGGGCGTCCCCCTCCTTCCCGGCTGCGAGGGGCTCCCGCCGCGGCCAGCACGCGCTCCGAGCCGCCGGCCTCAGCTCCAGCTCCCGCGGCCACCGCCCCGGCCTCCTCGCCCGTCCAGCACGTGGTCATGTCCTCTCCCCGCTGAGTCTCCGTTTTTAGGGGCTCGCGGCTGCGGGACATGTCCTGGCAGGCGCCTGCGACCAGCGGGGTCCCCCAGGGCTGTCCACAGGAGCAGCGCGCAGGCCCCAACTGCCCGCGGGCAGCGGCTGGACACGCCCCGCGCTCTGTCCGCGTCAAGGCGGGGTCTGGGCCGCTCCTTGAGGCCCCGTGAGGCTCGCGGGCCCTGCGCCTGGTGGACACTGTGGATGGAGCCCTGCGGCGCGGAGGTCGCTCAGGTGCGCTCAGACACACAGCCCCCCCCCCACACACACCCCACAGGAGGGCCTGCGGGCGCACACAGCACAGCCCCGGGGGAGAGTGTCCCCAGGAGGATGAAGCCCGGCGTGGGCCCCTGAGGGCGTGGGGCTCGCGGGTGCTCCCCCCGCACCCAAAAAGCCACCCCTGGACCTTTGTTGCCTCTCCCTGGGCAGCGTCACCCCAGCGCGCCCCTTTTATTCATGCTATGGGGAAGCGCAGCCTGGACCCGACTCCAGGTGCAGGAATATAAACCCCCGTCTAAGTGACCAAAATATCATTTAAGTATATTTAAGTATATTAAGTATATTTAGGCAATATGTCTGTTTTTAGCACGATAAATCTCTCTTTTTTAAAAAAAAGATTTATTTATTTATACAAGCACTGGGTACAGTCAGAAGCGCGGGAGGGTGAGACAATTCACCAGAGCCAGAGCGGGGAGCAGAGGAGGCAGAAGGACTGAAGTACACTGCTTAGGGGAGCAGCCGGCGGCAGGAGAGGTCTGCGCGCCATGTGGGACCCTCCTCCGGTGGCCCGGGAGCAGCCAGGGATCGAACTGGCACTGCAGAGGCTGCGGGCAGCTTCGCAACCCAGCGCTCAACCGCTGCGCCACCGGGGAGGCCCTAGCATGATAAATCTCTTGATGCAATAACATTTCTGGACTCTCAGGGACTTAAGAGAATCATTACATCTCAAGAAAAAGTACTATATTGAATAAAAATACAGTTTCTTTGTTGATTTTAAGAAAATAGCTAAAAAATCATTAAATAAAAGAAGTATTATCCATCAGCAAAATGAAACTGTAACTGATCAAATGGGGGAAGGTATTTGCAAATTATGTATTTCATAAGACATAATTTCCAAAAATATTAACAACTCATACACCCAGTAGCAAAGCCTCAACAATCAGACTAAAAAACAGGCAGAAGATCTGAACAGACATGGCCAACAGGCCCTTGAGAAAGTACTTGACATCACTCATCCCCAGAGAACACAGTCAAATCATAAGGACACCGCAGGTCATCTGGGAGTCAAGGGATGTGGGGTGAAGGGAGCGCCTGGACACTGCTGGTGAGGGTACAGATCAGTGCCCTCATGTGGAAAGCTATGGAGGTTTCTTTTAAAAATTAAGAACATAAATGTTATATGACCCGGTAATTCCACTCTACAGATATAGGCATATTGGACAATAAAGAAACACGAACCCCTGTGTCAGTACAACAAATAAATGAAATAGATAGTAGAAAAAAAATCCACAAAAAAATGAGAGCTTTTCTTTAAAAGATAAGATAGACAAACCCTCAGTGAGACCAGGGGGGAAAAGACAGGAGCTGAATAAAATAAAAAATAAAACGGGGATTGCAACTGTTACCACAGAAATAAAAAAGAGAATAATGGCTGATTGTGAACAATTACCTATCGTGTAACCTGGCAGGAATGCCTGAGTCCCTGAAGCATGCTTTGTGCCAACATTGAATAATGGAAAAATGGACCAGACAAGCCAATTAAGAGAACATGAGATTGAAGCACTAATTAGAAAGTTCCCCAAGAGGAATGAAAACCAAGTGCAATTAAGGGAAACAGTTCTCTAAATGACAGAGGTGGCAGCAGAAAGCAGCCTTGGAGACACCGGGCTTTGCAAAGTGGCGGCAGGTGTGGGTTATCCCCAATAGAGGTCTTCATTGAAAAGAGACTCTATCTTGAAGCCCTTGGTTGCATCTCAAGATCTTTTACAAAATTCAAATGCGCAGCTTTATATTAAATTGGTATAATAATGGGTGGAGGTCCTTTCTGGAAAAAAACTGACTCCTTTAAAAATGAGTATTCGAGACCTTTTAAAACCTCTGCATCCCTTCCCAAGGAAGCTCAGCTGTGAACCAGCTCTGCCCATGACGCAGACTCCCCTGCCAACGTCCCACCTCCAGTTATGAACTGAGAGACTAGGGTTGCACAGGGAGTGTGTGAAGCTTCTGATTTGAAAGTAAAGGGAAATGTAACTTGATATTAACTGACAGAAGAAACCTAGTGGAAACAATGTGTTGCAGTGAACAGAAGAAAAAGGCTTAGAAAAGTGTATTCCTATTCCTTGTCACTTCAATGTGGGGAATTTAGCTTTTCCCTGCTGAGTTGTCAAGATCCTTCTACACTTATATATTAATCATTTATCAAATATATGGTTTGCAACCTTTTCTCCCACTCCCTGGAAGCCTTCACATTCTGCTGATGCTGCTCCCTTTGCCATGCAGAAACTTTGTACTTTCATGTAGCCCAGAGTGTTTATTTTGTTCTTGCAGATTGTGCTTTTGGTAGCACTTTCCAGAGATCATTCCCAACACCAATGTAAAGATTGCTTTCCCGTGTTTCCTCTAGGATTGTTACAATTCCACCTCTTATGTTTAGTGTTTAATTCATTTGAGATGACTTTTATGTACAGTTTGAGATTAGAGTCCAATATATTCTATTGATTGCGGATGTTGCGTTGTGCAACACTGTCAGTACCAGGCTTACACCAGCAGGGGGACCTGGGGTGGTGGTCACTTCCGCCCAAAGATGAGTCACTTCCGCCCAAAAGCGGAGGCTGATGCAACAGTAACCAGATGTTGCAAATCCACGTAAAGTGCATGCGCAGGCTTTCCGAGATATAGCCCCTCCCCTAAAATAAAGAGAGTTCCTGCTTCCAGCCAAGAGAGTGCACGCGTCTTTTCATCCCTAGCCCCTCTGCCGTGTTCCTGAACCCCGTCGGCCTGCAGGCAGGACCGGCAAGTGGCACCCGAACAGGGACACGAGTACGAGGGATCCTCTGAGGGACCGATCAATCAGTAAGGTAAGGATTAGGTAAGTGATCGGCATCATGGGCAATACCATGTCCAAGGGCCAACTTGTTAGAGCCCTGCAACTTCTGCTTAAACATTATGGAACTCCCATTAAGGTTCAGACCCTTAATGATCTAGTCTCAGTCCTCGCAAATACCAGCAAATGGTTCTTTCAGCAGTACACCGTCTCAGTAAGAAACTGGGAAAAGGTCAAAGCAGACTTCCTTCTTTACAGGGACCTTTATGGACCCCAAACTATCCCCCCCTGTATTCTTTCTGTGTGGCAGCTAGTCCATGATGCCCTTAGTGATGGGGGAGCAGCTGCTTATGAACTAGTGGCTGAGGTATTGCACTCTGCAGCTCAGTTCGAAAGCAAAAAGCCTGCCACATACTCGGCTGCAGCAAGCTCAGCCACAGAAACCCTCCCTTCTCAATCCTCAAATCCGGGGGTAGATTCCTCTTCAGAGGAGGGGAATGTGGAGGACAATACAAACTATCCACCTCCCTATGATAGACCACCCCCATCAACCAAAAATCGGCGGCATCCCTCCCCCACCACTCTCCCCTCTGCCCCTCCACTCAACTCCCATGGCTCTGACCCAGACCTTCCTGGGCTTATACAGTCCCTAACTTCTGTTCTTTCGAGATTTGTACCCTCCAACTCTGAAAATTCTCGGAATCCCTTCTGGCCTGCCCGGTCTCAGTTGTTCAAAATGATCAGGGACAGCAGGTCCGGCAACATTCGGCACTGCCTTTCCAAGACCTCAAGCTCTTAAAAGAATCTATCAGAGACTATGGACTTCAGAGCCCTTTTATTCACCAAATGTTAGACACCTTTGAAACCTTTATTATGACACCCAATGACTGGAAGGATACTTTCCGCGTGGTTTTGAGCCCGGGGGATTATCTTTTGTGGAAGGGTCAGTTTACAGAGCTCTGTGACCAGTATGCTCAAACCAATATTCAAAGAGGTTTTCCCCAACAAACTAAAGAAATGTTAACCAGGGAGGGTCCCAATTATAGTACTAATCAGCAACAATGTTTATATAATCCTGCTGTTTTTGCACAAGTAGCCTTGGCAGCAAAATCAGCTTGGAAGGCACTGGGATCCAGGGGACAGCCTCACCAATCCCTTACAAAAATCCTTCAGGGCCCCTCAGAGCCATTTGCTGACTTTGTAGCTCACCTTCTAACAGCAGCCTCTAGAATTATGGGTGAGGGCGAGCCTACCTCTATACTACTCAAACAATTGGCATTTGAAAATGCTAACAAATGGTGCCAGGAGGCCATTCGCCCATGGAAGGATAAACAGGATATTTCTGGGTACATACGCTTGTGTAAGGATATTGACGGGGCTACCGTTACAGGCACCATCATGGCGGCGGCTCTGCAACCATCAGCCCAGCACCCCCCCACCTTTGCAACATGATTCATTGGACAATAGTTAATAATCCCCCTTTCCTTCTGCAAGTTTCCAGAAAGGGGGGTATTCTCCTGTCATTCTTGTCTACCAATTCCACCACTGGACTCCCTTCTATAGTGTTTTTCAATCTATCGTTCAACAATCAATCCTCCCTCAATTGTACCTGTCACCTTTCCTCTTGTTGGTCCAGAACCCTCAGCAATTCCTTTGTTGTCATGCGTTTCCCTAAGGTCGTTATTACGCCTGTCATTGTGTCTGAGTCTACTTCTCAGGTAATCATCCGAAATCGATGAGCAGGTCTGGCATTGGTTGTTGGCGCCTTGATCTCTGTCTTCTCGACGCTGGCAGCTGCGGCCCCAGTGGTCAGCGGCCTAGATCTATCCAACTTCGTACTCAACGCAGATATCAACAGCCATCTCCAGTCGGACTACTCCAAAATCTCCAGCACCTTTCTCACACAAAATTCCATCAACGACCATCTCGCAGTCGGACTACTCCAGTTGAATCCACAAGTTTCCTTAATACAGGAAGAAATTGACTTATTGACTTTAACTGCTCATGTTCCTTGTATTCCTACCTATGCCTTCACGTGTGTTACACCTGCCATCCTTTTCAACTATTCCTTTCAAGTTCATACCCTTAATGCCTACCTGCGCGGCCCGTGGAACCAAACCTTTCTCAATTTTACTGCACAATTGGCTAATCAAATTCTAACCATTAACAACATCCGTGCTTCAGTACAAAATCCTTGGGGGAAGCAATATCACTCCTAGGTACAATCCTCTTCTGCCTGGAAATCATTTTCTACATCTGTGGTGCCAGTGGAATAGACGTGGTGTCGGTGGGATAGACGAAAAATCTGCAAGTAACTCTCCAAAACGTGCGCTTTTCTCCATTACAGCCCACTGAAAATCCCAGGGTGTGGATAAACACTGCCCTTGACCACCTGTAGGCCAATGATGGGTAAGATGGTGGTGTACCCGTAGCAACCTAAGACAGCTCCACTACCTTACCTAGGATACTGGTAGTGGGTGGCTATGACGGGTAAGCACGTGAGTACGACTGCCACAACCTAAGACAGGCCCAGTGTGTGTCCCCCCCCCATCAATAAAGTAAAAATGGGGGAGATGTCAGTACCAGGCTTACACCAGCAGGGGGACCTGGGGTGGTGGTCGCTTCCGCCCAAAGATGAGTCACTTCCGCCCAAAAGCGGAGGCTGATGCAACAGTAACCAGATGTTGCAAATCCACGTAAAGTGCATGCGCAGGCTTTCCGAGATATAGCCCCTCCCCTAAAATAAAGAGAGTTCCTGCTTCCAGCCAAGAGAGTGCACGCGTCTTTTCATCCCTAGCCCCTCTGCCGTGTTCCTGAACCCCGTCGGCCTGCAGGCAGGACCGGCACAACACCACACTGATAAAGAAGGGGAGTCGTGGAGCAGATTGCACAAGGCAGGATGCTGCTGAGAGCAAGATCCTGGCCGTTTTTATTGATAGAATAATCTTAGAGCATAGGCTACGTGTGTTAGGAGGACAAGGAGAAAAGGGTGGGTGAAACTCAGGAATGTTATCTAGAGTTTGGGGGGACACAAGTCTGCTGAACATGTTATCAGCTTGATGAGCAGGTGTTGTCATTGAGATTAGACCCCAGAGCTGTGGCCATGGTCCTAATTGTATCAACAAGGCATTCCACTGATCAGCTTCTGGGGTCACTTGTTATGCATTGGTCCTCAGGTCCCTGGGCATTCCTGGTCATACCTCATGATGTATTAGTTGGGAGTAAGTTTATGCATCTGTCCTCAGCCCCCTGGGTGTTCCTGTCATACCTCTTGATGCACACACTTCCCAGAGTGATCAAGCTTTCTGCTCTTGATTGATATGAAAGGCACTTTGTAAGTTTTGGCTCATATGACTGTGACTGGACAGTTCTGACCTTTGTATAGGAATGCAGAACTGCAGGTAACCATAATGGTTGCTGAGCAGGCCGCTTAAGTCTAGCAGACCCTCATGTCCCCCTTTTTTATTTTATTTAAAGAGAGGAAAGACAAGCGGAGGGGGAGTAGGATGGGCTTCCAGGTGGACGATAGGCCAGGCAAAGCGTCCTCATTGCTTGTTCCTGTCTTCTGACTTGTATCCGGCGATAGCAGGAGCATCCTATTAAAAAGAGGATAACAGCAAGAAAAATAATGAGCAGCAATTGAATAAGTGATTGCAGGGATAGGCTGGTCAGCCAAGTGTTTGGATTTGTAAGGGACGAAAAAGCCAAAAGGCCATCAATGGTTTCTTGAGATGTTTGCCTTTTAAACCGGTCCAACTGGATTGACAATCATTCTTGCAGATCATCAAAAGAGGAAGCCAGTGGAGAGCTGAAAGCTCTTAACAAATCCTTTTCATGAATATCCCAGGAATATGAAGCTAAATTTTTAGCAGTATAATTAGTGACACATAATCGGGTAAATCTGGAATCACATCTCAGAAGAGAACGAGTCCATAAGGCTTGTTGATGTTCACCAAGCCATAGCACTGCTGATTCAACAGCATCTAGATTAAGTTCAAATCTGCTGGTCAATGTGTGCCTGTTCCAGCAAGTCCTGAGTAGTATTGATGTACCTCACTGGCAGTTTGTAATGATTTGGCCAATGCAGTAGATGCTATTGCTGCAGTAGCAGCCAAGGAGACTAAGAACATGATCCCAGCAATCAATGTGCCTAAAAAGCGTCGCACATGGCAGACTTGGTCTAAAGCCTGAACTAAGAGATTTAAAGGGGAGCCACCGTCCCATGGACGGATCAGATTGACTGGAATCCCTGCATGTTTATGTTGTTTAATAAAGAAAATTGAATGTTTAGATAAAACCAAAGAATCAATACATGAGGTGACTGTAGTACCTTTTGGAAAAGAAATACTATCCTGTGAGCATAAGGGCAAAGGAGGAGATGAGCAAACAAATAGGGATGGGAGGTGCAAACTTCAGCAAAGTTGCATTTGACATCTCCCCACTAGGGCCAGAGAATCAGGATTTTTGCACTTCCTTTTTGAAGACTGGTTCTCCATCGATGGAAAGGTGAGTCTCAAATTCTGCATGTTTGGGATCAGATTGTTCGTGGGGTTGTGCCGAATCATGGTAGGGTTTAACGCACCGGCCGGGAATCCACTGGACACCCTGTGGAGACATAACCGCTGCATACCCTCTCCCCAGGAGAGTAAAGGATCTGGGCCTAACTAGTGAGGATTAGGCAACTGTTTGTATAACTCTAAAGGTTTATGATCATTTTCTTTAGGTGTGGAGAAATGGAGTGTAACTGGAGTGACTAGGCTCTGATCTGTGCCTCTATACTGTAGATGATTTAATGTGAATAGAGCTTTCAAAAGTTGAACATGAGGGAAGGATCATTCCCCCTTTTGTTTCGTAAGGAAAAGTTTAAGAAGTCCATTAGCTCGTTCCACAATAGCTTGACCTGTGCGGTTATAAGGAATCCTGGCAGTGTGCTGAATGTGCCACTGAGCTAAAAAGGTAGTAAGAGATTTAGAAGTATAAACTGGGCCATTATCAGTTTGAATATGGGGGAAGCCAACCCATTACTGCAAATGCCGAGTAGAGATGACGAATAACATGAGAAGAACGTTCACCGGGCTGAGCCGTGGCCCATAGAAATCCTGAAAAGGTATTTACTGTGGCATGGAGACAAGATAAGTGACCAAAAGAAGGGAAGGGGGTGACATCCACCTGCCGTAAGTCAGTGGTTTGAGGGGCCCGCGGGTTAATAGCCGAGGGAAAAGTAGGGCCGGGGCACTGACCAACAGGCGAGCGCCAACAATGCCCCGTGCCTGTGCGGGGGGATGTTCCATGTTTTGCTCGACTGTGAGCTCCTTGGTGACAGAAGGAATGGCAAGGTATAGGCTCTGCAAGCACGTTTCACACCTCAGGGCTGCATCAGCCCTGTCATCACCCCAGACAGGGGCCTGGGAGGCCGGAATGACGCGAATGTGAGCAATAAGAAGGGGATGGACACAGTGACGAAGCAAAGTTTGTAAAGAGATAAAAGCCCGTAACGGGGCTTCATCAATGCAGTGTTAAGCAGAGCAGAGGGGACGTCTAGTGCTGGGAGGTTACAGATGAGGAGTCCGAAATGATATTAAGTGACTGAAGGAAATGAAGAAAGAGCCAAAATAGCAGCTGCTCGTTCAGCGCGTGGGGCCGAAGCGGAAGGCGCGGGGCAGGCAGTCGGCCGCGGGGCAGCAGCCTGGGCACCGGACCCTGACCCGGCGGCCTGGGGCGGAGGCGCCGTCCACGAGAGTCAGGAGAGCCTGGGGATGGGAGAACTGACCACGACATTGAAGGAATGACGAGGGAGAAGCTGTGGGGATTGAATGCGTTTATCGGGTGGGGTGGAAGAGAAGCATGAGCCGACATAATCCTGGACAACAATCTGAAATTGCTCTGACTGAGCGAGGAGCCATTCTGTGTCCTGCTCGCAGAGGACTGTGTTAATAGAGGCGGGATCGCAGCCAGATAAGGACAGACAAGGGAAATGGCTTTTTTTGTAATAAGGAACATCTTTGAGAAAAATAAGTAGATAGATGACTTTTTGGCTGGGAGGGAAGGAAAAGCCGTTCAAAAATGTGAAAAGGTGAGGTCACAGTTTTTCCACTTATTGAAGAGACTGTTATTTCCCCGTGGTGTATCTTTCTGGAAGGCCAATAAGGCAAGAAAAAAAAAAAAAAAGGAATTCAACATCAGAAAAGAAGAATTAAAATTGTGTCTCTTTGGAGACAGAATAGCCTTCTATAGACTGCCCAAGAAACTCCCTCCAAAGACAATCACAACTGATAAACTCAGGAAGGTTACGGGATAAAAAACCAACTTACAAAAAATAATTATATTTCTATACTAATGATCCAAAAAGAAAGAAAGCAATTCCATTTAGACAAACTTCAAAAAGAGTACATATTGAGGGAGATGTTTAACCAAAGGGGTAGAAAATCTACACGCTAAAAACTATAGACACCAACAAAAAATTGAAGAAGATACACTACATGGAAAGAGACCCCAAGTTTATGAATCAGAAGAAGAAAGTGTCACAAGGCCAAGAGGCATCTACCAATTCACGGCACACCCTGTGAGAATTCTGAGCCCTTTCACAGATCCAGAATAAATAATTTGAAAATGTCAAGGCACTCCTGAGAAAGGATGAAGCTGGAGGCACCAACTTCTCGTCTTCAAATCCAAAGCTGACGTCATCCAGGAGGCGGTCATCGGGGTGCAGGGGTCACCCATCACCGGCCGTGCCCTCCTGCTAGGCCACCTCTGAGTCTCCCACCATTCTGTCCCGCCCCTTGGTCTCGGCCTCTGGTGACCTCACAACCCCATTTCGGACACAGGACACTGTAAGTTTTGCGAGGCGGTGCCACGGGAGGGTCTGGCCTCAACCTGGGATGAATGAAGCAGCCCAGGAAACTGGGGCGCACTGCAGACCTGCCTGCAGGAAAGAGCGCAGCGGTGATAGGAAGCTGGCAGGGCCCCGCACGTCAATCACTCGCTGAGATTTACTGCAGGCGGCTGCCACTGAGCAGCCCACCGGTGCAAGGGGCACCATCCTGAGGAGCAGGTCACGTGGTCACTGAGGGCTGTTCCAGAAAGTGTTCAGGGTCGAAGGGAGCAGCAGGAGGGTGAAGTAGCCGAGCGCTGCAGGCCCTGTGTCTGTCTGTCTGTCTGGGTGTCAGAGAAGCCAGAATTTTGAAAATCAAGAGTTTTCAGAGGAATCAAGCATGTCCCTGCACTGGAACGTCTTAGGGCCCCACACATGTCACACTCAGCGCCCTCTCGGGGTGCCACTCTCTGTGGGTTTAGACCTTAGTCGGCACCCTAATATTACAGGAGGCCCACGGAGCTCTCTGCTCCCCATTTCTCCCCCCTCCCCCAACCCAGCCTTTTGATTGTCTTGGTAGTTTTGCTGTTGCAGGATGTCACGGAGTGGGAAGAGCTGGACACACGACCGTCCCGGCCTCTGAGCCTCCCTAGCTCCTCTGCCCCCGCTGCTGACAGCTCGTCTCCTCCCACGCCAAGGGGCCCCATGGTCTGCCTGGCCTCAGGCCTGTCCTCTGGGACCTGGGCCCTTTGCATGCAAGCTCGTCTCCATGGAGACGCCTCTGCCTCCCCTGCCCGCCGCAGCAGGGTTCTCCAGCCCAGACACGAACACCCTCCCCGCGTGGGCTCAGAGTCCTGTTGCCAGTTCTTTGTTTTCCCATGTACCTCAGTCTTTAGTTTGCATTTTAACTCATATGAAGTCACTAGCTTTGCACTCAGATATCTTCTCATTCCACTTGGATTAAAACATTCCGGTAACGGTCTCCGCTAAATAAATCCTTTCCCAAACTAAATGAGCACATATGACACTTGCAGAATTATTTTGCAAGAGAACCCAAGATTTTACAAATTCATTAATATTCAGCTGTGGCCTTAACACACAGTGCACGCGTGCTCACTCTCAGGAGAGGTTCTGAGGTCACGGGGGCTCCGGTGTCACTGGGGCTCTGGGTCACTGGAGTCCAGGGGTCACTGGGGTTCAGGGGTCATTGGAGTGCAGGGGTCACTGGGGTTGTGATGTCACTGGGGCTCAGGTGCCACTGGGGTTCCGGGGTCACTGGGTTTCTGGGGTCATTGGAGTGCAGAAGTCACTGGGGCTCAGAGGTTGGGGCTGCAGTGGTCACTATGGCTCAGGGCTCACTGGGGTTCAGGACCCACCCTGACAAGGTCCTTTCTTACTGGCCCTCGGCGACCACGCAGGACGCGGTGCCGATGGTCACGACACCACCCCGGGGCCTGTCACCATCCACCAGCCAACAAGTATCTCCAGTGTCTGGATAACTCCTGGGCATGTCCCACGGCGGGAACCACAAATAAGCCCCATCGAGATGCATGCAGGACCCGACGTGACACCAGCCCAGGGAGCGCCCAGCGACGGCCACCCTGGGGCCTACACGCAGGCCGCGCTGGCCAAGGGGAGACACACCCACCAGGCACAGCTTGACTCAAGCTCTGGTGGCGCTGAGGCAGCAGCACGGGGGTGACTCAGGGTTTCTACAGTGACAGGAACATTCCCCGTCCCAGGTGTCAGCTCCATCCTGCTGCCCTTCCTGTTTCTCCCCAGCGTGCTTCTTCCTTCCTGTCTATTCCCTCCTCCTGCCCCCCTCCCAGGACCCCAGGAGGATGCACGGGGGTGGCGGTGACTTTCCAGCTCCCTGTGGACGAGGCTCATCTGTGGCTCTAACAGGGCCACACCCAGATCCCCACAGTGATCAGGGGAGGCTGATGGGGCTGAGAGGGGACCAGGTCCTGCTCACGGAGTCCCCTCGGACCCCCTGATGGCGCCACTGACTCAGGAGGCTCATTATCGGGGACACTGCCAAGAAGTCCACGGGGACAAGGGACACCCGGGCCCCTCGGGTGAGGTCCCTGAGGAAGGGGAGCCGGGGACAGTGTCAGGGCCTGGGGGGTTTGCAGGGGGGATGGAGAGAGAGAGCCCTGCGGCCTGTCTGTGGAGTCAGTGAGCAGGAGGCCTGGACCCCGGATGTCAGAGGCCAGCACCGCAGAGGGCAGCGGGTGACCGGGCCATCGAGAGAGGTTTGCGTTTCCTCCCGTCTCTTTGAGGGCGAGTTTGTGGGAAGCCACTTCTGGGCCTGCAGGCACGTTACGGCAGACTGGACGCATCTGTCAAATAAGGTGGAGAATTCCCCTTATAATTAAATGTGTTATATTCAGTATAAATATATATTCCATTGAACTGCATTTCAAAGTGTTAGCATTTCAATATGAACAACTGACCTTATTTTTTGTCCTACAAAAGGGAATTTTATTTTTTCTCTTTTGAGGTAATGTGTTTTACAACCCAGTATCATTTCACAATGCATTTTGCATTTCAGAGACTCAGTAGTTAAAATATTCATCTTATAAATGAAAGCTAATATTTAAAACTGCACAGTTCAATTTCACAGTGCCATATTTCTGGGATGAATTTCAAAGAAGGAAAATATTTTTTTTTTACTTTTCTTCAACTAAAGGAGTTCTGCAGCTGGGTTTTTAATATATTTGTGGTCATATACTATTTTAATTATGGTCTATCTGACAATTATTGTTCATAGCCATGATATTTCAGCACTGAGAACATTGAGATGAAAGTGCATTACATGTTGAATATCACATGTACGAGAGCTATTTAGGAACAGTGAGGAAAAATCTTAAGAGGAAGTTAAAATTCACACTAGTAGTATAAAAGGGAAAGCTTCACATGTTCATCCCCAGAATACAACACAATCGTGAGTCACATAGAAATTCATAAACTTTTGAGGCGATAAATATTGATCCTTTTTTCCTTCACACTGAAGTGATAGCCACATGGAGAAATCAGTCTATCATGGATGTGAACATTTTACGTCACTCCACACAGCAACACAGCTATATAAAATATAGTATTATCAATATAAATATATTTTAAGTCACTGAAAGGTTTTGGCAGAGGGCACAAAACAGCAGGTTCTGAATTATTTTCTTGTTTCCATTACAATAGCAAAATTGTTCCTCTAGTCATACAATAATTATATATCACCACATTCCCCTAAAAATCCTGCCTCAATAGGGCCTCCCATCCGTCATCCCATGGGAGCGTGGGGGGAGGATGACATTCAGGGGAGGAGAGTGGGCAGGGCTGCCCCGTGTCCAGACGTCCCCACTCACACACAGGCCTGGGGTGAGAAACAAACCTGCACCCGGGGGGCCTGGGTCCCTGGGACCGGCAGGGACAGCCACCAGGCACAGACCTACGGCTCAGCTCCAGAGCGGCTCCTCCCTGCACAGATGTGCATGAGTCG
>NW_023602073.1:40969907-41008436 GCF_014898055.3 Talpa occidentalis | reverse complement strand
TTACCAGAGGGTTGTGGTCGGGAGGGAATGTGTAGTTTCCAGGTGATGCCCAGGGAGGAGACCTGTGGAGTAATCTTTGAGATAAAGGCAGGTCCATTGTCCGACTGGTAATGGTGTCCACCATAGTAAGAAGAGGGTGTTATCTGCGTTAGGGAGTGGAACACCCGTGAGGCCTAGCAGGATGGAGAGTTGAGGATTGGGAGAGGGAGATGAGAGGATCTTTGACAAAGAGAGTAGAAATCTAACAGACAAGAGGGTGATGGAGGGGAGAGAGCCTGGTGAATGAGCAGGTCCTGGAGCCGATGTGGAGAACTAACATGTACAGGTTGGCCCAGTGTGGGTTTTAAGGCCTGTCTAGCGAGACGAGCAGCTGCCGCAAGTGCACGCAGGCAGGGCTGCCATCATCTTACTGTGGGATTCATTTGTTTAGAGAAATAAACAACTGGTCACTGGACTGGCCCAGGTTGGCCCAGAACCCCTAGAGCAACCCCCTGTTGCTCATCTGTCAATAACAGGAATGGCTTTCCCGGGTCTGGGAGAGTGAAGGCTTATCTCAGAGAGCTTTTTCTGGATAAAGCAGAGCAAACAGGGTGTAGAAACAAAGAAAAGCATGATCATGATCACCAGGCCTACTATGGGAAGGATCCATGGCAGTAAGGGAGAGCTGGTCCAAGTTTGGATGTCCTGGCCCCAGCTTCGGCTGACGAAGTGTCAGTAGAGGGCCTTTGCTGGTCAGATGAGCAAGCCCATGAATGTGTTGGAGGAGGGGGAGACACCTGAGTACACACGATTTCTCACCAAAATCTCTCTCAGACCTTCAACACTTTCTTTTGCTTGCTTTCTTTCTAATGCCATTTCATTTTACCCATCCTGCTTTACATTATCTTAAGGCCCTTCAGAATATCCCTCTTCCATACATTTCTTTTTTCAAACACACATACCTCACCTCACTTGCATTTACCAGACTTAGCAAAACCTTAGTTTTAGAAGGGAATTGAACACCATCTAAACAATGATGAAAAAAGGTAGACAGCCACTGTAGCTTTTCATTCCTGTATCCAGTGATTTAATTTGCAGTGAATGTTGTCCAAAGCCTGCATCTGTGAGGTGATATTAATGTTTCCAATTTGGCTAAGGTCACACTGTGGGGTTTGAATCCAGGGAGGAGGAAGGGTGGGTGGCCATCTGGAGAGGATTTTTAAAAGGAGAAATTCCAGCTGGGCTGACACTGTGTAAGAATCCCAAGCTGCAAAATCCCTTCTGCACGTACTCCATGACGAGTTGCAGCTTCGGTCCAGGGGACACTGGACACCTAGGTGTGCTCGCTGTGGGACTGAGATTGATCATAGCCTAGGCTTCGTGGAGCAGGAAGATGTGCGGATTTTCCAGCTGAGCAGGTCATGGTGGATTAGGGCTGCTCTGTAAATAACCTCTGCCCACCTTGGAGAGTCCCATTTGGATTCTAATATACTGGTCCCAGAGTCTTTCTTAAGGGGAGCTAGAGAGCCTCTCTATCTGCTCCTTGCAATCTGCACGTATTACTACCTGGACCTAAGCTTTTGCAAGAGCTCCTGCATCCTCTGCACCATCCATGTGCCCAGGAGTGAGCAGCAGGTCTCTCCCACCAAGGGGGCAGAACCTAAGATGGGGGAGAGTGGTCCAGGGTTCCACGCCTCTGGCCCTGGGGCCTCTGGAGGCTCTGCCCACACAGCCCCACACCCCTCTTCTGGTCCTGTACCTGCTCAGCTCTCCCCAACCCCTCCACACCCCACCCCTCACCCGCTCTGCTCCCCTCCAGGTGCTTCACCAGTTTCGTTGCCTGCCTGGCCCTTCACCTGCTCTGCTCCAGGGACATCTGTGCTCCAAGGACATCTGTGCTGCCCAGACTTCTGTGCTGCAGTCCTGTGAGTCTCATGCTACTCCTGGCCCCACTGAGTGGGCCCAGCCCCTGAGCCTCTCCAGAGCCTCAACCTTCCCTGGTGTACTCCTGTTCCCATGGCCACTGAGTGGTTGTGCTTTGGGGGTGGAGGTCTTCTGCCGGGTATGGCGCTATTTTCAATCTTTGTTGCTCTCCAGTTCCAATGCTGCACAGCAGCAACAAAATTCCAGGATAATTTCTAATACCCTATCTCTGGCCCTGATGATGGCTGAAGGGGCCACTGCACTGAAAGGCCAGCCACGTCTTGGGGGAGGTCTTAGGGTGGTGCTGGAGGGCTGGGGAGCTGGACAGATTGTGTTGGCCCTGCTTTCCTGGTCCCTCTCCAGCTGGGGGCCTGTCTCAGTGGTGCTGCCGTGCTCCCCAGCGTCCTCCAGCTGGAGGACTGACACCGAGGTGCTGCTGTGCTCCCTGGTGTCCTCCTGCTGTGGTCCGACCACAGAGGTGCTGGTGTCCCCCCAGGCGTCCTCCAGCTCTGGGCCTAGCGCGGAGGGTCTGCCCTTTGGGGTGTCCTCTAGCAGGGCGCTAGGACCTGCAGCA
Source organism: Talpa occidentalis (assembly GCF_014898055.3). Taxonomy (NCBI): domain Eukaryota; kingdom Metazoa; phylum Chordata; class Mammalia; order Eulipotyphla; family Talpidae; genus Talpa; species Talpa occidentalis. The sequence continues at coordinate 41,005,960 of NW_023602073.1, read as the reverse complement.
GTGGTGTGCTCCTGGGCGTCCTCCAGCTCAGGTGCCTGGCGGAGATGACCCTGTTGCCGGGGTGGCATCCTTTCCCCTCTTTCGGACTTCCTGCTTTCGCAGGATACCTGGCCTTCGGGTATTCCCCAAAACCTCAGGCTGCAGGAGGTGGGGTGGGGGCATCCTTTCCGCTCTTTTCAACTGGGTACTTTCGCAGGATAACTGGCTTGGGGTATTCCCCGAAACCTCAGGTTGTGGGGGGTGGGAGGGCAGTCCTTGGAATCGGGGTCACCAGGCTCCCGGAAGGTGATGTGCCTCGGCCGCTCCTCCCCTCTTCTTTGTGGTACTCCTCCCCTCCTGCTTCCTGGAGCGGAGGATCAGGTAGGTGGCCATGACCTCGTCGTACTTGTTAGCGTCAATGGCCTCCCGAATTTCCTGCCTCTGGTAGCCCAGGCACTCCATAGCTTTGATTATGGCTGAGTCCTGGGGTCTGAGCAATGGCTCGCTGAAGGGCAGGAGTCCCTCGCTCTTTCTGCTACCCAGGCATGCTGTTGGATGCTCTCCAGGGGGCGGCGCCTCCAGGGGTCCTGTGCCAGCATTTTGGCCAGCAGGTCCTCGCCCTGGACTGTGAGGTAGGAGGTCAGGTGGACGTTCCCGCCCAGGACCCTGAAGGGCAGTATGCCGGTCACAATATGCCCAGGCTCCACACGTCCACCTTGGGGCCGTTGTACCACTGGCCAAGGTAGACCTCGGGGGCCCTGTGTTCTGGGTGACAGCAGCATGTGCTTAGTGCCTGGGGGAAGCCTTGGACGCTGAGCCAGAAGTCTGCCAGCTTGACTTTTCCTTCTCAGATCAGCACAACTTTCTCGGGGCCTCACATCCCGGTGTGCAATGCCCTTGGCATGGTAGTATCTGAGGGCCACGAGGATCTACTGAAAGAGCTGGCAGGCCACGCTCTCCTCCAGGTGCCCACGCTAGCTCAGAAAGTCCTGCAGGTCTTCCCCCTGCACGTACTCCATGACGAGGTGTAGCTTCGGCCCAGTGTCCACCACCTGGAAAAGCTCCACGATGTTCGGGTGATAAAGGGCCTTCATGCACCCCATCTCGCGGGCCAGGAGGCGGAGGTCGGGCAGCTCGGACTTGCGGACTTCCCTGATGAGCACCTTCATGCCCGTGAGCACGTGCAGCGCCAGCATAACCTTGGTGTGGGTTCCCCGCCCCAGCGCCCGCAGCGCCTGGTAGCTTTTTACTTTATGTCCCTGGGGACTGAGGCGATTGCACATAGCGCCTATGCACTTGGACTATGCAGACTACACTCACCAGCCCTGACTGTGCTCACAGCCCTTGCGCTACCTCCGCTGACAAATGACTCTCCTACGATATTAACAAATGGACTAGTATTAATAGTACTCAAAAAGTATTCACTAAACCTCACTAAATACTAACAATGCTAACTTAACTCAACCCGCAATACTAACTTCACTAACCTTACTAGCAATACTAACTACACTACAAATAAATAAAAATACACAATCAAAAAAATTACAAATGAGACAAAAATGTAAAAATATGATAACAATAAACCAATTACAAACTAACCACTAAATTGAAGAATAAAACAGAACAACAAAGACCAATAGAATAAACAACAGAACAAACCACAATTAGAAACTAAAAACTGGAAAAAACAAACAAAAAACCAGAGAAACGACAAAGGGGAAGAAAGAACAAGCAATGAAACAAGAACAGAAGGGAAAATGGGGGAAATCATTCAAAAAATAAAATCAAAAAACTAAAAACTGACATAAAAAAGAAAAAAAAGCCAATAACAAAACAATAAAGGAAAATAAAAAACAAGGAAATAAAAGGAAAAAGAAAAAATAGAAAAAAGTATAAGCAAATACAAAAAAAAAAAAATCAAGGAAAATAATGTAAAAAACAAAGAAAAGTAAAATAACTAAAATAAATAGCCTAAACAAATAACTAAATAAGTGAAGCAATAAATAAACCCAAAGAAAACCAAATACCCCAAAACAGGCTCTCACTGTCTTTCTAGTCGTCCGGAGTGCACAGGTCACTGTCCAGAGCTTCCCGGCTCCTGAGGACACAGGCGCAGTCCGGGCGGGCCTGATGGAGGCGGTGCCGGTGCCGTCACAAGGGCTCTTTGTGGCGTCAGAGCCACAGGCCACAGCCATTGGCAGAGGGAACCCCCAGCGGTTTCTCAGCTTTAAGGAAGAAGCTGCCGCTTAACGACAACCCTTGGAATGCCGAGAGGCCCTTTCATTTGTCCTGAGCAATCCCGTCCTGGGTTTTGGCTTTTCCAGGCGTCCCCATCCTGGCCCCGCCTTGTGCAGATGCTTTACTGTCGCGCTCACACTGTGGGGAGAACAGCAAACAGGGGGCGCAGGCGGTTGGGCGCGCGCTGGGGAGCTGTCCACAGCCTCTGCCGCGCCCGCGAGGGCCCACGTGGCGCGCAGACCCCTCCTGCCCCGCCCGCTGCTCCCCTCAGCAGTGGATTTCAGTCAGTCTGCCTGTTCTGTTCCGGGCTCTGTCTCTGGGGAATCCTCTCACCCTCCCGCGAATTTGGCTTTTACCACAGTTTTTGTATAAATAAAATAAATCTTAAAAAAATTTTTTTTTAAAAAAAAGGAGGCACAGTTACTACTGTTGGAGTTAACTAGTAAGGTTTAAATTCTAAAATTTTCAAGAGGTAATTTCAGATTTCTTTTTCAGCATGTCTTTCTTTTGGGGGCTATAATTGTGTCATGGAGTCTAGTTTAGTAGAAAAATAACATTAAATAATAACACTATATACACAATATTTCCTTTGAGAAGGCACAAACTACAAACACAATAGGTAATAACAATACCAATGTGCTTAAATACTAAACAAAAATGTTAGGAAATACTTCGTTTTTTACGATGCTTTTAACACTTACCAAAATTGATTTAATAGTGATAAATATCAGGAAGTATAAGTATCATTGTTTTAATTCTATGTATATTACATATATCAATATGTGCACTTACAAATACATTAATAAGTATCTGAGGAAGGAGATTTTGAGAAGAGAGGTCAATCATTTTTTCCAAGGTTACCTATATATGATATTCACTCAAAAGAAACAATGACTAATTATTGAGAAACTACACTGTACTTTTGTAGAATTGATAGTGTTCTAGTGATTAAAATATAGAGAGAATGTGATAAAAATGACTTTTCAGTGACAGGGAAAAAAAAAGCAATATAAATAAGTTTTAAAATAATCCAACAGAGAAATACCAAATGGTTATAGGATCTGTAAAAAGGATCGAAACAAACCAGCTGAATTTTCAATACCATTCAGGATAACATCAAAATATGAAACCCTTAAGGATATTTTTAATAAAATGTATGTATCTGTAAAGCTATGAAAACATTATTCTTTCATGGAAATGATAAGACTTCAATAAATGACAATATGAACTCTATTGACAGACCAGGATGCATACAGCAAAGTTTGGGAGAAAGCACAATTGCAGAGGGGAGCACAGAGAGGCAGAAAGGACTGAATCACCTGCAGTAAGAAAAAGGAGGTCAGTGTTTCATGTGGACAAAGGAGAAGGAATTGTGAGATAAGGTCAAAGATATTCGCAGAAACTAGTCACTCAGAACTTCAGAACTTCATGCTAATTGTGAAAATGGAGAGAGGTGTTGGCGAGTGGAGTGAATTGAATAATTTGTGTTTGAGAAAAATCTCTTTGCATTGGGGAAACTAGATTGTAGGAGAACAAGAATGCAACAGGAAAACAACCAAGAAACTTGCAGTAGACAAAGAGAGAGGAGTGGGTCAGAGTGGTGTATTGCATAGGTTGTTAGCTAATAGGACTGATGTGGATGGATATAGAAAGTGAGGGAAAGACAGAAATTAAAGATGCTGCCAAAGTTCCTATCCTGAGCAACTTGGTAGATATAATTGCTATTTGCTTTTTTTTTTTTTTAAGTTTCATTTCTATTTGCTGAATTCAGAGAAAAAGAGTAGATGTTTAGGTAAATAGAAGATTGGTGTAGTTGAAGAGGTTAAATTCCATCTTCTTTTATAAGAAATCACACCACTCTATCTAACAAAGATTATTGATATATAATGTTGGGGGGAAGAATCAAGGGGTAGGCCCTGTTGCAGGGGTGAAAGAATTCACCAGAGACAGATGGGAAAGACCAGGTGAATTTATTGAAATACACTGCTAAAAGAAGCAGAGGGCGAAACAGGAAGGGTGTACTGCTCAGAGTTTGGGTCCCAAGTCTCTATACTTTAGAACCATTGACTGGTTAGGGTGACTAGTCTTGGGTGTGTCCTGACTGATGATCCGAATCAGCATAGAGGGTCATCAGTTCCGGGGCTTCACCAGCTTAAGGACCATGTTTCCATGGCAGTTCCATCCACTCCCTTTATCATTCCAGCCTCTCCTACTTGCCTGCTGGGTAAGGAGTGGGAGCTTGGTTTTCAAATTCTTAATGATACTTTGACAGGCCAGAGGTGCAGGGGTGAAAAATTTCACCAGAGGCAGACTGGAGAACAGAAAAGGCACATTTGTTCAAATACACTGCTAATGAAGCAGCTGGGGAGACAGGAAAGATCTGCAAGTGAAGAAAGATTTGGGGGCTCCCTTTTATAACTGGTTTTGTCATTTTTGCTTTGGGGAGTAAGTTTTGGGCTGGTTAGTGCAGGGGAGTCTGATCCTGGGGGGTTGATCTTTGACCCAGAATGTGTCCTGGCCTTGCCTCCACATTCCTGGTCAAAGGGATCCATCTTACGGATTGGGACCCAGAGCAGCCTTATCAGTTCTCTCTGTGTTCAAGCCTCCCAAACCTTCCTGCTGGGCAAGGGGTAGGGGCTTAATTTTAACCTTATTTAACACTACCCCACCATTTGGTTTCTGTTTTTCTGCCACAGTGGATACTTTCCTATATGCGATTTACATTCCCTCTTCCTGGTCTTCACCTGTCTGCATCTGTTAAATTCGGAAGTCTCTACTGACAGAAACAATTCAAAGCATGCACTTTATGACTTAACACTCTTATATCAATAAGTGTCACATAAATTACCAAAAAGAGAAGCCCAAATCCCCAAAGGCTAAACACGGAAGCTACATTTTCTTAAGAGAATTTCTGACAATTAAATTGTAAGTTATGGTGAAATCTAAAGCAGCAAAAGGTGTTGAATAGGGTTGCTTTATGTTTTATTGCTAATTCCCTGTCAAAGCCATATGCTTAATTACCAAATATTAAAACATGTGCCCATCAAAGTGTTAGGGGGAAAGGAAGTCCTGAGCTAATTCCATACAGGCTTTGTGGACTCCACCCCACTCCAGACCAAAGCCATCAGGACACTGGGTAAGACAAATTCCATCACCACCAAAAGAGGGTTGCTGGGACCTGAGGGTGGAGTTAAGCAGCCAGGTTTGATATAAAACCAGACACATGGGTCTTGGGGGCCCCCTTCTTGGCTTCACGGCTCTTGGCTCGCGGCCAGATCTCAGAGTACCATTGGGTTTCCAGGTCGGCGGAACGGGTAGGACGCATTTAATACTTTATCTCCCTATTTTCTCCCTGAGTTGTACATTCTCTCATTTCCCCTTTCCTCAGAGTGCACTCATCCCTCTTGTGGACCTGACTCAGTATGCTCCTGACTACACTGAGCGGGATGAGGAGAGAGCTTGTGCATGGGGATTTACTGAGTTTGACCCCAGCTCCACTTGGAGAGTAAACTCCCATGGGATGATACTCCTCCCTGAGGCCCTGGTATATCCGATGCTAAAACATCTTCATGGAGGATCTCACTATGGGAGAGATGCCTTATTAGAAACAGTGCGCCCATATTTGAAGGACCCATATTTACATAAAATAGCACACCTGGGTCTGTCAACTATGTGCCAGGAATAACCCCAAGACTTACTCCCACCCTAAAGCCATTCGGGTTCAATATCGGGGCAAGTACCCTTTTGAGGACTGGCAGGTGGACTTTACACAAATACTTAGAAAAACAGGCAGTTTCAAATACCTACTGGATTTTGTGGACACGTTCTCCGGATGGGTGGAAGCTTCTCCCACAAAGACGAAGAAAGCTTCCAAGGTGGCAAAAGAGCTGCTGAAGGAGATAATCCCTCGCTTTGGGTTGCCCAGCTCCATCCAGAGTGATAATGGGCCAACATTCATCTCTGACTTTACTCATGCAGTAAGCAATGTGTTACAGATCAGCTGGAAATTGCATGCTGCATGGAGACCACAGTCTTCTGGAAAAAATGAACCACACCTTAAAGAAAACCTTGGCAAAACTGTGCCAAGAAACACACCTTCGTTGGGACCAAGTACTATCCCTTGCCCTCCTCCAGATAAGAGTAGCACCTAGAAGTGGGCTACAGTTAAACCCCTTTGAAACTGTGTTTGGAAGACCTTTCCAGGCCTCAGTTTGGAAAGGCGGTCCAGAAATAGCACAAGATTGCCGGATCATACAATATGCGAAACATAGCCAGGAGGTTCTGGCACAACTTTGCAACCTCAAGGATCTCTATGCCTCCTGATCAACCATTGTATCCCTTCCGACCTGGAGAGCAGATCTTACTCAAGACTTGGCAGAGTGGGCATGCCAAAAACCAGCTTTCAGAAAAATGCACTGGTCCACATGACGTTTTGCTGAGCATACATACTTCTTTGAAACTTGCAGGCATAAAACCCTGGGTACATCATTCCAGAGTTAAGCAAGCACCAGAAGGAACTGACCCAGAGACAAAGTCCCACTGGTCTTGTGAACTCATTGAGGACTTGAGATGTATATTTAAGAAAAAGACAAAAACTTGAATGTTACTGACTTCTTTTCCAGTTATTGTTGCAGGATGTCCAAAGATTCACTTTTCTGGATTTTTTTTTTTTAAGATTTATTTATTTATTTATACAAGCACTGCGTACAGTCAGAAGTGCGGGAGGGTGAGAGAATTCACCAGAGCCAGAGCGGGGAACAGAACAGGCAGAATGACGAAATACATTGCTGAGGGGAGCAGCGGGGTGAGGCAGGAGAGGTCTGTCATGCCATGTGGGACCCTCGCCAGTGGCCGGGGATTGAACCGGCACTGCAGAGGCTGCGGGCAGCCCCACAGTCCAGCGCTCAACCACTGTGCCACCAGGGGAGGCCCGGATTCACTTTTCTGAAGAAACCCTAAGATGACTAACATGATCAAACCAATCTTCTTCCTTTCAAAATTTAAGAGATGTGAAATAACATCTAGAATCATGCATATGCTGGCAGTATTTTTTTTTTTTTTTTACACAGAAAGGCTTTCAATCTTGATTTTGGTATTTCCTTTTAACTTTTTGCTTTTTTTTTTAACTTCAAGGTTGATTTTCTGCTTGTTTTTGTTACTTTGGTCTATGAGTGAAACTGCAGTTGTATAAGATACCCCATGCGTGAAAAATCGTTGCTAAAGAGCTCTTTGTGTCTATATGTTGTATGTCTGTATGTCCTTTCCTTGTGTCCTTGTCTTGGCCTCTAGTGGTTGACAAATTGGTATGCATAGTTCCTATAGACATTGAAAAAAAAAAAAGTCTTCAGTTATGAGGAAAAGCTAAAGGTTATGGTTTGATTGTCAACATTATAAAACTGAACTAAGCCAGTGCCTTCATAAGATTGAATATTGTTGTTTCTGCTGTTTTCTGATATTTATGGCAAAGCTTCCCAGAAATCTAAATCCAAGTACAAATTTGGTAGCCTGTCATTGGCCGATGCAAGGAAATTTTGTGGAACCTCAGTAGAGCTCCTGAGACACTCCACATTTCCTCCCTTTCCTCCTGGGAAAGGTATTAGATGAATTTGTCCTATTTGGCTTACCTAGTAGAGAAAACTAGAAGGGAAGCATTGTCACTTGGGAAAGCGGGTAACACCTTGACCTGATTATGTATGTAAATTGTCAATGGTGATTGTCGCCTTGTAATATTGTACACTTCAATTGTTTATCGACAGAAATTGTTTCTGGAGAAAATAGGGGTAAAAGGCCTCAACAGATTCCTAGTGATGGAATTGTTGAGAGTAAAAATTTCCTACAAAGGACTGAATTGATCTGGAGATACACCTGATTTTTACTAAGTTTTGACATAATATCGGCAAATTTTTTTTTCCTTTTGTTCTGAATCCACAAAAATTTTGTTTTGACTGACCAGGATGTGCAGCGATGCTGAATTTTTTCTTTTTTCAGCAGAGCTAACTTGTGTTCACATTTTCTCTCCCCTTGATACCAACACAGCATAAAAATAGTGGTAGTAATTTTTTTTACTACTTATCTCAGAGACTGTTTTTGCATAACTTCTGTAGGGATTTTGTCTGCTTAAACTAAAAAAAATTGGACATGAGTTTCATTGTGTGGCTTTGAGTGGAGTTCTTCCAGGAAGTTGAAGCAGAGCTGAACCAAGAAGAGGAGAACCTGTTGCTTTGTTCGTAGGGTTCCAGAGACCTCCAAAGAAGGTGAGGAAGCTTGCCTCCATTGGCAGGACTGGACAACCTGGCAAATGAAGAAGTCCTGGTACCCTCAAGAAGAGGAAAGCCCAGGTGGAGTCTGAAGAGACCAACTTTGTTCCTGAAGCCTACATGGACCAAATGTCAAGAGTTCACTCTGATTCTAAATGGAGTATTCCAAAAGCCAGCTAAAATTGCTGTTTAGTTATTCTGCCCTATGATTTTATGCAAAAATAGGTAATATGGCTTACAAGTAGATTTAGTTTGCAAACTTTTGCTGTGCCGTCAAAAGAATTTGGGCTCAAGGTTGAGAGAACATGGTTTTTACATAATTTGAACCAATTTTAAGCTTTTTTCTTGTGATTTTGACATGTTTGCTATCTTGTTTTGACTAATGCCTCCAGATTTTTTTTTTTTTTGTTTTTGTTTTTTGTTTTGGCTTGCACTGATGAACTCTTTTTCTAGGAATGGAGGACTTTTGCTTTCCACAATGGACTATACCTGGAAAGACTGGTTTTCTTTCACACTGAAACCCTGAAAAATTTTCATCTGAGACTGTATCCCAGCATCCATATAACTGATCTTCATCACCATGGAAATGGTGGCAAAAAGTGAAAGGGGGGAATTGCTGGGGGGAAAGGATGTCCTGAGCTAATTCCATACAGGCTTTGTGGACCCCACCCCCACTCCAATCAAAGCCGTGAAGACACTGGGAACTACAAATCCCATCATCACCCAAGGGAGGGTTGCTGGGAGCTGAGGGTGGAGTTAAGCAGCCAGGTTTGGTATAAAACCAGACACATGGGCCTTGCGGGGTGGGGGTGGGGGGTCCCTTGTCTTCATGGCTCTTGGCTCACCTCCAGCTCTCAGTGTGCCATTGGGATTCCATGTCAGCGAACACGGGTAAGACGCATTTAAGACTTTATCTCCCTCTTTTCTCCCGAGTTGTACATTTCCTCATATCCCCTTCCCTTGTAAATAAACCTTTTATTAACCTTTGTGTGTGCCTGCAGTGGAGTATTAATAAGTCCCTTTTAAGCGTGCGGGTGAGGACCCACAGTCAGGCAACCCATTTTATATCAGGGCTGCCCTGTAACACTTTCACTTCTCAGATTACAGGCCATTGATCTGAGAAAATGGGGGGGCATCGCACCCTAAAGGGCCTGTTTCCCCATCTCATCTCCAGCTGGCCTCGTTATAATCAGTCACACACAGTCAGTTACAGCAAACAGCCGTCAGAACAGCCCGTCACAGCTGGTGCTCCTGGTATCCATTACGTTCAGCCTCCAGTACTGGTTATCAGCCCCCGGCCTCACCCAGACACTACACTGCCACAGTCAGTTTGCATGAATTCATCAGGAACAGAAATTATTATGCAGACTTTTTAATCTTGCTTTGTCAGACCTTCATACAGGAACCCTCAGACTGAGAGCTCCTAACAGCCAGGAGTCAGGGCTCAGGACCACGCCAAGTTCTCACCACCAGAATTGGCCTGCAGTACCTGTATCTTTGGGGAAATTCCTCATGAGGCTCCCATGACATTTGGGGTTTCTGGACCTGCCAAGGGGTTGCCTTCTTTACCCTCATGACAGACCCTTGTACCCCTTAAATAAGTGCCAGTTTATTGTTGTCTTGCAGCCTCTGAGATGAGTCTGGTTTCTGGAAACACAACATTCCAGACAAAGCCTTGGTAACATATCCGTATTTCCAATTGTCTATTAAAGAGAAGGGGAAAAAGAACTTTACTGGATTTATGCAAACTTTTTTTTAATGATTTATTTATGCATAGAAGAGATCGGGTATAGGCCAGAGGTGGTGGGGAGGCTGGTGAGAGGATTCACCAGAGACAGAGTGGGAAACAGAACAGGCAGATCTACTGAAATACACTGCTGAGGGGAGCAGCGGGCAAGTAGGGAGAGGTCTGCTGCACCATGTGGGCAGCTCCCTGGCAGGGGATCCATCTCAGGCCATCACAGTGTCTCTTCCAGGTGTTTCCTTCCACGTCTCTAAGTTCTTGGTTCAAGTCCAAAGCCAAGAATCAGGGGGCCTTCTCCACACGCCTCTCTCCTGTGCGTCTCCGGGTGTTCTCTGCACTGACAAACCTTTATGTTCCAAGCAAACAGCCCACCAGAACAGCCCAGCACAGATGACACTCCTGGTGTCCATCCTGTTCAGCCCCAGAACTTGCCATCAACCTCCTGGGTATCCTGCCCCTGGTACATCAGAGGGCGTCAGTGTCTGGCACTCTTTGGGTCATCAGCAGGGCAGGATCTCAGTTTAAAACAAGAGCTTTAGTTCAAAGAAAACAGATCATGAGTCGTGTAGCGTGTGCGTGCAGCCTGTGTGTTTGCAGGTTCCTGTACTAGGTATGGGCCCTTCCTCCCTGGCCCCCTCTCAAAAGGACAAAGGTGAGGTAGAGGACAGGGCACTGTCTGTGGTTCTCACCCATGTGCTCAATTACAACCACTCAGGCTCAGGGAACAGCAATGAGGTTTCATTAACAAACAGGAGAGCAGGGAAATAAAGAGTTTCTAAGGGCTCAGTGGCAGCTGTTCACCCCAGATAGTGTCCGCAGTGTCTAATAGTCCCAAATTAAGGCTGCCATGCAAGGTGGTACAGTCCCGTCAGGGAGGGCCTGGAGGTGGGGCACAGCCGCAAGCACTGGGTCAGGATCCAACTCACAGTGGCATCGGGAGGTGCTCGCAGGGGGTGCTCCCATCTGAGGTGACACCCCAACAGGCACAGCCACAGTCTGAATGCCAAGCTGGACTGGAAGGAGGCAACAGTAGTAGGAGGTGGTGCCAGACAGACAGCAGCATGACAGGTCTCAAAGGGGAACTTGCTGCTGTAGCCCCAGTGGGCTGCATGCCCTGGGGTGGTGTGGGGGGGATAGAGAGCCTCTGCTGCCAGATTGGCTGCGGCCTTTGTCCATGACACTAATGGGGGCTGGTGGTGAAGTGCCCACCTATTGTCACCCTCTGCCATTCCCTCTGCTGGTTGCAGTGGGCACAGATGTCAGGGTGGCCTGGGCCCTGTCCTCAAGCAGCAGCCTCCTGGAGCCTGCCAGGGTGGGTGGGGTCCATTCAAACCCAGCTGAGGCCCCCACAGCTCTCATCCCTAGCCCATGAGGTGGCCTCAGCGAAGCTGTCCTGTGGCACCCACTGCAGGGCGGCCTTGGAGCTGCCCAGAAGCAGCTCCTCTGGGGGCAGGGGAGGGGGACCCTAAGCCCTAGGGGCTCCTGTGCTTAACCCTGGCTTGCTCTGGGGGAGGGGCCCTCTGAAGGCTGCCTGCCACTGGCTGGAAATCCCCCTCTGCCACCCTCTAGAGCTGTGCCCACCAGCTCCCACCCGCACACACAGGGTGCAGGGCAGGAAACCCCCCCTGCTGCTGCCAGCCCTTTCAGCCTCCTGCTCCCACTGGCCTCTGGCTGTGCCCACTGGGGCAGCCCCACCAACAAAGCCCTCATTCCACCACTCAGGGGGCAGGACAGAGCTGGGTAAGCCACAGGGGTCTGGAGTCAGTGTCACACACTACACTATTATATACAAACATACACACATATCTATTAATGCCTTTAGTAAATTTTACTTGAAAAAAAAATTGCATCATAAATTTGTATCAAATGAATGAGAAATCCATCTAGGGATAGTAGCAGGCCCTCCGCATCTCTCCTTCACATGCTTCACTGTCTGAAATGTTGAATGGCATCCTCACCCCTTTCTTACAACCCAGATGTTACATTAGGATATGCTGTAAAGTCCACCTCTAAATATATCCAGATATAACGACTTCCTGTTATTTTCCTGATCTCACCCCATAAAGCTACCAAATTTTCCATCCTAGAATCTGTGCTAGTTTCCTACATTTATCTTCCCACCTCTCACCTTCACCTCTTGATTCTGCACAGCAGCCAGACAGAGGCTTCTAAAGAGAAGTTGCACCGTGTCACTCTCTGTCCAGAAAGGTCTGTTAATCCCACATCTTACTCAGAGAAAAGATGATGAATTCCAAACCAATCTTCATTGACAAGCCCAAATATTTGGCAATTATTTCCTTTTATAGAAAAGTGTAGATTTTTCACCTTGAAACATAGCAAAAGCCCAGTGTATCAGTTTAGTGAAAAATCCAGCAGCCAAATATACTACATGGCCATCAAGTTTCCCTTTGTAAGTACATTTAGATTCACATAATTTTAAGCTTATTACATGAAGGTTTTAAATAAAAACCATCGGGCCTCCCTGGTGGTGCAAGGGGTTAAGCCCCGCACTGTGAAGCAAACCGCAGCCTCTGCAGCACAAGTTCGATCCCCGGCCGGCCAGGGAGGAACCCATATGGTGAAGCAGACCTCTCCTGTCTCACCCGCTGCTCCCCTCAGCAGTGTATTTCTGTCGTCTGCCTGTTCTGTTCCCCACTCTGTCTCTGGTGAATCCTCTCACCCCCTGCATCTCTGGCCTGTACCCCAGCTCTGGTATGCATAAATAAATGAATCTTTAAAAAAAATAAATAAAAGCCATCAAAATCTTTAGCTAAATAATCCCACATCTGGACTGAATCATGGTAGTATGGATATTTTTTTTAATTCCAGTTTATTTATTGATCAGTAACATGTAACATTTGACAATGATCAGAGAAGAAGCTTCCTGTGTGTAGGGAGATGACAGCGTCATCACACCTGTTAGGAAGTGGGTCACTTGCACAGTCACTACTAGATTCTATCAGACCTGCTGTCATGCTGAGGCTTCCCCGTGAGCAAAGTATGACAAGTGGTCACTGCCAGGCCAGCAGGGAAGATGGAGCTCACTCCTGACACCAAGCACCACCTGAATCATGTGTTTGTGTTTCCTTGTTATGGCGCTGAGCCTTGGTGTTATTAAACACAATGCCATTTTCTTTTTTTTTTTTAATAATAAATTTTATTTTTATATTCCCCATACATTTGCAACCCCCCCATTCTGACCCCAATCCCTCCCCTCCCACCCCCCACTCCCCAAAAACTGTCTCTGGTTCATAGTTTTTTGTTGATTTTGATTTTCACTTTCTTATAGTTATTCATTTTCCTGGTCCCTTATTTAAGTTCTCTAGATTCCTGCTATGAGTGAGACCATCCAGTTTTTTTTTTTTTTCTTTCTGGCTTATTTCACTGAGCATGATCCCTTCCAGCGCCATCCATGTTGCTGCAAATGGCATGTGTTTATCTTTTTTGAATGCTGAGTAATATTCCATGGTATATATGTACCACATCTTCTTGATCCAGTCATCTATTTTTGGGCATTTGGGCTGTTTCCAAAGCTTAGCTATTGTAAATAGAGCTGGTATAAACATAGGGGTGCAGGTGTTCTTTGGAACTGATGTTTCTGTGTCCTTTGGGTAAATACCTAGGAGTGGAATTGCTGGATCATATGGAAGCTCTATGTTTAGTAGGTCCAGAAATCTCCACACAGCTCTCCATAGTGGTTGGACCAGTTTGCACTCCCACCAACAGTGCAGAAGAGTTCCTTTTTCTCCACACCCTCGCCAACATTTGTTGTTGCTAGTTTTTTTAATATGTGCCATTCTCACTGGTGTAAGATGGTATCTCATGGTAGTTTTGATTTGCATTTCCCTGATTACAAGTGATGTTGAACATTTTTTCATATGCCTGTTGGACATTTGCATTTCCTCTTCACAGAAGTTTCTTTTTAGCTCTTCTGCCCATTTTTTGACAGGATTATTTTCTTTGTTGTTGTTGAGTCTCATCAGCTCTTTGCAGATTTTTGTGATCAGTCCTTTATCATTAGTGTTGTGTGCAAAAATGTTCTCCCAGTTGGTGGGGTTTCTCTTTGTTTTTGTTATTGTCTCTTTTGCTGTGCAGAAGCTCTTTAATTTGATGTAGTCCCAGCTGTTTATCTTTGCCTTCACTATCACTGCTTTGGGTGATGTGTCTGTAAAGATGTCTTTGATGTGCATATCACGTAGTGTTTCGCCTATATTTCCTTCTATGTATTTTATGTTTTCAGGTCTTATGTCTAGTTCTTTAATCCATTTTGAGTTGATTTTTGTGTATGGTGTGAGGTAGTGGTCAAGCTTCATTCTTTTGCATGTAGCGACCCAGTTTTCCCAGCACCATTTATTGAACAGACTTTCTTTGCTCCAATACATAGTCTTTGCTCCTTTGTCAAAGATTAGTTGATCATAAATCTGTGGGTTTATTTCTGGATTTTCTATTTGATTCCATTGGTCTGTATGTCTGTCCTTGTTCCAATACCATGCAGTTTTGATGATTATGGCTTTGTAGTATAGTTTGAAGGCTGGGAGCGTGATGCCTCCATTCCCTTCTTTTTTTTTCAGGAGAGCTTTGGCTATTCGGGGTTTTTGTGATTCCACAATGCGATTTTCTTAATGAACGTGGTGGGTTAATAGAAAAGGACATAACCTGGTCCCCTCAATCATTTACTTTCTCTCTACCTTTTTAAAAATTAGTGTTCAGACAATATGAGTTACATATTCACTGGCTGGAAAGACATAGTCACCTCTTAGGTCACCCCTGGTGTTTATGCAGGAGGTTGGTTTCTCTTGGTCTCTCAGCATGACCATCTCTCAGCAGGGCCCTCAATGCAGAGTTTCAAATGCTACCAAATCTCCTGGCTGGATGTAGATTATTTTCCTTCATTAAAAATATTTAATAGGGCCTCCCTGGTGGTGCAGTGGTTGAGCACAGGGTTGCGAAGGTGCCCGCAGCCTCTGCAGCGCCGGTTCAGTCCCCGGCAACCGGGCGAGGGTTCCACATGGCGCGCAGACCTCTCCAGCCGCCCACTGCTCCCCTCAGCAATGTACTTAGGTCCTTCTGCCTGCTCTGCCCCCCGCTCTGGCTCTGGTGAATTCTCTCACCCTCCCTCACTTCTGACTGTACCCAGTGCTTGTATAAACAAACAAACAAACAAATAAATCTTTAAAAATAATTTAATAATTGGGAAATCATCTGCCCAAACTCTGTAGTCTCTCCATGGAATAACTTCTCATTTTATCATTCCCTGCTGGCTGCTGTGCTTTCCTTCTGTCTCCTTCACATAACTGTGGGCCTTTCCCTTGAAAGGAGTAAGAATTTTTAAATGAGCCTCCAATCCAATCCCGCAATGTAAAATATTGCCCAGACTTTTAGTCAAAGAAGAGGTGAAGATGCGTGTGTTGAGCAGAGCCATTAATAAACGGCCTTAAGATTTGAAGCTACAGGCCTCCCTGGTGGCACAAGGGGTTAAGTACCGCACTATGAAGCTATCCGCAGCCTCCGCAGCACGAGTTCCATCCCCGGCCAACCAGGGAGAAGCCCACATGGTGAGGCAGACCTCACCTGTCTTGCCTGCTGCTCCCCTCAGCAGTGGATTTCAGTCAGTCTGCCTGTTTTGTTCCCCGCTGTGTCTCTGGTGAGTCCTCTCACCCCCCGCATCTCAGGCCTGTACCCCAACTTTTGTATGCATAAATAAATATTTTTTTAAAAGATTTGACGATACAAAAGTCATCATCATGAATAGAAATTGTCCAGATATTGACCAAGATGTAGCACTAAATAAGCCAGCTTGTGGACCATACACTAATAATGAGTTGAATCTAGCCATTTGGGAATTCTCCTATGTTGTCACATAATTTGCTGTATCCTCTCAGCTTTAGCAAGAACAGTGAGATGGTGGGAATACTTAATCCATGGTAATGACATAACAGTAAACAATTTCTTGCAAGTTTGATTCTTTAAAAATTGTGGGTATTGGGCCTCTTTGGTGGTCTAGGGGTTAAGCCTCAGCACTACCACTGAGAAGGTCCACTGCAACAGCCTGAGTGGATCCTGGCCCAGGGAGCTGACCCACATGGCACAGCAGACCTCCTCATCTTGCCCACTACTCCCATTAGCAATGCATTTCAGTATATCCACCTATTCTGCTCCCCACTCTGTCTCTGGTGAATTCTCTCACCACCTCCCTCCGCGCCCACCCCCCACCACCCGTACCTCTGGCCTTCACCCCAGTACTTCTACACAAAAATTAAAAAAAAAAAACTTAAAAAAATTGTGAATGTTTCATTAGGGAATTATAGATAAATAATAACTCATTGTTGAAAAAAGAAAATACAGGTTAAAGGCACCAAGACTTGTTACTATCAGGAGAATAAAAATTTGTTGGAAGATGTTCCTTCTGGCCATGTGGGGGATATATAAGTGGCATTAAAAAGTCATAACCTGCAGCATCAAGTACAAGATCCATCTCAGACCCAGCAAACAGCAGAGGCTGGGGACCCAGTGGTGGTGCAGGTGCAACAAGACACAATGGGGGACTTAGTCAGCGGGAGTCAGGCTTTGTCATCAAATGAGTGATGCCAAACTAGAGAGGGTCTGTCCACCATCCAGCGCTGCTGGGCCAGGAAGCCTGGGCTGGTCTGCAGCCCTGGTCAGCAATAGGCGAAGCCTGGTGGGGCTCAAGGGTTAGTTTTGAAGTTTGGTTTAATCTGGCCCTTCGTTTGCTTTCCCTCCATCCATATATGAGGGATTTCTCTTTATCTTTTTGATGTACCCCTCTTCCATCCATGTTGCTGCAGTGGCATGAGTTATGTTTTCTGACCGTGGATGCTATTTCATTATACCAGGACATACATCACTTGTATATGTACATTCATGTATACCTGTAATTCCAGCTTCTTCTTGATTTGTCACCTGTCTGGGGCATTCAGGTGGTTCCCATAGCTTAGCTACTGTAAACAGTGCTGCAGTGGTGATGGGAGTGCAGGGCCCTTCACAGGAGAGTATTTATCCTCTGTGAGTAGATCCTCAGTGTAGAATTGCTGGGTCCCATTGCTGGGTCCACATTCACTCTTTTAAGAAACCTCAATACTGTTTCCATAAGGGCTGGCTCAGTCTATATCCAAAAGCAATGCAGGACTGTCCCCTTTTTTCTACATCCTTGCCAGCACTTGAGTTTCTGGTCTTTTGGATATGGGCCATTCTCGCAGGTGTGAAGCGTTTTAAACCAGGAGATCATAAAACCACAAAATGTGGGCAAAAAGAAATCCTGTAACACTCAGGCCAACACAAGGCTGTCTCACACTGTGAAAGAAAATAATCATGAAGAAATTCAGGTGAATGACCTGAGTGTTAACATTATCAATGGTCCACTGCATTCTCAAGATGTCCTCTTGAAAGCATCCCCATCAACTAGTCCCAGCCTTGATGCCTCATCCCCACCCCACTGCAGTCCTCCAGGGTCTCACCTTTAGGGGCTGACATACACTTCAGAGCACTGGGACTATAGCTGCCTGGGGGAGAACACAACAAAACTTGGTCAGAGATGAGACCACAGAAGGAACTGATGAGTGTAACTTCCCCATGGGCTCCAACTACACTGTCCCCAGGGGCTCAGGGATCTAACCCCTGATCCACTCTTACCTGCAGCCTGAGTGTAGCTTCCTCCTTGTCCTCCTGTGGGAAGAAGCATCATGTGAGACCAGGGAGCAGTCAGGTCAGAAGCCTAAAAGAATCTTCTAATCCTGTACAACAGGGAAGTTTCCAGAACTGTGAGTAAAGTCCCAGGTCAGGACTGGGAAAAATGAAGAAAGGAGGTGAGGGGGACTGGACCAGATGCCCTCTGGGCAACACCCATGTGTGGATGGTACTTCCCATTAACCAGGCAGGGCAAGTTCTCCCTGGGACATGAAATCCCTCAGTGAACAAGATCCCCCCACTCCCTTCCCTACCTGACCACTTCTTCTATACCCTCACACATAAAGCTACCTTTAGTGTAATCAGCACACCTACAAAGAAAACTGAGCTGGAAATGAGGACCATGGCAAGGATGGAGAACTGATAACTCCTTCTGGAAAGGAACAGAGATACACATGCCATGTGCAGTATGAGGGGCTGCTGGAGCCCCAAGTCCTGAGAAGGGGTAAGGAGGGGGATGTGGGCACACGGCTGACTCAGGGCCATCAGAAGCCCTTCTAGCGACCTTCAGAGGGTCAGATTGAGGCCTCAGGTTCAGGGTCTGACATTCCCTTCCTTCCAGTGCCACCTCCACAGCTGCCCACTTCTGGAAGTTTCCATTCCCCCCTCCCTGGTCTGGAGTTCACCAGCTCTGTGTCCTGGGTCAGGTCCTCCCCATCTCGCTGCCAGGTCAGGGTGATGTCCGCAGGGTAGAAGCTCAGGGCCCAACACCTCAGGGTGACCTCATGCTCAGAGATGGGGTGATGGGTCATGTATGGCTATTGGGGGGCCTGAGTAGGAAGAATCAGAAATTTCATGCTTTGTGTTTCCTCCATGGACACTGAAGCAGCCTCATGTGACCATCCTCCAACGGACAGAACAGTATGCTTGGAGGGAGGAAGCACAAACCCCAGAAACCAGCCTGGTCTGGGAGTCCGGGAGAGCAGGTGGGAGCCCAGGGAGGGATGCAGGTCTCTGAGCATTTTGCTGCTGACTTGGGTGGAGGGTGATGACACAGACAGGCGGGAGTGAGATCTCCAAAAATGCTCTCTGACCAAAAAACAAGATCTCGAGAGAGAAACTCATTGTTCCTACGATGGCTGCTGTTCAAAAGGATCCTGTGCAGGGTGATTTCAGGGATGGTGTCCCCTCTTTCTCAGGAGAAATTCCATTCCTGAACTGTCCTTCAGAAAATGTAGGCGCCTCTGGGCCAGTCTCCATCCCAGAGCTGGAAAACGTGGCCGACAGCTCCCTCTCTGGCCAGAAGGGGGCGCTTTCTCACCATGATTCCATTTTCCCGCGGGGTGCGCGCCTCAGGGAGATCAAAGGCCCGCAGCCCCTCTTCAGCCCGCCCTTCAGTCACCCCGTGGTCTCCCGCCCGCACCCGATCTCCCTCCCTGAATAATCCTAAACTTAAAACCTAAAGGGTGAAAGTCCCGCGGGCTCTTCCCTGGTCAAGGGGCCTGTCAGGGGCCACGGCCTCGGGGGTCACGGGGCCCCGAGACTCGGGGCGGGGTGGGGCGGGAGCGGTGACCCGCCCCGGCCCGCGCTGCTCCCCGGCCCGGCTCTGGCTGCGGCGGCCGCGCGGGGCCTCCGGGATCGCCTGGAGCCTCCGCGCCGAGTGTCTGCGGAGCCGCGTCTCCTCGCCCGACCCTCCCGCCCCGCCCGCCCGCCCAGGGGCCCGCGGCTCCGCGCTCTGGCCCGGGGAGTCGCCGTCGAACCCCCGAACTGCGGGTCGTCCACGTAGCCCCCGCGATGCACCGGGGCTCCCCGAGGCCGGGCGGGACATCACCATTTCTAACACCCTCAGAGAGGGGGAGCCTGGGGGCGGGGAGGGGTGAAAGCCGGGGGACCCTCCTCCCGGGGCAGGTCCTGAGTCCCAGGGAGATGGGGCAGGGGAGAAAGTGTCCAGGAGGGAGGGAGCTCCAGAGACTGAACATGGGCAGCGGGTCCAGAAGGGGCAAGACTCAGGGGACAAAAGGAGGAGGCAGGTGGGGGACAGAAAGGGACCAGGACTGAGGGGGCCACGGGGGTGACAGAGGGGCCTAAGGCAGCAGCTTCCTCTGCAGAAGCCTTTTCCCTCCACCCTGCACTCACCAGCCCAGGTGTCTGTCTGGGCCAGAGCCCTGGAGAGAAGCAGCAGGAGGAGGGTTGGGGGCCCCATGCCCAGCACTCATTTTCAGGACAATGTCTGCTAATTAACCAAATCAAATAGCCACAGATTTTGTCATTCATTCCTTCATGTGAAGATGGTATTGCCTACAAAAAAGAAAAATAGTCCAATTCATCTCATGCAAATATTTTTCTTGGCACATAACAGCTGGGAACGCAGCAGGAGTGTTGTGTATGCACTAGCGTGTCATCGCATCAGGTGCTGTAAAATGTGGATTTGAGGATGACAGAATAATGAAGATGACTTTTTTTTTAGAGAGTTAAGAAACTATTGTATTCTGGGGATCGCTGATGGGGAAGGAAGCCCAAAAGGAACTGTGAGCAGGAAGGCCTTCCCCCAGCAGGTCTGCGCAGCTGGCAGGGCATGGAAAGGCGGCTGGGGAGCGGCGTCAGCCGGGGCTAGAAGTAGGAGAGCTCGTCCTGGTCCTGCCGGGTCCTGCTGGTCTGAGAGCTGGACAGGGACGGGGCTTGTTTTCGTGGGGGAGGCTCCGAAAGACTCGAAGGCGCATGAAGTCTTCCTCGCCCACTTGAACCTTGATGAAGAAGTTCCTCCCGGCGACCAGCTGGCTCTTGAACTCCACAGCCTTGAACCTGGGGAACGTCTGGTTCTCCTTCTCTTCCAGCTGGGCCTTCCCCTGGTCGGCGATGGCCTGGGTCTCGGCGCGGGGCTGCGGGGCGGTGGGAGCCGCACATCATGCTGCCCGCGGGGGGCGCAGACACGAGGTGGTTCCTGCGCTGGCGGGGCTGGGGCCCAAGATAATTTTTAATATTTCAACCAAGACACTTTGAAATGAAACTGGCTTGGAGATGTGTTTCTGAGGTAAGTAGCTGTGAAGAAAAACTGCAGTTAGTAATACAAGCTCCATTTTTAGTAAGTTTTACCTCAGCAGATGGCAAAATAGTGAAAAAGCCAATGGTGTCTTAGTGACATTTTGAAAATAGTTTTGACCTCGTGGATCCTGTGACAGGCTCTGGGTGACTTCAAGGATTCCACAACCACACTTTGAGAAATACTTTTCTCAGTGAACCAGGGAGCATCTCCCAAGTGTTCTCTGCCTTTGCCTCCTCTTCACTTCCCAGCATCCCTCTCCCTGGCTGGCTCCTGCCTCCCCAAGCTGCCTCCCCTGCAGACACAATGGGGAGCAGAGAGAGGACCCCGGAGACTTGGAGCTTGCTCTGTCATGAGAGATGGACACTGAGTAAAGGTGACAAAGACACGTGTAAACCCGACCTGAGCCACGTGCTGGAAGGAGTGTGTTTGTTGTGAAAGCAGAGAAGCAGGAGACCTCACACTATTATCAATAGTATCAGAGATGTAAAAAAAATATTAAAAACAGGTGCTCCCTCGTGGCATAAGGTTTAAGTCTGAGTGCTAACACTTCTTAGATCTGAGTTTGATCCCCGGCCAGGAAGCAACCCACAGAGGGCAGCAGACCTCTCCTGTCTCACCCACCCATCCCCTCAGCAGTGGATTTCAGTAGATTGGCCACTTCTGCTCCCTCCTCTGTGTCTGGTGAATCCTCTCACCCTCTGCCCCTCTGGCCTATACCCCAGTTCTTGTATGCATAAATAAATAAAAAATGAATCTTAAAAACAAACAAAGAAATAAATTACATGCAGCATCAAGTACAAGATCCATCTTAGACCCAGCAAACAGCAGAGGCTGGGGACCCAGTGGTGGTGCAGGTGAAACAACACACAATGGGGGATTCAGTCAGCTGGAGTCAGGCTTTGTCGTCAAATAAGTTTGATGTCAAACTAGAGAGGGTCAGTCCACCATCCAGCGCTGCCAGGCCAGGAAGTCTGGGCTGGTCTGCAGCCCCAGCCAGTAGTCAGGCACCACCTAGGAGACTGAAGGGATAGCTTTTAAGTTTGGCTTAATCTAGCCCTTTGTTTAATTTTTCTATATCCATACCTAAGTGACATATTTGTCTTTCTCCCTTGGGCTTATTTCCATTAGCTCCATCCATGTTGCCCCAGATGGCATTAGTTCATGTTTCTTGATGATTAGTATTCTATTACCTATGTACCACCCCTTCCACAGCTTAGCTACTGTAAATAGTGCTGCAGTGATCAGGGGGGTGCAGTTTTCCTGTGAAGTAGTGTAACGTCCTCTGAAGGTGTGCTGGCGCCTGCCGCCCTAAAGGGAGCCGGAGTCTCTGAGAGCACCTGCTTACTCTGCACAGGAGGTTCCAGGAGGTTAGAAGTTCTGCAAACAGAACTTCTTCCCCAAATGAACTCCTGTTCCCTGAGGACATGCTGACTTGTGGCATGATCCCTACTAACTAGAAAAACTTGTTCCTGCAGTAACTTATTCATTTGTATAAGCATAAACACAATTGCAAACTATTTCCTTATCCCTTTGTTCATATCTTTAATAAGAGCTTGGGTTGGGAAAGTGAGAGGCAGAGCCGCCCTAGAGGTCTCTCCCCAGCCTCCCCCTGCTGCTAATTCATTTAGACTTTGAGTCTTCCTTCATAGCTGAGAACTTCTCATGGGCTGTTGAGGCAGGATAGATACGTTGGAATGGGCCTGCTGGGTCCTATGGCAGGTGCTCAGTTAATTTTCTAAGAAACCTGGTCACCATTTTCCAGCAGGGCTGAACCAGTCTACATTCCCCAAAATAGTGCAGGACTGTTCCCTTGTCTCCATGTCCTGCCAGCTCTTGTTATGTCTGGTCCTTTTGATATGGGCCCTTCTCACAGGTGTGAAGTGGTTTCTCATTGTGTTTTAAATCAGGGGATCTTGAATCAAGAAGATGGGGTACACTTCACTCCAGTGAGAAAGCCCACATGAAAAATGAAAAAAACAGAAACAACAAATGCTGGTGAGGATGTGGAGAAAAAGGAACTCTCCTATATTGCTGGTGGGAATGCAAACTTGTCCAAACATTATTCAGAGCTGTGTGGAAGACCCTCAAAT
This sequence comes from Talpa occidentalis, assembly GCF_014898055.3. Taxonomy (NCBI): domain Eukaryota; kingdom Metazoa; phylum Chordata; class Mammalia; order Eulipotyphla; family Talpidae; genus Talpa; species Talpa occidentalis. The sequence goes on along the minus strand of NW_023602073.1, from coordinate 40,982,965 downwards.
TACTAAAAATGGATCTACCTAATGATCCAGCAATTCCATTCCTAAGAATCTACCCAAAGGACACAAAAACACTAATTCAAAAGGAAAACGGCACCCCTATGTTTATTGTAGCACTATTTATAATAGGTAAGATATGAAAACAACCCAAATGCCCAAAAATAGATGACTGGATGGAGAAGATGTGATACATATACACAAGGAAAACTATTCAGCAATCATTAAGATCATCCTCAATCCACAGTCTAAAATATCTGCTGTGCTGACCTGGAAGTACAAATGGAGTCTTCTGCATTCCCAAGCACTGTGTCCTGGCAATGGGGTGGTCCCCAGGAAAGGGGGTTTCTGGTTTCTTGCCCCACCCAAGAGAGGTTGGAGCTGAGCTGGGAGAGGAAGAAGCTGCAGAAGGGATGGAGGAAGGAAGGAAGCAAGATGGAGCTAAAAGGAAACCTGGAGGAGACACGTGGAAGTGACAGACATGTGGACAAATTGCTCTTGCCTTTTGGTCGTGGACTGGGTGACACAGATGTGGGTGACAGACCCGTGGGGAGGTGACAGTGGTGGTTCTTGTCTTGATTTTGCTCTTTTCCTCCCAGACTTGTCTGGTTGTTTCTGATCCTTTCCTGTGGGTTCCCACTGAAAGGTGCTTTGGACTTGGGGCAGGCTTCTGGGCCTTGCTCTGGGCCAGTTCCATTTGGGTGGACTTTGTGTGCGTAAGATTATCCTCAAATCCACATTCTAAAATATCTGGTATGCAGGGAGAAGGGCACCCCAGACCCCACAAACCTGCCTGCTCTAAATAGGTTCTGCCATCGGCTGCGTCAATACAAAACGTATGAGATTTTAATGGAAAGGAACTTTTATTTTTATATATATATATATTTTTATTTATGCAAGAACCAGGGTACAGTCCATATGCACAGGAGGGTGAGAGGATTCACCAGAGACAGAGCGGGGAACAGAACAGGCAGAATGACGAAATACACTGCTGAAGGGAGTAGTAGGCGAGACTGGAGAGGTCTGCTTGCCATGTGGGTTGTTCCGAGGCTGGTGGGGATCGAACTGGCACTGCAGAGGCTGCAGACAGCTTCACAGCACTGCGCTCAACCACCTGTGCTACCAGGGAGGCCCTGGAAAGGAACTTTAATACAATTAGTAAACAATACATTGTCGCGAGCGTGATAGATAAGCTTCAGTCAGAAGTTGGCTCTCAAAGAGAATTTTTTTCCTATATTAGTCACACACACTTATGTTCATACAGGCAAGCCAACCCCAAGTTCCCAAAGTACATTAGACTGAAGACAGTCGCCGCGAAGTGTGTTAGCCGGGCCTTCCACCAAGGTGGAAGTCCTTAGGCTGTGGAAGTCTCTAGGCTCGAGGGCACGCAGTGCGGATGGTCGTGCAGGGTGTTGAGCTGATAGACCCCTTGGGCTGCTGTCAGGGAGCAGGCCACCGGGGTCACGGGGAGCAGAGCCTGAAAGTGCAAGTTTCCTGGTGTGCCAAACCTGGGAGCGAGCTAGCAGCAGGAGCGAGGAGAGGTTTCAGCTGGAGAGCGAGTCTGAGTCCAAAGGGAGGCAGCGAGCTGGACTCTGGAAGAGTAGCCTCCAGTGAGTCTGTTGCTCCGAGCCAGTTGTTAGGACTGCTCTGAGTCTGCTTCAGGGAGCTGCTCCTTTTATACCTTCTTACCAGGTTTAGGCTCAGGCACCGTCTACTTTATCAGTCTTTACCACTCCGTATGTGGCCTCAGCTACTTTCTCTCACAGCGCTCGCAGGCACCTTAACATTGTCAATTTTACTTGTAAGTTTTATATGTTCGTTACACCAACTAACGGGGGCACAGAGTCAGCATCCCACGAACCTGATCTGGCCGTCGAGGGGCACAGGCCCACAATCGTGGCATCCCATGATTCCGTCCTGGCCTTCGGTACGGGACAAACAAACGAGAGGGTCATCTCCACTACTCCTTTGTTGCCTAGGATTCGGGCACCTAGTCTGGACGGGCGTCCCCAAAGCCAGGGTCTAGGTGTAACTGGAGTCGGCTGACGTGGACCCACCATGGTTTACGGAACAGCCGACTGAGGGAGGGGGTTAGGTGAGGAGCTGAATACCCAGAGGTGAGGGCCTCCCAGGAAGGCGGGTCAGGCAGGTGACTTACCCCAAGGGTCAAGGCCGGTGGTGGATGTGAGGGTCTGCAATGGAGAGGAGAGTCCCAGGGACGGGAAGGAGGCCCTGGCACCAGGGGACACAGCCTTCCCGGGTTTCAGGCACCAAGATGAAAGGTTCGGTGTGGTAAAGGAAAGAGCCAGGCCAAGCTTTCTCAAAGGAAGGAAAAATTTATTGCGCCCCAGGAGAAATTCACAGACCCAAGGTGGGGACCCCTGTGTGGAGTCGCACACGTTGCCAGGGGAAGGCAGGCTTTACAGGGTGAGGAGAGAGCAGGTGGGAGCCTGGGTTTGCAAGGGTGGGAAACGATTCTAGGGCGGGGAGGGGTTCATTGTCTGAATTTTCTAGGCAGGCTCCTGCGTTCCTGCCCAAGGTGGGCTTCCTGGTGGGCTTTTGCATTCTGGCTTCTTGCATGGACCTTTCAGGCTCCATTCTAAACTCACTCAATCCGAATTTGCCAGCGAGGGGGGAGGAGGGAGGAAGGACCGGGGCTCTGAGCTCCTGCCTTTGTAAACTACTTTCTGGCAGATTCTGCTGCCCAGCCACATGGAGAACCTCTGTACTAAACAGATGACTCGTAAGCACCCGTCAAATTTGAAAGGTCTGGCGGGAACCAGAGTTACTAGGATGAAAAGGCATCTGGTAGGAAGCCCACTTAGGGCCGAGAATGAGGACCTGCTGATACCATCAGAAAACAACTGTTCCTCGTTACCTGCAAGCCCGGCTTCCCTCTCCCCATCCTATAAACACCTGCCTTCCCCTGACAATAGGCGCGGCTTCACCGGCCCCCACCTTGGGTCCGTGAAGTTTGTCCAGGAACGCAATAAAGCCCCCTTTAAACTTATTCTGTCATCCTCATCTTTCCCTCCTCGTCTTCCCCTGACGAAACTTTCAAAATTAGAACATCCCACTGGAAATTAAACTTTGAAGTCAGAGACCATGTCCTACTGTGTAGCAGCACATGGGATTTTGCCTGATACCTTATATATGCTCCATAAACACTTGCTGAGGTACGAATGGAACAGCCTAGCATTCTCTAGCTTTGCGCCTATTAAAAATGGTGATATTAAGTGCTCACTAAGCACTCCTTTTGGCTGCTCACTGTGCTGTTTTGTATGCATGATGTTGTTGAGCTTGCACACTAACCCCATAGGACACTGAAGAAGTTGGAAATGTGGAGAGGTTGGCACAAGATCACCTATATAATGATTGCACCCTGGCTCAACCAACACTGATGCCAAAGCCTGTACTTGTTGGTAGAGATGTGATATTCTGATTTACAAACCCTTTAGCACACTGCTAGCCAGAGCCACCTTATCCAGAGAGAGCAGCAGTAATAATAACTATGATTCTATTGAGCCCTGGGAGCTCTGATTTGCTATGTGTGTGGTGTGAATCCTCATAGTGCAGGTGGACATTATCCCCGTTTCGTCAGGTAGGAAACTAAGGCTCAGAACAGGCCAGGTAACTTATGTGGCATCATACCCTCCATCTGTCCCCACTTCTCTCCTTTCAGACATGGTTGCAGTTCTAGGGGAGACCAGTGGACTCCATGCATTAAAGCTCTCAGAGACCAGATTAGGAGGGATCCAGAGGGTACCCAGATGCTACAGTAGGTGCTAGCCCTGCCTGGGGCTTGGGGGCATTCTCTGGGGATCCTGTTCTCTCTGGAGTCATATTGTATCAGACTGTTTCCTCTGGGGAGCTCATCCTGATATTTTGGTCATGGTGCTGCACAGGCTGGGCACTGCCCAACTCCACTGGTGCCATTCAGGTAGACAGAGTGACAACCCCTGGGTAGTGCCATGTGGTGGCCTCCGCAGAGCTCTGTGCCTTCACTGAGCTACTATAACATGTACTAGCTGTACCCCCCACCCCCATGGCAGTGCCTCTGACTACCCTGCCCACATGCCCTGCAAGCAGGAGCCATGTCCTTGGCTCGCGCTCTTCTGCTCAGTTCCTGCCGCTGGCCTGCCAGTAACAGGCGTCCCATTAGGGCTTGCGGCTCCCTTGCTGCTCCGTCACCCCTCATGGTCTTGCTCTAGCTGGACCTTTCGCCTGCTTCATCTGCCCCCTCCCAATACCTGAGTGCCGCCTTCTGCCTGCTGGGAATGTCCCTGGATCTCACTGTCCACCCTCGACCTAAGCAAGCTCCAGAGCCAGCCTCAGGGATCTCTGGGCCACGAGTATCTCCATTTCCTGCACGAGAATGTGAGTTTCCAGCTACTGCACATCTGGCGGTCACCAGGAAGGGCAGAGCAGAGTCTTGACTGCCACTGGGGACAGGAGTGCTTGTCAGCCTCTGTGCCAAGGCTTTGTCATTTTCTCTGGGGCAGGCAGATGGGCTGTGAGCATCGCTTCTATCAAATATATTGGCCAGCATTTATTCACCTCTTACTGCATGCCAGATGCCCAGCATTGCTATCAAGTCTGTTCTATTCTTATCCCCTTTCCATGGAGGAGAAGACAGACTCTGCGCAGTTAAGCAACTTGCTGCTTTCACACAGCCAGTGTTCATGGAGGCAAACTCAGATCATGTTCTTAACTGCTGGTGCAATGTGTCCCCCTATTCTGGGGGTAGTGTTTCTCTCCCTTGGCGATGGCAAAACTGGCACTCCCAGCCCGAGGCAGGAAGGATAGTGGCTGGGATGGGGAACCCCAACTCCTGAGGAACTCCTTTTGTCTAGCACCTGCCCCTTGCTGACTGTTGTTCAAGGTGCTGGGGAACTAGACAACCAGCCAGATAGCTCCTGCCCTCACGGTGCTCATTCTGTAGTTGGGGAGGCAGACAGGAAAGCTGTAAAATAAGAAAATTCACGTAAGGATTCAGGCGGATACTAGCAGTGATGAAAACGTGCCGGAACGGTTGGTACGCAGGGAATGAAACCAGCGAAGAGCCTGCCCGTGTGGAGCGTCCATCGAGCAGATGGTGAGGCCGGCCAGCGTGATCGGGACAAGGGCGGGGTGGGAGCTTGGCCGCCTCTCACAGGGGGGTCGGGAGAGGCCCCACTGAGGAGACACAGGAGAAGAGAGAAGCCCGCCCTGAGGAGAGCAAGGAGGAACATTCCTGCCAGTGCCAGGCTGTGCTTAAGGACAATGGGCCTAGAGGTGTGCGCTGGGGGAGGCAGCCAGTGGGCTGGAAGGTCAGCCGGGCCAGGGCCTGCAGCCACGGAAAGGGGTTTAGATTTTGTCAGAGGAGCACTAGGAGACCCAGGAGGGTTCCGAGCAGGACAGTAATGTGATCTAATTTATTAAAGAATTTGGGGTACAGCTGGACCCCTTCCCACTCCCCACACATACCACCTGGCAGAGCACCTCTGGCAAGCGGCAGCCCAGCCCAGCTGTAGGAGCCACCCAGGCTGGAGGAGGCAAAGGACGCGTGGAGGTTGCTTTAGAAAAGGGTTTTTCAACTTTGACACCGATGACATTGGGGGCCAGATGATGCTCAATTGTGGGAGCTGTTCTGTGCCCTGTAGGATGTTGGGCAGCTTCCCTGGCCCCTACCCAGCCTGGCCAGTAGGTTGAGTAGCACTCAGCCGCTAAGCTGTGGACCTCAGACTTTGCAAATGCTCCCTGGTGAACAATTGAGAACCACCGTTCTAGAAGCTACTGTCCCTGAGACACTCTGCCCCCACGCTGTCCCGACGCCGGCCCCCGGCCCCTTTCACACCCTCTCCCTCAGACTTCATGGGGACCGAGTTGTTTTATCAAGTTGGGTGATCTGCCCCAAGTGCCACCCAGGGAGGGACAGGCTCCTCAAGTTCCCCTGAACCCTTTATCCTGTGGCTGTGGAGGGGAAGGGAAAACCAGCACCTCCCTGGTACCTTGCCCAGTCACACCCCTTTTCGCGGTGACAGCCCTGAGATGATGCTACTTCTGGGACCCAGAACCCAGCAGCCCACAGGATGTGAAGGACACGTTTGTCCCAGCAGAGATACATATCGAGGCTCAAAGTGAGGGCACCCTCCCCAAGGCTGGCACGGCAAGGGTAGTCCCCCTGTGGCATCAAGATGACGGCAGGACTAGCGTTCAGAGCGGCCTGCCGCTCTTCCCTGCTTTATGGCCCTGGGGGAATCATAACACCCCTCTGCACCCAGATCCCTTATCTGAGGGCAGGGGACCTAAGGGTTGTCTTCCGCAGTGTTTCTGGGGTTTGGCGATAATGGACGTCAGGCCACTGGCTTGGGAATGCAGCGGACTTTGTTTCAAATGCTGACTCGGTTATCTGATCAGCAGTGGCTCTGGGACGAGCTGCTCCCTCTCTCTGAGCCAAGATTTTCTTATCTGTATCAGAGGCTCCTGGCAGGATCCCACCAGAAGATCATGAGGATCCCCCAGAGGTCAACGAGAACATAGGCAAGGGATGTCGTGGGGTGCCGGCACCGGGAGGGACTCATTAACACACTGCCAACTCTCTGATCCCCTTGGGCTTTGTGTAGCAGGTGGGGCGCTGCTGATGAAAGCTGGCCTGGGCCCCGGTGAGGCTGCAGACCCGAGCCCAGCCCCTGACCGTGAGGACACCTCGTCCCTCTGCCTCTAGCAGCCTATGGCTGTACTTTGGGGGCAGCAAGACCAGGCTGTACCCACCCATGGGTGCGACTGAGGACTCAGAGAGGCAGTGGGGGTACTGGCCTTAGCCCCCCTGCATTCAGGGGTCACTCACCAGACCCTGCTGGGGAGCCAGGCCAGGATCTGCAACCTGCAGGACAACCTGTTGGGCACAAGTTCATACCACCTGTTTGTGGGGAGCCAGGCCCTAGCTAGGCCCTAGCCAGGCCCCAGCAGGGCATGCTGGCAGTGGTGTGTTCACAGCAGCCCCACTGCGGGATACAGGTATAGGCCAGAATGTTTCAGGAGCTGCCCAGTGTGGGCAGTTCACACCCCCCACTGCTGGAGAATCCAAGACAGGAGGAAGATCCTGCAGGCTTGATTGTATTTTTTTTTTCAGTCTTCTTTTTTTATTTTTTACTTCACTTTTCACTTATACACACTATTTGCTTCCCCCCAACCCATCAGATATAGTCCCCTAGAGTTTCCTTCAGCAAGACACCAGCAAGACACCCGTGCACCATCACCTCAGTCCCCTGTGCTCCTCCCTCCCACCCTCTGGTCCTTCTACTCCCTCCTCCCCTGCAGGATGTCTCTGATTAAGGCCTCTGACTTGGGGTCCCACACACTTCTTTGAGGATTTTGAGGCAAGAAGAGTGCTGCCGGAGGAACCAGACAATGACCAGGATGCTGCACCCCATGAGGATGGCTCTGAGCTCACCTACCCTCGCTGGGAGAGCAAGGCTGTGCCCCGGAGAATGCAGCCTGTGCAGGCGATCCTGAGCTCACACCAGGCCTGCACACCAGGCCTGCGGGAGGATGCAGCCCTGACAAGCCCTGGCCAGCTTCCTGCAGGTTAAAGTGAGGGAGCTAAGGCAACAGCAGCTCTGCCTGGGGAAGCAGGCCCTGCAGGGATCCATAGCACAAGCCGAGGGTGCTCACCTGACACCACCCCTCCAGGGACCCAGCTCTTCACCCCTTGCCGCGGACCAGCGCAGCGGTAGACTTGCAGGACTGTCTCAGGATTGAGAAACTGTGAGGATGCTCAAGGAATCGGCGCATAAATGACAGACAGACACACAAATGACAAACAGACACACTTCAAGAGTGAAGATCTGAATGTAATTTGCTCAAAATCATCATACACTTTTATACCTTTTTTAACAATAGATGATTTCATACAATTTAATTCTTTCTCAGCATAAAATACTTTGTAAGGCATAAGACATCTACTTCATTATTCATGTGCATGTGATCGCTGATCCATGACATGGCACAGTAAACGATCTCCAGGTACTGAATCTACACAATCATTTTTGCTTATACAGAACAGCATTCTTTAAGCTAGCTTTTCTTGATTCGTATCCCAAAACCACAATGATCAAAAACATTGATATTTACCTACTGGCACCTTCTACTTTTAGTGATCACAAGCAATATATTCTCTACATAAGCATTTTGATTTTTATGGCGCTGTCTCATGTGAGAAGTATTATGATTATTATAAAACTACTATTGCCACACACTATTTTCTTTATCATGCATTTCCTGAAACTGATTGCACACATATAAAGAAAAAGCAAAGTAAGTGAAAAAGTAGTATGATTATAGACAGGTTGCTAGGTTGCTACTTATTCTGAAACAATGGCTATCTGATTAATGGTAAAACTGCTTTGTAGGTAGTTCCATCAGGCTTGTTTGCAGGTGACGTTCTTAGCAGCCTTGTTTCCATCAAAGGAGGGGTTAATTACTGCGGGCTTGTTGCCTAAATTAGGCTTATAGGCATGTAGACCTTGTTTGATCTGAATGCCAAAGTTTATCATGATGAAGCCCCTCGGGGACTGAGCCTGTCTTAGGTCGTCAGGAGTCACAGACATGAGGCTGGCCAGTGCCTTCTTTAGTCTGCCCCCGATCTTACCCGTCATTGACTGTCCAGTCCAGCGCACAGGGGAAGGGGGTCTTACTCACTCTGATGTGTCTGAGTGAAAGCCTCCCTCTTTCCAGTAAGTTCACTGGTGTTCAGCGGCAGAGGCTGCCGCAACCCCTGTCCTGCCTGTCCACATCAGGGGCAGCTGACCATTCAGCACTGCTGCACCCCCAACTTCTCCTCTCCAGGCTCTCTAGCTACATGCCCTCCTTTAAGTTATACAAGGCCTCTACCCACAGACACCTGGCCCTTCTCTTGTAGTTCCAAATCTTGGTCTCCTAATTCATTTCTAGTTATTTTCATGTATCTCCTCCAAGGTTTCTTGTTCACTGCACAAATGCTAATAAGTTGTTCTCACTTCACCCAAGTTGTCCACTCCTTTGATGTCCATTCCCTTCACAGGGCTGGCCTCCTCCTCACTGTGGCCTTGCAGATGACCAACTCCTCAGTGGGAACCATTTAGCCAAACCACTACTGCCCAGTCCTCTCAGGCCATGATGCCCTCACCTGCCTGCCACCTCTATTCCCATTGTTGCCTGGGGATTCCCAGGGAAGGAACCAAATAAATGGTGACTTCGGGATCATCCCCACCACACAGTCGAGGTAACATACATGGTATCTGTCCATTTGGGTTGGTTGGACCTCCATGTTGGCCTAGGGGTAAAGTCTCAGCACTGTCACAGCTGAGTCCTGAGTCGAGCCCAGGCCAGGGAGAAAACCCATCTATGGTGCAGCAGACCCCACATGTCTTGCCCACAGTTCCCCTCAGCAGTGTAATTCAGTCAATCTGCCTGTTGGGTCAACAGCCCTCAGGGCTGGTGCCTGGACTGTGGCCAGAACAGCCAGAGCACAGAGCTGTCCCGTGCCTCCCAGCAGGCCGTCTGTTTAGGTTCTGTGCTTCATGATAGCTCAACCCATGTGTTTAGATGGAGGTTCCATCGGGGCCTCCCAGGTGGCACAGCAGTTGCAAATCTGCCCTCAGCCTCTATAGAGCCGGTTCGATCCCGGCCGCCTAGCGAGGGTCCCACATGGCACGCAGACCTCTCCTGCCGCCTGCTACTTCCCCCAGCAGTGTACTTTGTCAGTCTGCCTGTTCTGCTCTCCACTGTGGCTCTGAGGAATTCTCCCACCCTCCCGCACTTCTGACCGTACCCCAGTGCTTGGATAAACAAATAAATCTAAAAAAAAAAAAAATTAGATGGCGGTTCCATCAACAAAACCTTACATCAGACTCCAGGGCCCAATTCAGGGCCTCCTCCCAGGGCCCAGTTTGTTTACACGCAACATGGATTGTGGCCATCAAGGTCATTTTCATCAACATTCAGGCAACCTGGAGCCAGGAAGGGCCTCTGTCCCCATGGGGTGCAGCCATCCCCTCACTCACTCTCACTGCCCTCACTGGAGAGCACAGGGCACACCCAGTCCTCCCCTCCCAGCAACCCTGTCCCACAGCCCCTCAGCTGTATGAACTCTGCCCGACCGGCAGAAGAACCATGGAGTCTCCAACTTGTTCTCACGGGGTGCCGCAGGGCCTGGCGACTGTCTGATCACCTAAGGGGAGCTGAGCTAGAGTCAGCAGCACTCGGGGAGCCCAGAGAGAAACAGAGGGGGACACAGAACACTGGGGCAGAAACGGGCATGAAGAGAAGGACCGGGACAAACAGAGAGAAGGAGCTGAGGACGGACCAAAAAGGCAGAGAGAAAATCAGAGTCAGAGGAACACAGAGACAGAAGAAAGGGAGAGTCAGCTAGGGTGGACAGGACAGCAAGGAGCTAATCACTATAGGAGTGGACACCCCATGCCTCGGGCCTCATCATCCAGCCGTAACCCAGCCCTCAGTAAATAACACTGCCGGACAGGGTCAGCAGACATCTGCCAGCAAGGAGGGCGCCCTGGGAACACTGTGGCCGGCACTCGCAGGATGTGTGTGGCTCTGGCCCTTTGATTCGGGCCCACAAGACCCCTGTAGGGCACGGCCAGAGAGGAGCAGGGCTGAGTTTGGGTGGATTTCACCGCTCAGGAGAACAGGCACACTGGGTGGGAGATGACTCTGCCCCCAGCAGGGCTGGCCGAGCTTGGGTGAGGCGTGTGGAGGTGCCCTCCCCAAGGGAGAACCCTCCAAGTGCTGTAGCCTGACACCAACCTCCCTCCAAGGGCAGCAGAGAGGAGTGGCCCACTCCCCAGGACTGCCCCAGGGAGAGGCTCCATACTCTGGAGCTCCTCCAGGCCATGGAAGACAGAAGCTTGGAGTTGCTGATACTGCCGGGCCTGCTCCCTGGCAGGGAAGATGAGCCAGGTCAGCAGCCAGAGGCCAGAGTACCCAGCAGGGGCCCTGGCTAAGACTCGCCATCCAAGGGCTCGGGGAGGCTGTGCTGCTGTCAGTGTTGTGGACTGGGCCTGGCATGGAGGGTGAACAGGAAGGGCCCAGGTAGCCATAGGGATGGGGGAGCATCTGTCTGAGCAGGAAGTCCAGAGAAGGGGACCCAGGAAGTGACATCACCTCCATGAGATGACACGGCACAGAACTCAGAACGCTGGTCCCCAGGCAGCTGGGTTCTGAACACAAACTCTACCCGGCTCACGTGACTGGTATTCCTGGTCCAGGCACCATGCTTTCTTGCTGTATGCCCAGGTCCCCCACAGTGACCCAAAAAGAGGTCCCTGAAACGCATGTCACCCTCTGCTGAAAGGCATGAGGAGCCTGTGACGACGTCTCAGGCCAGCAGGCGGCACTGACCCTAAGGAAATCAGGGGGGCCCTGGGGACAGGTCAGGCCACACCAGGGCTCTGATGACCCCACCCCTCCCTTTCCCCCATGAGTGCGGGTGTGCGAGCTGTGAGAGTGAGTGTGTGCGTGCTCAAGGAAGGAGGATCTGGCCCACACAGGAGGTGCGTGATGTCTACACCAGGACCAGCCTGGATGGTGGTGGACCCTGAGAGTCATGGCCGCTCCCTCTTGCCCCAGCTCGGTGCTACCCAGCAGGTGTGTCTGCTTGCTCCCAGAAGGTGCTCTGTGTCCAGGAAACTGAGGAGGCCCAGGGAGTGCATTTCAGCGACAGGCCTCCCTCAGCCTAGTGTGGGATCCCACCCAGAGCAGAGCCCAGTTTGAATCGCACCCCCAACATTGAGCTTGCTGCACATGTCCTTAGGAACTGTCTGGAGTCCATAAAGCCCATGGAGGAGCAGCCCAAGTGTGAGTGGCCTAGGCTGGTGCCCTGGCTTGACTGGGAGGGGTAGGGTCAGGTGCCATGGGAGGAGACCACACGGGCTGGATTTGGACCCTAAGCAGTATGACCTGGGACTTGCAGTTGCCAAATGTAGGGAACGAGACCCCCAAGGGCCCACTATCCTGGCGGGTTGGACGCCAATAGTCACAAGGGGTCCTGAAGGGACAGGAGAATCTGTTTCTGCATATGCGGTTCCAGAGCAACAGGAGAGCCCAAGCAGGCCTACTGAGTCAGGCAGAAAATGCCCAGGATGATCCCGGTGCCTCCGAGGTCACTGAACCCCTGTACAGTCAGCCTGAAACTCCCCAGAGTTCCCCAGGAGGTCTCCAAGATGCTGAACTAATACCAGCCCTGTTGGGGAAGCCAGGTCAGGACCTACAAACTGCAGGACAACCTGGTGGGCACAAACTCACACCACCAGTTTGTGGGGAGCCAGGCCCTAGCCAGGCCCCAGCAGGGCATGCTGGCATTGGTGTGTTCATACCAGCCCCACTGCGGGAGACAGGTATAGGCCAGGATGCTTCAGGAGCTGCCCAGTGTGGGCAGTTCACACCCCCACTGCTGGGGCAGCCAAGACAGGAGCAGGAGCCTGCAGGCTTGATTGTATTGTTTTTGATATTCTTCTTTTTTTATTTTTTACATCATTTTTCACTTGCAAACACTCTTTGCTTCCCCCCACCCATCAGATACAGTCCCCTAGAGTTTCCTTCTGCAAGGCACCCGTGCACCATCACCGCAGTCCCCTGTGCTCCTCCCTCCCTCCCTCTGGTCCTTCTTCTGCCTCCTCCCCTGCAGGATGTCTCTGATGAAGGCCTCTGACTTGGGATCCTGCACACTTCTTTGAGGATTCTGAGGCAACAGGAGTATTGCAGGAGGAACCAGAGAATGACCAGCCACCTCTGGCCAACATCCTGAAGGTTCAAGAGAGGGTTCTAAGCCAGCAGCAGCCCTGCCTGGGGAACCAGCCCCTGCAGGGATCCTGCAGCAAAATAGAGGGTGCTCACCTGACACCACCCCTCCAAGGACACAGCCTATGGCCCTGGACCTGCCTGTCCACATCCAATGCAATTGGTGCCTCCACTCAGCACTGCTGACCCCAAACCTGTCCTCGCCCTCCTCCCTAGCCACATGCCTTGTTTAGCTTCTACCGTGTCCCACCCAAGACAACTGGGTCTTGTCTTGTTGTTCAAAATCT
>NW_023602073.1:40942022-40969807 GCF_014898055.3 Talpa occidentalis | reverse complement strand
GATGTGACAGGCAGGACAGGGGTTGCGGCAGCCTCTGCCGCTGAACACCAGTGAACTTACTGGAAAGAGGGAGGCTTTCACTCAGACACATCAGAGTGAGTAAGACCCCCTTCCCCTGTGCGCTGGACTGGACAGTCAATGACGGGTAAGATCGGGGGCAGACTAAAGAAGGCACTGGCCAGCCTCATGTCTGTGACTCCTGACGACCTAAGACAGGCTCAGTCCCCGAGGGGCTTCATCATGATAAACTTTGGCATTCAGATCAAACAAGGTCTACATGCCTATAAGCCTAATTGGCAACAAGCCGCAGTAATTAACCCCTCCTTTGATGGAAACAAGGCTGCTAAGAACGTCACCTGCAAACAAGCCTGATGGAACTACCTACAAAGCAGTTTTACCATTAATCAGATAGCCATTGTTTCAGATAAGTAGCAACCTAGCAACCTGTCTATAATCATACTACTTTTTCACTTACTTTGCTTTTTCTTTATATGTGTGCAATCAGTTTCAGGAAATGCATGATAAAGAAAATAGTGTGTGGCAATAGTAGTTTTATAATAATCATAATACTTCTCACATGAGACAGCGCCATAAAAATCAAAATGCTTATGTAGAGAATATATTGCTTGTGATCACTAAAAGTAGAAGGTGCCAGTAGGTAAATATCAATGTTTTTGATCATTGTGGTTTGGGATACGAATCAAGAAAAGCTAGCTTAAAGATGCTGTTCTGTATAAGCAAAAATGATTGTGTAGATTCAGTACCTGGAGATCGTTTACTGTGCCATGTCATGGATCAGCGATCACATGCACATGAATAATGAAGTAGATGTCTTATGCCTTACAAAGTATTTTATGCTGAGAAAGAATTAAATTGTATGAAATCATCTATTGTTAAAAAAGGTATAAAAGTGTATGATGATTTTGAGCAAATTACATTCAGATCTTCACTCTTGAGTGTGTCTGTTTGTCATTTGTGTGTCTGTCTGTCATTTATGCGCCGATTCCTTGAGCATCCTCACAGTTTCTCAATCCTGAGACAGTCCTGCAAGTCTACCGCTGCGCTGGTCCGCGGCAAGGGGTGAAGAGCTGGGTCCCTGGAGGGGTGGTGTCAGGTGAGCACCCTCGGCTTGTGCTATGGATCCCTGCAGGGCCTGCTTCCCCAGGCAGAGCTGCTGTTGCCTTAGCTCCCTCACTTTAACCTGCAGGAGCTGGCCAGGGCTTGTCAGGGCTGCATCCTCCCGCAGGCCTGGTGTGCAGGCCTGGTGTGAGCTCAGGATCGCCTGCACAGGCTGCATTCTCCGGGCACAGCCTTGCTCTCCCAGCGAGGGTAGGTGAGCTCAGAGCCATCCTCATGGGGTGCAGCATCCTGGTCATTGTCTGGTTCCTCCGGCAGCACTCTTCTTGCCTCAAAATCCTCAAAGAAGTGTGTGGGACCCCAAGTCAGAGGCCTTAATCAGAGACATCCTGCAGGGGAGGAGGGAGTAGAAGGACCAGAGGGTGGGAGGAGGAGCACAGGGGACTGAGGTGATGGTGCACGGGTGTCTTGCTGGTGTCTTGCTGAAGGAAACTCTAGGGGACTATATCTGATGGGTTGGGGGGAAGCAAATAGTGTGTATAAGTGAAAAGTGAAGTAAAAAATAAAAAAGAAGACTGAAAAAAAAAAAATACAATCAAGCCTGCAGGATCTTCCTCCTGTCTTGGATTCTCCAGCAGTGGGGGGTGTGAACTGCCCACACTGGGCAGCTCCTGAAACATTCTGGCCTATACCTGTATCCCGCAGTGGGGCTGCTGTGAACACACCACTGCCAGCATGCCCTGCTGGGGCCTGGCTAGGGCCTAGCTAGGGCCTGGCTCCCCACAAACAGGTGGTATGAACTTGTGCCCAACAGGTTGTCCTGCAGGTTGCAGATCCTGGCCTGGCTCCCCAGCAGGGTCTGGTGAGTGACCCCTGAATGCAGGGGGGCTAAGGCCAGTACCCCCACTGCCTCTCTGAGTCCTCAGTCGCACCCATGGGTGGGTACAGCCTGGTCTTGCTGCCCCCAAAGTACAGCCATAGGCTGCTAGAGGCAGAGGGACGAGGTGTCCTCACGGTCAGGGGCTGGGCTCGGGTCTGCAGCCTCACCGGGGCCCAGGCCAGCTTTCATCAGCAGCGCCCCACCTGCTACACAAAGCCCAAGGGGATCAGAGAGTTGGCAGTGTGTTAATGAGTCCCTCCGGTGCCGGCACCCCACGACATCCCTTGCCTATGTTCTCGTTGACCTCTGGGTGGATCCTCATGATCTTCTGGTGGGATCCTGCCAGGAGCCTCTGATACAGATAAGAAAATCTTGGCTCAGAGAGAGGGAGCAGCTCGTCCCAGAGCCACTGCTGATCAGATAACCGAGTCAGCATTTGAAACAAAGTCCGCTGCATTCCCAAGCCAGTGGCCTGACGTCCATTATCGCCAAACCCCAGAAACACTGCGGAAGACAACCCTTAGGTCCCCTGCCCTCAGATAAGGGATCTGGGTGCAGAGGGGTGTTATGATTCCCCCAGGGCCATAAAGCAGGGAAGAGCGGCAGGCCGCTCTGAACGCTAGTCCTGCCGTCATCTTGATGCCACAGGGGGACTACCCTTGCCGTGCCAGCCTTGGGGAGGGTGCCCTCACTTTGAGCCTCGATATGTATCTCTGCTGGGACAAACGTGTCCTTCACATCCTGTGGGCTGCTGGGTTCTGGGTCCCAGAAGTAGCATCATCTCAGGGCTGTCACCGCGAAAAGGGGTGTGACTGGGCAAGGTACCAGGGAGGTGCTGGTTTTCCCTTCCCCTCCACAGCCACAGGATAAAGGGTTCAGGGGAACTTGAGGAGCCTGTCCCTCCCTGGGTGGCACTTGGGGCAGATCACCCAACTTGATAAAACAACTCGGTCCCCATGAAGTCTGAGGGAGAGGGTGTGAAAGGGGCCGGGGGCCGGCGTCGGGACAGCGTGGGGGCAGAGTGTCTCAGGGACAGTAGCTTCTAGAACGGTGGTTCTCAATTGTTCACCAGGGAGCATTTGCAAAGTCTGAGGTCCACAGCTTAGCGGCTGAGTGCTACTCAACCTACTGGCCAGGCTGGGTAGGGGCCAGGGAAGCTGCCCAACATCCTACAGGGCACAGAACAGCTCCCACAATTGAGCATCATCTGGCCCCAATGTCATCGGTGTCAAAGTTGAAAAACCCTTTTCTAAAGCAACCTCCACGCGTCCTTTGCCTCCTCCAGCCTGGGTGGCTCCTACAGCTGGGCTGGGCTGCCGCTTGCCAGAGGTGCTCTGCCAGGTGGTATGTGTGGGGAGTGGGAAGGGGTCCAGCTGTACCCCAAATTCTTTAATAAATTAGATCACATTACTGTCCTGCTCGGAACCCTCCTGGGTCTCCTAGTGCTCCTCTGACAAAATCTAAACCCCTTTCCGTGGCTGCAGGCCCTGGCCCGGCTGACCTTCCAGCCCACTGGCTGCCTCCCCCAGCGCACACCTCTAGGCCCATTGTCCTTAAGCACAGCCTGGCACTGGCGGGAATGTTCCTCCTTGCTCTCCTCAGGGCGGGCTTCTCTCTTCTCCTGTGTCTCCTCAGTGGGGCCTCTCCCGACCCCCCTGTGAGAGGCGGCCAAGCTCCCACCCCGCCCTTGTCCCGATCACGCTGGCCGGCCTCACCATCTGCTCGATGGACGCTCCACACGGGCAGGCTCTTCGCTGGTTTCATTCCCTGCGTACCAACCGTTCCGGCACGTTTTCATCACTGCTAGTATCCGCCTGAATCCTTACGTGAATTTTCTTATTTTACAGCTTTCCTGTCTGCCTCCCCAACTACAGAATGAGCACCGTGAGGGCAGGAGCTATCTGGCTGGTTGTCTAGTTCCCCAGCACCTTGAACAACAGTCAGCAAGGGGCAGGTGCTAGACAAAAGGAGTTCCTCAGGAGTTGGGGTTCCCCATCCCAGCCACTATCCTTCCTGCCTCGGGCTGGGAGTGCCAGTTTTGCCATCGCCAAGGGAGAGAAACACTACCCCAGAATAGGGGGACACATTGCACCAGCAGTTAAGAACATGATCTGAGTTTGCCTCCATGAACACTGGCTGTGTGAAAGCAGCAAGTTGCTTAACTGCGCAGAGTCTGTCTTCTCCTCCATGGAAAGGGGATAAGAATAGAACAGACTTGATAGCAATGCTGGGCATCTGGCATGCAGTAAGAGGTGAATAAATGCTGGCCAATATATTTGATAGAAGCGATGCTCACAGCCCATCTGCCTGCCCCAGAGAAAATGACAAAGCCTTGGCACAGAGGCTGACAAGCACTCCTGTCCCCAGTGGCAGTCAAGACTCTGCTCTGCCCTTCCTGGTGACCGCCAGATGTGCAGTAGCTGGAAACTCACATTCTCGTGCAGGAAATGGAGATACTCGTGGCCCAGAGATCCCTGAGGCTGGCTCTGGAGCTTGCTTAGGTCGAGGGTGGACAGTGAGATCCAGGGACATTCCCAGCAGGCAGAAGGCGGCACTCAGGTATTGGGAGGGGGCAGATGAAGCAGGCGAAAGGTCCAGCTAGAGCAAGACCATGAGGGGTGACGGAGCAGCAAGGGAGCCGCAAGCCCTAATGGGACGCCTGTTACTGGCAGGCCAGCGGCAGGAACTGAGCAGAAGAGCGCGAGCCAAGGACATGGCTCCTGCTTGCAGGGCATGTGGGCAGGGTAGTCAGAGGCACTGCCATGGGGGTGGGGGGTACAGCTAGTACATGTTATAGTAGCTCAGTGAAGGCACAGAGCTCTGCGGAGGCCACCACATGGCACTACCCAGGGGTTGTCACTCTGTCTACCTGAATGGCACCAGTGGAGTTGGGCAGTGCCCAGCCTGTGCAGCACCATGACCAAAATATCAGGATGAGCTCCCCAGAGGAAACAGTCTGATACAATATGACTCCAGAGAGAACAGGATCCCCAGAGAATGCCCCCAAGCCCCAGGCAGGGCTAGCACCTACTGTAGCATCTGGGTACCCTCTGGATCCCTCCTAATCTGGTCTCTGAGAGCTTTAATGCATGGAGTCCACTGGTCTCCCCTAGAACTGCAACCATGTCTGAAAGGAGAGAAGTGGGGACAGATGGAGGGTATGATGCCACATAAGTTACCTGGCCTGTTCTGAGCCTTAGTTTCCTACCTGACGAAACGGGGATAATGTCCACCTGCACTATGAGGATTCACACCACACACATAGCAAATCAGAGCTCCCAGGGCTCAATAGAATCATAGTTATTATTACTGCTGCTCTCTCTGGATAAGGTGGCTCTGGCTAGCAGTGTGCTAAAGGGTTTGTAAATCAGAATATCACATCTCTACCAACAAGTACAGGCTTTGGCATCAGTGTTGGTTGAGCCAGGGTGCAATCATTATATAGGTGATCTTGTGCCAACCTCTCCACATTTCCAACTTCTTCAGTGTCCTATGGGGTTAGTGTGCAAGCTCAACAACATCATGCATACAAAACAGCACAGTGAGCAGCCAAAAGGAGTGCTTAGTGAGCACTTAATATCACCATTTTTAATAGGCGCAAAGCTAGAGAATGCTAGGCTGTTCCATTCGTACCTCAGCAAGCGTTTATGGAACATATATAAGGTATCAGGCAAAATCCCATGTGCTGCTACACAGCAGGACATGGTCTCTGACTTCAAAGTTTAATTTCCAGTGGGATGTTCTAATTTTGAAAGGTTCGTCAGGGGAAGACGAGGAGGGAAAGATGAGGATGACAGAATAAGTTTAAAAGGGGGCTTTATTGCGTTCCTGGACAAACTTCACGGACCCAAGGTGGGGGCCGGTGAAGCCGCGCCTATTGTCAGGGGAAGGCAGGTGTTTATAGGATGGGGAGAGGGAAGCCGGGCTTGCAGGTAACGAGGAACAGTTGTTTTCTGATGGTATCAGCAGGTCCTCATTCTCGGCCCTAAGTGGGCTTCCTACCAGATGCCTTTTCATCCTAGTAACTCTGGTTCCCGCCAGACCTTTCAAATTTGACGGGTGCTTACGAGTCATCTGTTTAGTACAGAGGTTCTCCATGTGGCTGGGCAGCAGAATCTGCCAGAAAGTAGTTTACAAAGGCAGGAGCTCAGAGCCCCGGTCCTTCCTCCCTCCTCCCCCCTCGCTGGCAAATTCGGATTGAGTGAGTTTAGAATGGAGCCTGAAAGGTCCATGCAAGAAGCCAGAATGCAAAAGCCCACCAGGAAGCCCACCTTGGGCAGGAACGCAGGAGCCTGCCTAGAAAATTCAGACAATGAACCCCTCCCCGCCCTAGAATCGTTTCCCACCCTTGCAAACCCAGGCTCCCACCTGCTCTCTCCTCACCCTGTAAAGCCTGCCTTCCCCTGGCAACGTGTGCGACTCCACACAGGGGTCCCCACCTTGGGTCTGTGAATTTCTCCTGGGGCGCAATAAATTTTTCCTTCCTTTGAGAAAGCTTGGCCTGGCTCTTTCCTTTACCACACCGAACCTTTCATCTTGGTGCCTGAAACCCGGGAAGGCTGTGTCCCCTGGTGCCAGGGCCTCCTTCCCGTCCCTGGGACTCTCCTCTCCATTGCAGACCCTCACATCCACCACCGGCCTTGACCCTTGGGGTAAGTCACCTGCCTGACCCGCCTTCCTGGGAGGCCCTCACCTCTGGGTATTCAGCTCCTCACCTAACCCCCTCCCTCAGTCGGCTGTTCCGTAAACCATGGTGGGTCCACGTCAGCCGACTCCAGTTACACCTAGACCCTGGCTTTGGGGACGCCCGTCCAGACTAGGTGCCCGAATCCTAGGCAACAAAGGAGTAGTGGAGATGACCCTCTCGTTTGTTTGTCCCGTACCGAAGGCCAGGACGGAATCATGGGATGCCACGATTGTGGGCCTGTGCCCCTCGACGGCCAGATCAGGTTCGTGGGATGCTGACTCTGTGCCCCCGTTAGTTGGTGTAATGAACATATAAAACTTACAAGTAAAATTGACAATGTTAAGGTGCCTGCGAGCGCTGTGAGAGAAAGTAGCTGAGGCCACATACGGAGTGGTAAAGACTGATAAAGTAGACGGTGCCTGAGCCTAAACCTGGTAAGAAGGTATAAAAGGAGCAGCTCCCTGAAGCAGACTCAGAGCAGTCCTAACAACTGGCTCGGAGCAACAGACTCACTGGAGGCTACTCTTCCAGAGTCCAGCTCGCTGCCTCCCTTTGGACTCAGACTCGCTCTCCAGCTGAAACCTCTCCTCGCTCCTGCTGCTAGCTCGCTCCCAGGTTTGGCACACCAGGAAACTTGCACTTTCAGGCTCTGCTCCCCGTGACCCCGGTGGCCTGCTCCCTGACAGCAGCCCAAGGGGTCTATCAGCTCAACACCCTGCACGACCATCTGCACTGCGTGCCCTCGAGCCTAGAGACTTCCACAGCCTAAGGACTTCCACCTTGGTGGAAGGCCCGGCTAACACACTTCGCGGCGACTGTCTTCAGTCTAATGTACTTTGGGAACTTGGGGTTGGCTTGCCTGTATGAACATAAGTGTGTGTGACTAATATAGGAAAAAATTCTCTTTGAGAGCCAACTTCTGACTGAAGCTTATCTATCACGCTCGCGACAATGTATTGTTTACTAATTGTATTAAAGTTCCTTTCCAGGGCCTCCCTGGTAGCACAGGTGGTTGAGCGCAGTGCTGTGAAGCTGTCTGCAGCCTCTGCAGTGCCAGTTCGATCCCCACCAGCCTCGGAACAACCCACATGGCAAGCAGACCTCTCCAGTCTCGCCTACTACTCCCTTCAGCAGTGTATTTCGTCATTCTGCCTGTTCTGTTCCCCGCTCTGTCTCTGGTGAATCCTCTCACCCTCCTGTGCATATGGACTGTACCCTGGTTCTTGCATAAATAAAAATATATATATATATAAAAATAAAAGTTCCTTTCCATTAAAATCTCATACGTTTTGTATTGACGCAGCCGATGGCAGAACCTATTTAGAGCAGGCAGGTTTGTGGGGTCTGGGGTGCCCTTCTCCCTGCATACCAGATATTTTAGAATGTGGATTTGAGGATAATCTTACGCACACAAAGTCCACCCAAATGGAACTGGCCCAGAGCAAGGCCCAGAAGCCTGCCCCAAGTCCAAAGCACCTTTCAGTGGGAACCCACAGGAAAGGATCAGAAACAACCAGACAAGTCTGGGAGGAAAAGAGCAAAATCAAGACAAGAACCACCACTGTCACCTCCCCACGGGTCTGTCACCCACATCTGTGTCACCCAGTCCACGACCAAAAGGCAAGAGCAATTTGTCCACATGTCTGTCACTTCCACGTGTCTCCTCCAGGTTTCCTTTTAGCTCCATCTTGCTTCCTTCCTTCCTCCATCCCTTCTGCAGCTTCTTCCTCTCCCAGCTCAGCTCCAACCTCTCTTGGGTGGGGCAAGAAACCAGAAACCCCCTTTCCTGGGGACCACCCCATTGCCAGGACACAGTGCTTGGGAATGCAGAAGACTCCATTTGTACTTCCAGGTCAGCACAGCAGATATTTTAGACTGTGGATTGAGGATGATCTTAATGATTGCTGAATAGTTTTCCTTGTGTATATGTATCACATCTTCTCCATCCAGTCATCTATTTTTGGGCATTTGGGTTGTTTTCATATCTTACCTATTATAAATAGTGCTACAATAAACATAGGGGTGCCGTTTTCCTTTTGAATTAGTGTTTTTGTGTCCTTTGGGTAGATTCTTAGGAATGGAATTGCTGGATCATTAGGTAGATCCATTTTTAGTAATTTGAGGGTCTTCCACACAGCTCTGAATAATGTTTGGACAAGTTTGCATTCCCACCAGCAATATAGGAGAGTTCCTTTTTCTCCACATCCTCACCAGCATTTGTTGTTTCTGTTTTTTTCATTTTTCATGTGGGCTTTCTCACTGGAGTGAAGTGTACCCCATCTTCTTGATTCAAGATCCCCTGATTTAAAACACAATGAGAAACCACTTCACACCTGTGAGAAGGGCCCATATCAAAAGGACCAGACATAACAAGAGCTGGCAGGACATGGAGACAAGGGAACAGTCCTGCACTATTTTGGGGAATGTAGACTGGTTCAGCCCTGCTGGAAAATGGTGACCAGGTTTCTTAGAAAATTAACTGAGCACCTGCCATAGGACCCAGCAGGCCCATTCCAACGTATCTATCCTGCCTCAACAGCCTATGAGAAGTTCTCAGCTATGAAGGAAGACTCAAAGTCTAAATGAATTAGCAGCAGGGGGAGGCTGGGGAGAGACCTCTAGGGCGGCTCTGCCTCTCACTTTCCCAACCCAAGCTCTTATTAAAGATATGAACAAAGGGATAAGGAAATAGTTTGCAATTGTGTTTATGCTTATACAAATGAATAAGTTACTGCAGGAACAAGTTTTTCTAGTTAGTAGGGATCATGCCACAAGTCAGCATGTCCTCAGGGAACAGGAGTTCATTTGGGGAAGAAGTTCTGTTTGCAGAACTTCTAACCTCCTGGAACCTCCTGTGCAGAGTAAGCAGGTGCTCTCAGAGACTCCGGCTCCCTTTAGGGCGGCAGGCGCCAGCACACCTTCAGAGGACGTTACACTACTTCACAGGAAAACTGCACCCCCCTGATCACTGCAGCACTATTTACAGTAGCTAAGCTGTGGAAGGGGTGGTACATAGGTAATAGAATACTAATCATCAAGAAACATGAACTAATGCCATCTGGGGCAACATGGATGGAGCTAATGGAAATAAGCCCAAGGGAGAAAGACAAATATGTCACTTAGGTATGGATATAGAAAAATTAAACAAAGGGCTAGATTAAGCCAAACTTAAAAGCTATCCCTTCAGTCTCCTAGGTGGTGCCTGACTACTGGCTGGGGCTGCAGACCAGCCCAGACTTCCTGGCCTGGCAGCGCTGGATGGTGGACTGACCCTCTCTAGTTTGACATCAAACTTATTTGACGACAAAGCCTGACTCCAGCTGACTGAATCCCCCATTGTGTGTTGTTTCACCTGCACCACCACTGGGTCCCCAGCCTCTGCTGTTTGCTGGGTCTAAGATGGATCTTGTACTTGATGCTGCATGTAATTTATTTCTTTGTTTGTTTTTAAGATTCATTTTTTATTTATTTATGCATACAAGAACTGGGGTATAGGCCAGAGGGGCAGAGGGTGAGAGGATTCACCAGACACAGAGGAGGGAGCAGAAGTGGCCAATCTACTGAAATCCACTGCTGAGGGGATGGGTGGGTGAGACAGGAGAGGTCTGCTGCCCTCTGTGGGTTGCTTCCTGGCCGGGGATCAAACTCAGATCTAAGAAGTGTTAGCACTCAGACTTAAACCTTATGCCAGGAGGGAGCACCTGTTTTTAATATTTTTTTTACATCTCTGATACTATTGATAATAGTGTGAGGTCTCCTGCTTCTCTGCTTTCACAACAAACACACTCCTTCCAGCACGTGGCTCAGGTCGGGTTTACACGTGTCTTTGTCACCTTTACTCAGTGTCCATCTCTCATGACAGAGCAAGCTCCAAGTCTCCGGGGTCCTCTCTCTGCTCCCCATTGTGTCTGCAGGGGAGGCAGCTTGGGGAGGCAGGAGCCAGCCAGGGAGAGGGATGCTGGGAAGTGAAGAGGAGGCAAAGGCAGAGAACACTTGGGAGATGCTCCCTGGTTCACTGAGAAAAGCTTTTCTCAAAGTGTGGTTGTGGAATCCTTGAAGTCACCCAGAGCCTGTCACAGGATCCACGAGGTCAAAACTATTTTCAAAATGTCACTAAGACACCATTGGCTTTTTCACTATTTTGCCATCTGCTGAGGTAAAACTTACTAAAAATGGAGCTTGTATTACTAACTGCAGTTTTTCTTCACAGCTACTTACCTCAGAAACACATCTCCAAGCCAGTTTCATTTCAAAGTGTCTTGGTTGAAATATTAAAAATTATCTTGGGCCCCAGCCCCGCCAGCGCCAGAACCACCTCCTGTCCGCGCCCCCCCGCGGGCAGGATGATGTGCGGCTCCCACCGCCCCGCAGCCCCGCGCCGAGACCCAGGCCATCGCCGACCAGGGGAAGGCCCAGCTGGAAGAGAAGGAGAACCAGACGTTCCCCAGGTTCAAGGCTGTGGAGTTCAAGAGCCAGCTGGTCGCCGGGAGGAACTTCTTCATCAAGGTTCAAGTGGGCGAGGAAGACTTCATGCGCCTTCGAGTCTTTCGGAGCCTCCCCCACGAAAACAAGCCCCGTCCCTGTCCAGCTCTCAGACCAGCAGGACCCGGCAGGACCAGGACGAGCTCTCCTACTTCTAGCCCCGGCTGAGGCCGCTCCCCAGCCGCCTTTCCATGCCCTGCCAGCTGCGCAGACCTGCTGGGGGAAGGCCTTCCTGCTCACAGTTCCTTTTGGGCTTCCCTCCCCATCAGCGATCCCCAGAATACAATAGTTTCTTAACTCTCTAAAAAAAAAGTCATCTTCATTATTCTGTCATCCTCAAATCCACATTTTACAGCACCTGATGCGATGACACGCTAGTGCACACACAACACTCCTGCTGCGTTCCCAGCTGTTATGTGCCAAGAAAAATATTTGCATGAGATGAATTGGACTATTTTTCTTTTTTGTAGGCAATACCATCTTCACATGAAGGAATGAATGACAAAATCTGTGGCTATTTGATTTGGTTAATTAGCAGACATTGTCCTGAAAATGAGTGCTGGGCATGGGGCCCCCAACCCTCCTCCTGCTGCTTCTCTCCAGGGCTCTGGCCCAGACAGACACCTGGGCTGGTGAGTGCAGGGTGGAGGGAAAAGGCTTCTGCAGAGGAAGCTGCTGCCTTAGGCCCCTCTGTCACCCCCATGGCGCCCCTCAGTCCTGGTCCCTTTCTGTCCCCCCACCTGCCTCCTCCTTTTGTCCCCTGAGTCTTGCCCCTTCTGGACCCGCTGCCCATGTTCAGTCTCTGGAGCTCCCTCCCTCCTGGACACTTTCTCCCCTGCCCCATCTCCCTGGGACTCAGGACCTGCCCCGGGAGGAGGGTCCCCCGGCTTCACCCCTCCCCGCCCCCAGGCTCCCCCTCTCTGAGGGTGTTAGAAATGGTGATGTCCCGCCCGGCCTCGGGGAGCCCCGGTGCATCGCGGGGGCTACGTGGACGACCCGCAGTTCGGGGGTTCGACGGCGACTCCCCGGGCCAGAGCGCGGAGCCGCGGGCCCCTGGGCGGGCGGGCGGGGCGGGAGGGTCGGGCGAGGAGACGCGGCTCCGCAGACACTCGGCGCGGAGGCTCCAGGCGATCCCGGAGGCCCCGCGCGGCCGCCGCAGCCAGAGCCGGGCCGGGGAGCAGCGCGGGCCGGGGCGGGTCACCGCTCCCGCCCCACCCCCGCCCCGAGTCTCGGGGCCCCGTGACCCCCGAGGCCGTGGCCCCTGACAGGCCCCTTGACCAGGGAAGAGCCCGCGGGACTTTCACCCTTTAGGTTTTAAGTTTAGGATTATTCAGGGAGGGAGATCGGGTGCGGGCGGGAGACCACGGGGTGACTGAAGGGCGGGCTGAAGAGGGGCTGCGCGCCCTGAGGCGCGCACCCCGCGGGAAAATGGAATCATGGTGAGAAAGCGCCCCCTTCTGGCCAGAGAGGGAGCTGTCGGCCACGTTTTCCAGCTCTGGGATGGAGACTGGCCCAGAGGCGCCTACATTTTCTGAAGGACAGTTCAGGAATGGAATTTCTCCTGAGAAAGAGGGGACACCATCCCTGAAATCACCCTGCACAGGATCCTTTTGAACAGCAGCCATCGTAGGAACAATGAGTTTCTCTCTCGAGATCTTGTTTTTTGGTCAGAGAGCATTTTTGGAGATCTCACTCCCGCCTGTCTGTGTCATCACCCTCCACCCAAGTCAGCAGCAAAATGCTCAGAGACCTGCATCCCTCCCTGGGCTCCCACCTGCTCTCCCGGACTCCCAGACCAGGCTGGTTTCTGGGGTTTGTGCTTCCTCCCTCCAAGCATACTGTTCTGTCCGTTGGAGGATGGTCACATGAGGCTGCTTCAGTGTCCATGGAGGAAACACAAAGCATGAAATTTCTGATTCTTCCTACTCAGGCCCCCCAATAGCCATACATGACCCATCACCCCATCTCTGAGCATGAGGTCACCCTGAGGTGTTGGGCCCTGAGCTTCTACCCTGCGGACATCACCCTGACCTGGCAGCGAGATGGGGAGGACCTGACCCAGGACACAGAGCTGGTGAACTCCAGACCAGGGAGGGGGGAATGGAAACTTCCAGAAGTGGGCAGCTGTGGAGGTGGCACTGGAAGGAAGGGAATGTCAGACCCTGAACCTGAGGCCTCAATCTGACCCTCTGAAGGTCGCTAGAAGGGCTTCTGATGGCCCTGAGTCAGCCGTGTGCCCACATCCCCCTCCTTACCCCTTCTCAGGACTTGGGGCTCCAGCAGCCCCTCATACTGCACATGGCATGTGTATCTCTGTTCCTTTCCAGAAGGAGTTATCAGTTCTCCATCCTTGCCATGGTCCTCATTTCCAGCTCAGTTTTCTTTGTAGGTGTGCTGATTACACTAAAGGTAGCTTTATGTGTGAGGGTATAGAAGAAGTGGTCAGGTAGGGAAGGGAGTGGGGGGATCTTGTTCACTGAGGGATTTCATGTCCCAGGGAGAACTTGCCCTGCCTGGTTAATGGGAAGTACCATCCACACATGGGTGTTGCCCAGAGGGCATCTGGTCCAGTCCCCCTCACCTCCTTTCTTCATTTTTCCCAGTCCTGACCTGGGACTTTACTCACAGTTCTGGAAACTTCCCTGTTGTACAGGATTAGAAGATTCTTTTAGGCTTCTGACCTGACTGCTCCCTGGTCTCACATGATGCTTCTTCCCACAGGAGGACAAGGAGGAAGCTACACTCAGGCTGCAGGTAAGAGTGGATCAGGGGTTAGATCCCTGAGCCCCTGGGGACAGTGTAGTTGGAGCCCATGGGGAAGTTACACTCATCAGTTCCTTCTGTGGTCTCATCTCTGACCAAGTTTTGTTGTGTTCTCCCCCAGGCAGCTATAGTCCCAGTGCTCTGAAGTGTATGTCAGCCCCTAAAGGTGAGACCCTGGAGGACTGCAGTGGGGTGGGGATGAGGCATCAAGGCTGGGACTAGTTGATGGGGATGCTTTCAAGAGGACATCTTGAGAATGCAGTGGACCATTGATAATGTTAACACTCAGGTCATTCACCTGAATTTCTTCATGATTATTTTCTTTCACAGTGTGAGACAGCCTTGTGTTGGCCTGAGTGTTACAGGATTTCTTTTTGCCCACATTTTGTGGTTTTATGATCTCCTGGTTTAAAACGCTTCACACCTGCGAGAATGGCCCATATCCAAAAGACCAGAAACTCAAGTGCTGGCAAGGATGTAGAAAAAAGGGGACAGTCCTGCATTGCTTTTGGATATAGACTGAGCCAGCCCTTATGGAAACAGTATTGAGGTTTCTTAAAAGAGTGAATGTGGACCCAGCAATGGGACCCAGCAATTCTACACTGAGGATCTACTCACAGAGGATAAATACTCTCCTGTGAAGGGCCCTGCACTCCCATCACCACTGCAGCACTGTTTACAGTAGCTAAGCTATGGGAACCACCTGAATGCCCCAGACAGGTGACAAATCAAGAAGAAGCTGGAATTACAGGTATACATGAATGTACATATACAAGTGATGTATGTCCCGGTATAATGAAATAGCATCCACGGTCAGAAAACATAACTCATGCCACTGCAGCAACATGGATGGAAGAGGGGTACATCAAAAAGATAAAGAGAAATCCCTCATATATGGATGGAGGGAAAGCAAACGAAGGGCCAGATTAAACCAAACTTCAAAACTAACCCTTGAGCCCCACCAGGCTTCGCCTATTGCTGACCAGGGCTGCAGACCAGCCCAGGCTTCCTGGCCCAGCAGCGCTGGATGGTGGACAGACCCTCTCTAGTTTGGCATCACTCATTTGATGACAAAGCCTGACTCCCGCTGACTAAGTCCCCCATTGTGTCTTGTTGCACCTGCACCACCACTGGGTCCCCAGCCTCTGCTGTTTGCTGGGTCTGAGATGGATCTTGTACTTGATGCTGCAGGTTATGACTTTTTAATGCCACTTATATATCCCCCACATGGCCAGAAGGAACATCTTCCAACAAATTTTTATTCTCCTGATAGTAACAAGTCTTGGTGCCTTTAACCTGTATTTTCTTTTTTCAACAATGAGTTATTATTTATCTATAATTCCCTAATGAAACATTCACAATTTTTTTAAGTTTTTTTTTTTTTAATTTTTGTGTAGAAGTACTGGGGTGAAGGCCAGAGGTACGGGTGGTGGGGGGTGGGCGCGGAGGGAGGTGGTGAGAGAATTCACCAGAGACAGAGTGGGGAGCAGAATAGGTGGATATACTGAAATGCATTGCTAATGGGAGTAGTGGGCAAGATGAGGAGGTCTGCTGTGCCATGTGGGTCAGCTCCCTGGGCCAGGATCCACTCAGGCTGTTGCAGTGGACCTTCTCAGTGGTAGTGCTGAGGCTTAACCCCTAGACCACCAAAGAGGCCCAATACCCACAATTTTTAAAGAATCAAACTTGCAAGAAATTGTTTACTGTTATGTCATTACCATGGATTAAGTATTCCCACCATCTCACTGTTCTTGCTAAAGCTGAGAGGATACAGCAAATTATGTGACAACATAGGAGAATTCCCAAATGGCTAGATTCAACTCATTATTAGTGTATGGTCCACAAGCTGGCTTATTTAGTGCTACATCTTGGTCAATATCTGGACAATTTCTATTCATGATGATGACTTTTGTATCGTCAAATCTTTTAAAAAAATATTTATTTATGCATACAAAAGTTGGGGTACAGGCCTGAGATGCGGGGGGTGAGAGGACTCACCAGAGACACAGCGGGGAACAAAACAGGCAGACTGACTGAAATCCACTGCTGAGGGGAGCAGCAGGCAAGACAGGTGAGGTCTGCCTCACCATGTGGGCTTCTCCCTGGTTGGCCAGGGATGGAACTCGTGCTGCGGAGGCTGCGGATAGCTTCATAGTGCGGTACTTAACCCCTTGTGCCACCAGGGAGGCCTGTAGCTTCAAATCTTAAGGCCGTTTATTAATGGCTCTGCTCAACACACGCATCTTCACCTCTTCTTTGACTAAAAGTCTGGGCAATATTTTACATTGCGGGATTGGATTGGAGGCTCATTTAAAAATTCTTACTCCTTTCAAGGGAAAGGCCCACAGTTATGTGAAGGAGACAGAAGGAAAGCACAGCAGCCAGCAGGGAATGATAAAATGAGAAGTTATTCCATGGAGAGACTACAGAGTTTGGGCAGATGATTTCCCAATTATTAAATTATTTTTAAAGATTTATTTGTTTGTTTGTTTGTTTATACAAGCACTGGGTACAGTCAGAAGTGAGGGAGGGTGAGAGAATTCACCAGAGCCAGAGCGGGGGGCAGAGCAGGCAGAAGGACCTAAGTACATTGCTGAGGGGAGCAGTGGGCGGCTGGAGAGGTCTGCGCGCCATGTGGAACCCTCGCCCGGTTGCCGGGGACTGAACCGGCGCTGCAGAGGCTGCGGGCACCTTCGCAACCCTGTGCTCAACCACTGCACCACCAGGGAGGCCCTATTAAATATTTTTAATGAAGGAAAATAATCTACATCCAGCCAGGAGATTTGGTAGCATTTGAAACTCTGCATTGAGGGCCCTGCTGAGAGATGGTCATGCTGAGAGACCAAGAGAAACCAACCTCCTGCATAAACACCAGGGGTGACCTAAGAGGTGACTATGTCTTTCCAGCCAGTGAATATGTAACTCATATTGTCTGAACACTAATTTTTAAAAAGGTAGAGAGAAAGTAAATGATTGAGGGGACCAGGTTATGTCCTTTTCTATTAACCCACCACGTTCATTAAGAAAATCGCATTGTGGAATCACAAAAACCCCGAATAGCCAAAGCTCTCCTGAAAAAAAAAGAAGGGAATGGAGGCATCACACTCCCAGCCTTCAAACTATACTACAAAGCCATAATCATCAAAACTGCATGGTATTGGAACAAGGACAGACATACAGACCAATGGAATCAAATAGAAAATCCAGAAATAAACCCACAGATTTATGATCAACTAATCTTTGACAAAGGAGCAAAGACTATGCATTGGAGCAAAGAAAGTTTGTTCAATAAATGGTGCTGGGAAAACTGGGTCGCTACATGCAAAAGAATGAAGCTTGACCACTACCTCACACCATACACAAAAATCAACTCAAAATGGATTAAAGAACTAGACATAAGACCTGAAAACATAAAATACATAGAAGGAAATATAGGCGAAACACTACGTGATATGTACATCAAAGACATCTTTATAGACACATCACCCAAAGCAGTGATAGTGAAGGCAAAGATAAACAGCTGGGACTACATCAAATTAAAGAGCTTCTGCACAGCAAAAGAGACAATAACATAAAACAAAGAGAAACCCCACCAACTGGGAGAACATTTTTGCACCCAACACTAATGATAAAGGACTGATCACAAAAATCTGCAAAGAGCTGATGAGACTTAACAACAGCAAAGAAAATAATGCAGTCAAAAATTTGCTGTATGCATCCTGGTCTGTCAATAGAGTTCATATTGTCATTTATTGAAGTCTTATCATTTCCATGAAAGAATAATGTTTTCATAGCTTTACAGATACATATATTTTATTAAAAATATCCTTAAGGGTTTCATATTTTGATGTTATCCTGAATGGTATTGAAAATTCAGCTGGTTTGTTTCGATCCTTTTTACAGATCCTATCACCATTTGGTATTTCTCTGTTGGATTATTTTAAAACTTATTTATATTGCTTTTTTTTTCCCTGTCACTGAAGTCATTTTTATCACATTCTCTCTATATTTTAATCACTAGAACACTATCAATTCTACAAAAGTACAGTGTAGTTTCTCAATAATTAGTCATTGTTTCTTTTGAGTGAATATCATATATAGGTAACCTTGGAAAAAATGATTGACCTCTCTTCTCAAAATCTCCTTCCTCAGATACTTATTAATGTATTTGTAAGTGCACATATTGATATATGTAATATACATAGAATTAAAACAATGATACTTATACTTCCTGATATTTATCACTATTAAATCAATTTTGGTAAGTGTTAAAAGCATCGTAAAAAACGAAGTATTTCCTAACATTTTTGTTTAGTATTTAAGCACATTGGTATTGTTATTACCTATTGTGTTTGTAGTTTGTGCCTTCTCAAAGGAAATATTGTGTATATAGTGTTATTATTTAATGTTATTTTTCTACTAAACTAGACTCCATGACACAATTATAGCCCCCCAAAAGAAAGACATGCTGAAAAAGAAATCTGAAATTACCTCTTGAAAATTTTAGAATTTAAACCTTACTAGTTAACTCCAACAGTAGTAACTGTGCCTCCTTTTTTTTAAAAAAAAATTTTTTTAAGATTTATTTTATTTATACAAAAACTGTGGTAAAAGCCAAATTCGCGGGAGGGTGAGAGGATTCCCCAGAGACAGAGCCCGGAACAGAACAGGCAGACTGACTGAAATCCACTGCTGAGGGGAGCAGCGGGCGGGGCAGGAGGGGTCTGCGCGCCACGTGGGCCCTCGCGGGCGCGGCAGAGGCTGTGGACAGCTCCCCAGCGCGCGCCCAACCGCCTGCGCCCCCTGTTTGCTGTTCTCCCCACAGTGTGAGCGCGACAGTAAAGCATCTGCACAACGCGGGGCCAGGATGGGGACGCCTGGAAAAGCCAAAACCCAGGACGGGATTGCTCAGGGCAAATGAAAGGGCCTCTCTGGCATTCCAAGGGTTGTCGTTAAGTGGCAGCTTCTTCCTTAAAGCTGAGAAACCGCTGGGGGTTCCCTCTGCCAATGGCTGTGGCCTCTGGCTCTGATGCCACAAAGAGCCCTTGTGACGGCACCGGCACTGCCTCCATCAGGCCCGCCCGGACTGCGCCTGTGTCCTCAGGAGCCGGGAAGCTCTGGACAGTGACCTGTGCACTCCGGACGACTAGAAAGACAGTGAGAGCCTGTTTTGGGGTATTTGGTTTTCTTTGGGTTTATTTATTGCTTCACTTATTTAGTTATTTGTTTAGGCTATTTATTTTAGTTATTTTACTTTTCTTTCTTTGTTTTTTACATTATTTTCCTTGATTTTTTTTTTTTTGTATTTGCTTATACTTTTTTCTATTTTTTCTTTTTCCTTTTATTTCCTTGTTTTTTATTTTCCTTTATTGTTTTGTTATTGGCTTTTTTTTCTTTTTTATGTCAGTTTTTAGTTTTTTGATTTTATTTTTTGAATGATTTCCCCCATTTTCCCTTCTGTTCTTGTTTCATTGCTTGTTCTTTCTTCCCCTTTGTCGTTTCTCTGGTTTTTTGTTTGTTTTTTCCAGTTTTTAGTTTCTAATTGTGGTTTGTTCTGTTGTTTATTCTATTGGTCTTTGTTGTTCTGTTTTATTCTTCAATTTAGTGGTTAGTTTGTAATTGGTTTATTGTTATCATATTTTTACATTTTTGTCTCATTTGTAATTTTTTTGATTGTGTATTTTTATTTATTTGTAGTGTAGTTAGTATTGCTAGTAAGGTGAGTGAAGTTAGTATTGCGGGTTGAGTTAAGTTAGCATTGTTAGTATTTAGTGAGGTTTAGTGAATACTTTTTGAGTACTATTAATACTAGTCCATTTGTTAATATCGTAGGAGAGTCATTTGTCAGCGGAGGTAGCGCAAGGGCTGTGAGCACAGTCAGGGCTGGTGAGTGTAGTCTGCATAGTCCAAGTGCATAGGCGCTATGTGCAATCGCCTCAGTCCCCAGGGACATAAAGTAAAAAGCTACCAGGCGCTGCCGGCGCTGGGGCGGGGAACCCACACCAAGGTTATGCTGGCGCTGCACGTGCTCACGGGCATGAAGGTGCTCATCAGGGAAGTCCGCAAGTCCGAGCTGCCCGACCTCCGCCTCCTGGCCCGCGAGATGGGGTGCATGAAGGCCCTTTATCACCCGAACATCGTGGAGCTTTTCCAGGTGGTGGACACTGGGCCGAAGCTACACCTCGTCATGGAGTACGTGCAGGGGGAAGACCTGCAGGACTTTCTGAGCTAGCGTGGGCACCTGGAGGAGAGCGTGGCCTGCCAGCTCTTTCAGTAGATCCTCGTGGCCCTCAGATACTACCATGCCAAGGGCATTGCACACCGGGATGTGAGGCCCCGAGAAAGTTGTGCTGATCTGAGAAGGAAAAGTCAAGCTGGCAGACTTCTGGCTCAGCGTCCAAGGCTTCCCCCAGGCACTAAGCACATGCTGCTGTCACCCAGAACACAGGGCCCCCGAGGTCTACCTTGGCCAGTGGTACAACGGCCCCAAGGTGGACGTGTGGAGCCTGGGCATATTGTGACCGGCATACTGCCCTTCAGGGTCCTGGGCGGGAACGTCCACCTGACCTCCTACCTCACAGTCCAGGGCGAGGACCTGCTGGCCAAAATGCTGGCACAGGACCCCTGGAGGCGCTGCCCCCTGGAGAGCATCCAACAGCATGCCTGGGTAGCAGAAAGAGCGAGGGACTCCTGCCCTTCAGCGAGCCATTGCTCAGACCCCAGGACTCAGCCATAATCAAAGCTATGGAGTGCCTGGGCTACCAGAGGCAGGAAATTCGGGAGGCCATTGACGCTAACAAGTACGACGAGGTCATGGCCACCTACCTGATCCTCCGCTCCAGGAAGCAGGAGGGGGAGGAGTACCACAAAGAAGAGGGGGAGGAGCGGCCGAGGCACATCACCTTCCGGGAGCCTGGTGACCCCGATTCCAAGGACTGCCCCCCCACCCCCCACAACCTGAGGTTTCGGGGAATACCCCAAGCCAGTTATCCTGCGAAAGTACCCAGTTGAAAAGAGCGGAAAGGATGCCCCCACCCCACCTCCTGCAGCCTGAGGTTTTGGGGAATACCCGAAGGCCAGGTATCCTGCGAAAGCAGGAAGTCCGAAAGAGGGGAAAGGATGCCACCCCAGGCAACAGGGTCATCTCCGCCAGGCACCTGAGCTGGAGGACGCCCAGGAGCACACCACTGCTGCAGGTCCTAGCGCCCTGCTAGAGGACACCCCAAAGGGCAGACCCTCCGCGCTAGGCCCAGAGCTGGAGGACGCCTGGGGGGACACCAGCACCTCTGTGGTCGGACCACAGCAGGAGGACACCAGGGAGCACAGCAGCACCTCGGTGTCAGTCCTCCAGCTGGAAGACGCTGGGGAGCACGGCAGCACCACTGAGACAGGCCCCCAGCTGGAGAGGGACCAGGAAAGCAGGGCCAACACAATCTGTTCAGCTCCCCAGCCCTCCAGCACCACCCTAAGACCTCCCCCAAGACGTGGCTGGCCTTTCAGTGCAGTGGCCCCTTCAGCCATCATCAGGGCCAGAGATAGGGTATTAGAAATTATCCTGGAATTTTGTTGCTGCTGTGCAGCATTGGAACTGGAGAGCAACAAAGATTGAAAATAGCGCCATACCCGGCAGAAGACCTCCACCCCCAAAGCACAACCACTCAGTGGCCATGGGGAACAGGAGTACACCAGGGAAGGTTGAGGCTCTGGAGAGGCTCAGGGGCTGGGCCCACTCAGTGGGGCCAGTAGTAGCATGAGACTCACAGGACTGCAGCACAGAAGTCTGGGCAGCACAGATGTCCTTGGAGCACAGATGTCCCTGGAGCAGAGCAAGTGAAGGGCCAGGCAGGCAACGAAACTGGTGAAGCACCTGGAGGGGAGCAGAGCGGGTGAGGGGTGGGGTGTGGAGGGGTTGGGGAGAGCTGAGCAGGTACAGGACCAGAAGAGGGGTGTGGGGCTGTGTGGGCAGAGCCTCCAGAGGCCCCAGGGCCAGAGGCGTGGAACCCTGGACCACTCTCCCCCAACTTAGGTTCTGCCCCCTTGGTGGGAGAGACCTGCTGCTCACTCCTGGGCACATGGATGGTGCAGAGGATGCAGGAGCTCTTGCAAAAGCTTAGGTCCAGGTAGTAATACGTGCAGATTGCAAGGAGCAGATAGAGAGGCTCTTAGCTCCCCTTAAGAAAGACTCTGGGACCAGTATATTAGAATCCAAACGGGACTCTCCAAGGTGGGCAGAGGTTATTCACAGAGCAGCCCTAATCCACCATGACCTGCTCAGCTGGAAAATCCGCACATCTTCCTGCTCCACGAAGCCTAGGCTATGATCAATCTCAGTCCCACAGCGAGCACACCTAGGTGTCCAGTGTCCCCTGGACCAAAGCTGCAGCTCGTCATGGAGTACGGGCAGAAGGGATTTTGCAGCTTGGGATTCTGACACAGTGTCAGCCCAGCTGGAATTTCTTCTTTTAAAAATCCTCTCCAGATGGCCACCCACCCTTCCTCCTCCCTGGATTCAAACCCCACAGTGTGACCTTAGCCAAATTGGAAACATTAATATCACCTCACAGATGCAGGCTTTGGACAACATTCACTGCCAATTAAATCACTGGATACAGGAATGAAAATCTACAGTGGCTATCTACCTTTTTTCATCATTGTTTAGACGGTATTCAATTCCCTTCTAAAACTAAGGTTTTGCTAAGTCTGGTAAATGCAAGTGAGGTGAGGTATGTGTGTTTGAAAAAAGAAATGTATGGAAGAGGGATATTCTGAAGGGCCTTAAGATAATGTAAAGCAGGATGGGTAAAATGAAATGGCATTAGAAAGAAAGAAAGCAAAAGAAAGTGTTGAAGGTCTGAGAGAGATTTTGGTGAGAAATCGTGTGTACTCAGGTGTCTCCCCCTCCTCCAACACATTCATGGGCTTGCTCATCTGACCAGCAAAGGCCCCTCTACTGACACTTCGTCAGCCGAAGCTGGGGCCAGGACATCCAAACGTGGACCAGCTCTCCCTTACTGCCATGGATCCTTCCCATAGTAGGCCTGGTGATCATGATCATGCTTATCTTTGTTTCTACACCCTGTTTGCTCTGCTTTATCCAGAAAAAGCTCTCTGAGATAAGCCTTCACTCTCCCAGACCCGGGAAAGCCATTCCTGTTATTGACAGATGAGCAACAGGGGGTTGCTCTAGGGGTTCTGGGCCAACCTGGGCCAGTCCAGTGACCAGTTGTTTATTTCTCTAAACAAATGAATTCCACAGTAAGATGATGGCAGCCCTGCCTGCGTGCACTTGCGGCAGCTGCTCGTCTCGCTAGACAGGCCTTAAAACCCACACTGGGCCAACCTGTACATGTTAGTTCTCCACATCGGCTCCAGGACCTGCTCATTCACCAGGCTCTCTCCCCTCCATCACCCTCTTGTCTGTTAGATTTCTACTCTCTTTGTCAAAGATCCTCTCATCTCCCTCTCCCAATCCTCAACTCTCCATCCTGCTAGGCCTCACGGGTGTTCCACTCCCTAACGCAGATAACACCCTCTTCTTACTATGGTGGACACCATTACCAGTCGGACAATGGACCTGCCTTTATCTCAAAGATTACTCCACAGGTCTCCTCCCTGGGCATCACCTGGAAACTACACATTCCCTCCCGACCACAACCCTCTGGTAAGGTAGAACGGGTAAATGGTCTGACCAGAGACCACCTAGCCAAACTCTCCACTGAGCCAGCAAATCCTAGGTGGAGCTGCTCCCACTGGCTTTAATGCACCTCCGAGCCACTCTCTGTGGCTCCTTGTTCCAGAGCCCCCTTGAAAGGATGTATGGCAGACCTGTTAAATTTATTGAAAAGTTGCAAAGATAGTACAGTTCTTATTTATTCCACACCATTTCCACTTTGTTAACATCTTACATGAATTTTTTTTTGTATTTTTTTTACAGCTAATGAAGCAATATTGACACAATTACCAAACTGTGCTTAATTTCATTACTTCTTCCTAATGTACATTTTATGTTCGATAATCCAAATTGCCTCATTCAGTTAGAGCCAGTTCTCTTCGATGTGCCTCTTGCTGACTCTTTCTCTGACTTTGCTTGTTTTTATAACATTGACATTGGTGAGGAGTGATATTTTGGAGAGGTGTTGGGTTCACAGTTGGGGTTCTTGGGTCATGTCCGAGAAAACTTTGACCAGATTCCCCCATTCACATACACAGTGAGTTTCCCCACAAGACAGAGACTTTTAGTCTCTGCCAAAGAGAAGTTTTATTATTTCTTTTTTTTTTAAAAAAAGGGAAAGAGTCAGAACTCTGCTACCCTCCTCTACCCACTGAGTAGGCTCTCTCCGACCAACAGAAAGGAGGGAAAAAAAAAAACAAACCAGCAAGAACAAACTACAGATCAAGTGGGAAACTGAGTAGAGAGGAACTATTTCAGGCACCACACCCCACAAATGGGAACTGTGGAGAACGGTGAAGAAATCACCACAGAGGTGATCTAGCGGCTCCGGGAGCCATCAGAGGAAGACAAGGATTCCACGGTGACCTACAAATAGTCTAAGGCCAGCCGAGAACCACTGGGAAAAAGCAAAGGTCAGCAAGGACAGGTCTCTGGTGCCACCTCATGACCAGAACAAAATCACCAACTAACTGATTCCCTGTTGGAACTAAATAAATACAGAGGGAGGGAACTGTAAGGGACAGTGCCCAGCAACACAGCATCAACACTCTGGTGGAGTTTTGGTCTACCAGTGCTAATCCCAGTCTGCTGAACAGTTTCCGACACCCCTAAAGGAGCACTCCAAAGAGATGCTCGCCAACACCAGTGGCACATGTCCCAATGAATAGAACTAAATTGAAAGCAAACAACAGGAGAAGAAAAACATAAATAACCAAGCAAGCCTGCAGGGGAAGGACACACACCACAAAGAAAATACAGTCACCAGAGCTCAGCAATGACATGGAAGAACTTCTCGGCCTATCAGATAGAGAATTAATGCTCATCATGATCAAAACAAAGAAAACAAAAATGAAAAAAATGATTTGAGACAAATAATCACTGAAGAATGAAATTGAGACCTTAAGAAAGGAAAGAAAAGAAACACAGGAGATTAAAAGATTACTAGAGGAGATAAACAACTCTGGGAAAAGCAATGAAAACAGGATTGGTGAAATGGAAAAATGGATCAGTACTATCTCAGGTACAGAAATAAAAAGAGTCAAAAGAAAAGAGACAGAAGAGCAATAAAGAAGTATGAAGATACTCTTAGACAATTATCAGACTCCATGAAGAGAGGAAACATAAGAGTTATAGGCATTCCAGAAGGTGAGGAGACAAAGGAACAGAGAAATTATTCAAGGAGACAATTGAAGAAAATTTCCCTAGTATGAAAAAGGAGACGAACATAGACATACAAGAAGCGAGAAGAACTCCAATTACCACAATGAAAAGAAAACTACAGCAAGACACCAAATAGTAAAGCTTGCAAGAGTCCAAGACAAGGAAAAATAAAAACAGGCAAGGGGAAGAAAAAGATAACTTTAAAGGGAAAACCAATCAGGTTACCTTCAGAATTCCCCAAAGAAACATTACGGACAAGAAGAGAATAGAGTAACATATTCAGCAAACTTCAACACAGCAAATGCCAACCAAGAATACTTTACCCTGCAAAGCTCTCCTTCCTCTACAAAGAAAAGATATGGGCCTTCTCAGACAAACAGAAACTCCAGAAATTCATTACAATTAAACCACCACTCCAAAAAAATTCTACAAGTCCTAAAGCCACAACCAACAGAGGAATGAACAAGAAGAACAGAACAAACCAAGTAATAAAATCACAAAAAAAGACAAACAAAATGGCAAATACAGATGCCAACATATCAATATTAACTCTAAATGTAAATGGATTAAACTCATCAATAAAAAGACAGAGTAGCAGGCTGGATTAAAAAATAAATCCAACCTTTTGCTGTCTCCAGGAAACACATTTTAACCACAAAAGATAACATAGACTGAAAGTAAAAGGTTGGAAAAAATCCTACAAGCAAATGGACCAAAAAAGAAGGCAGGAACAGCCATACTTATATCAGTTGAAATTGACTTCAAATTAAAAAAGGTAAAAAGATGCATAGACGGACACTAAATTATGATCAAGGGATAATACATCAGGAAGATATAACACTCATTGAAATGTACTCACAAATGGGGGCACCATATTAGACAATGATTATCAGTTCTGAAACAGACATGAAAGAAAATACATATACATGGGATACTAACACCCCACTCTCACAATGGACAGATCAATGAGACAAAAACAAAGACTATAACCCTAAATAAAGACATAGAACTCATGGACTTGACAGACACTTATAGGACACTGCACCCAAAGAAATCTGAGTACACAATTTTCTCAAGTGTGCATGGAACATTCTCCAGAATTGATCACATACTGGGCCACAAGACAAACATCTACAGATACACAAAGATCAAAATCATTCAACTATCTTCTCTGATCATAAAGACATCAAGCTAGAAATAAATCATGAAAAGAAAACAAGGAACATTCCCACTTCATGGAGATTGAAATCCATACTATTGGAAGACCACTGGACTAATGAGGGGATCAAAGAAGAAATTAAAAAATACTTTGAGTTGAACGACAAGGAGGACATCACTTTTCAGAATGTATGGGATGCAGCAAAAGCAGTAATAAGAGGAAAATATATAGCAATCCAGGCTCACATCAAGAAACAAGAAAGAATTCAAGAAACAACTAATCTCACATCTTAAAGAGCTAGAAAAAGAACAACAAAAAACCCTAAAGCCAGTAGAAGAAAGAAATAATAAAAATCAAAGCAGAAATAAGCAAATTGGAATTTAAAAAATTATCCAAAAGATCAATGAAACCTAAAGTTGGTTCTTTGCAAAAATAAACAAAATAGACAAACCTCTAGCCAGGCTCACAAAGAAAAAATGGGAGAAACACATATAAATATGATTATAAATGAAATAGGAGAAATCTCAACAGACTCAGTAGAAATCAAAAGAGTAATCAGAGATTACAGTGAACACTTACATGCAAACAAATTCAACAACCTAGAAGAGATGGACAAATTCCTTGAATGATATAATCATCCAAAGCTGGACAAAGACGAAATAGAACAACTAAACAGACCAATTACAAGCAGTGAAATTGAGGCAGTGATCAAAGCACTCCCCCAAAACAAAAGCCCAGGCCCAGACGGTTTCACAAATGAATTCCACCAAAAAATAAGCAGTGAATTAGTACCTATCTTACACAAACTCTTTCAAGAAATTGAAAAAGAAGGAATACTACCAAATACGTTCTGCAAAGCCAACATTACAATAATATCAAAACCAAACAAAGACAGCACAAAAAAGAAAAATCCTTGCCAACAGAATCCAACAATACATCAAGAAATAATACCCCACAATAAGTGGGATTCATCCCAGGGACACAAGGATGGTTCAACATATGAAAATTGGTAAGTGTAATCCAACACATCAAGAAAAGAAAGAAAACCCAATGATCATATCAATAGATGCTGAGAAAGCATTTGACAAGTCCAACATCATTTATGATGAAGGCCCTTGAAATTCTCGGGATAGAAGGAACATACCTTAACATGATAAAAGCCATATACAACAAACAAATGTCAATATTATTCACCATGGCGAAAAGCTGGGGGCCTTTCCTTTAAGATCAGAAACAAGACAAGGACGTCCTCTCTCACACTGCTCTTCAATATAATACTGGAGGTCCTAGCAGGGCAATAAGACAAGAGAAAGAATACAAGGAATTCAAATAGGGAAGAAGAAGTAAAACTATCAACTATTTGCGACAATATGATAAATACATAGAGAATCCTAAAAACTCCACA
>NW_023602073.1:40911922-40941922 GCF_014898055.3 Talpa occidentalis | reverse complement strand
ATTGGTTCAAATTATGTAAAAACCATGTTCTCTCAACCTTGAGCCCAAATTCTTTTGACGGCACAGCAAAAGTTTGCAAACTAAATCTACTTGTAAGCCATATTACCTATTTTTGCATAAAATCATAGGGCAGAATAACTAAACAGCAATTTTAGCTGGCTTTTGGAATACTCCATTTAGAATCAGAGTGAACTCTTGACATTTGGTCCATGTAGGCTTCAGGAACAAAGTTGGTCTCTTCAGACTCCACCTGGGCTTTCCTCTTCTTGAGGGTACCAGGACTTCTTCATTTGCCAGGTTGTCCAGTCCTGCCAATGGAGGCAAGCTTCCTCACCTTCTTTGGAGGTCTCTGGAACCCTACGAACAAAGCAACAGGTTCTCCTCTTCTTGGTTCAGCTCTGCTTCAACTTCCTGGAAGAACTCCACTCAAAGCCACACAATGAAACTCATGTCCAATTTTTTTTAGTTTAAGCAGACAAAATCCCTACAGAAGTTATGCAAAAACAGTCTCTGAGATAAGTAGTAAAAAAAATTGCTACCACTATTTTTATGCTGTGTTGGTATCAAGGGGAGAGAAAATGTGAACACAAGTTAGCTCTGCTGAAAAAAGAAAAAATTCAGCATCGCTGCACATCCTGGTCAGTCAAAACAAAATTTTTGTGGATTCAGAACAAAAGGAAAAAAAAATTTGCCGATATTATGTCAAAACTTAGTAAAAATCAGGTGTATCTCCAGATCAATTCAGTCCTTTGTAGGAAATTTTTACTCTCAACAATTCCATCACTAGGAATCTGTTGAGGCCTTTTACCCCTATTTTCTCCAGAAACAATTTCTGTTGATAAACAATTGAAGTGTACAATATTACAAGGCGACAATCACCATTGACAATTTACATACATAATCAGGTCAAGGTGTTACCCGCTTTCCCAAGTGACAATGCTTCCCTTCTAGTTTTCTCTACTAGGTAAGCC
The DNA here is from genome assembly GCF_014898055.3 of Talpa occidentalis. Taxonomy (NCBI): domain Eukaryota; kingdom Metazoa; phylum Chordata; class Mammalia; order Eulipotyphla; family Talpidae; genus Talpa; species Talpa occidentalis. Next base: position 40,940,951 of record NW_023602073.1, on the reverse strand, counting down.
AAATAGGACAAATTCATCTAATACCTTTCCCAGGAGGAAAGGGAGGAAATGTGGAGTGTCTCAGGAGCTCTACTGAGGTTCCACAAAATTTCCTTGCATCGGCCAATGACAGGCTACCAAATTTGTACTTGGATTTAGATTTCTGGGAAGCTTTGCCATAAATATCAGAAAACAGCAGAAACAACAATATTCAATCTTATGAAGGCACTGGCTTAGTTCAGTTTTATAATGTTGACAATCAAACCATAACCTTTAGCTTTTCCTCATAACTGAAGACTTTTTTTTTTCAATGTCTATAGGAACTATGCATACCAATTTGTCAACCACTAGAGGCCAAGACAAGGACACAAGGAAAGGACATACAGACATACAACATATAGACACAAAGAGCTCTTTAGCAACGATTTTTCACGCATGGGGTATCTTATACAACTGCAGTTTCACTCATAGACCAAAGTAACAAAAACAAGCAGAAAATCAACCTTGAAGTTAAAAAAAAAAGCAAAAAGTTAAAAGGAAATACCAAAATCAAGATTGAAAGCCTTTCTGTGTAAAAAAAAAAAAAAAATACTGCCAGCATATGCATGATTCTAGATGTTATTTCACATCTCTTAAATTTTGAAAGGAAGAAGATTGGTTTGATCATGTTAGTCATCTTAGGGTTTCTTCAGAAAAGTGAATCCGGGCCTCCCCTGGTGGCACAGTGGTTGAGCGCTGGACTGTGGGGCTGCCCGCAGCCTCTGCAGTGCCGGTTCAATCCCCGGCCACTGGCGAGGGTCCCACATGGCATGACAGACCTCTCCTGCCTCACCCCGCTGCTCCCCTCAGCAATGTATTTCGTCATTCTGCCTGTTCTGTTCCCCGCTCTGGCTCTGGTGAATTCTCTCACCCTCCCGCACTTCTGACTGTACGCAGTGCTTGTATAAATAAATAAATAAATCTTAAAAAAAAAAAATCCAGAAAAGTGAATCTTTGAACATCCTGCAACAATAACTGGAAAAGAAGTCAGTAACATTCAAGTTTTTGTCTTTTTCTTAAATATACATCTCAAGTCCTCAATGAGTTCACAAGACCAGTGGGACTTTGTCTCTGGGTCAGTTCCTTCTGGTGCTTGCTTAACTCTGGAATGATGTACCCAGGGTTTTATGCCTGCAAGTTTCAAAGAAGTATGTATGCTCAGCAAAACGTCATGTGGACCAGTGCATTTTTCTGACAGCTGGTTTTTGGCATGCCCACTCTGCCAAGTCTTGAGTAAGATCTGCTCTCCAGGTCGGAAGGGATACAATGGTTGATCAGGAGGCATAGAGATCCTTGAGGTTGCAAAGTTGTGCCAGAACCTCCTGGCTATGTTTCGCATATTGTATGATCCGGCAATCTTGTGCTATTTCTGGACCGCCTTTCCAAACTGAGGCCTGGAAAGGTCTTCCAAACACAGTTTCAAAGGGGTTTAATTGTAGCCCACTTCTAGGTGCTACTCTTATCTGGAGGAGGGCAAGGGATAGTACTTGGTCCCAACGAAGGTGTGTTTCTTGGCACAGTTTTGCCAAGGTTTTCTTTAAGGTGTGGTTCATTTTTTCCAGAAGACTGTGGTCTCCATGCAGCATGCAATTTCCAGCTGATCTGTAACACATTGCTTACTGCATGAGTAAAGTCAGAGATGAATGTTGGCCCATTATCACTCTGGATGGAGCTGGGCAACCCAAAGCGAGGGATTATCTCCTTCAGCAGCTCTTTTGCCACCTTGGAAGCTTTCTTCGTCTTTGTGGGAGAAGCTTCCACCCATCCGGAGAACGTGTCCACAAAATCCAGTAGGTATTTGAAACTGCCTGTTTTTCTAAGTATTTGTGTAAAGTCCACCTGCCAGTCCTCAAAAGGGTACTTGCCCCGATATTGAACCCGAATGGCTTTAGGGTGGGAGTAAGTCTTGGGGTTATTCCTGGCACATAGTTGACAGACCCAGGTGTGCTATTTTATGTAAATATGGGTCCTTCAAATATGGGCGCACTGTTTCTAATAAGGCATCTCTCCCATAGTGAGATCCTCCATGAAGATGTTTTAGCATCGGATATACCAGGGCCTCAGGGAGGAGTATCATCCCATGGGAGTTTACTCTCCAAGTGGAGCTGGGGTCAAACTCAGTAAATCCCCATGCACAAGCTCTCTCCTCATCCCGCTCAGTGTAGTCAGGAGCATACTGAGTCAGGTCCACAAGAGGGATGAGTGCACTCTGAGGAAAGGGGAAATGAGGGAATGTACAACTCAGGGAGAAAATAGGGAGATAAAGTATTAAATGCGTCCTACCCATTCCGCCGACCTGGAAACCCAATGGTACTCTGAGATCTGGCCGCGAGCCAAGAGCCGTGAAGCCAAGAAGGGGGCCCCCAAGACCCATGTGTCTGGTTTTATATCAAACCTGGCTGCGTAACTCCACCCTCAGGTCCCAGCAACCCTCTTTTGGTGGTGATGGAATTTGTCTTTCCCAGTGTCCTGATGGCTTTGGTCTGGAGTGGGGGTGGAGTCCACAAAGCCTGTATGGAATTAGCTCAGGACTTCCTTTCCCCCTAACACTTTGATGGGCACATGTTTTAATATTTGGTAATTAAGCATATGGCTTTGACAGGGAATTAGCAATAAAACATAAAGCAACCCTATTCAACACCTTTTGCTGCTTTAGATTTCACCATAACTTACAATTTAATTGTCAGAAATTCTCTTAAGAAAATGTAGCTTCCGTGTTTAGCCTTTGGGGATTTGGGCTTCTCTTTTTGGTAATTTATGTGACACTTATTGATATAAGAGTGTTAAGTCATAAAGTGCATGCTTTGAATTGTTTCTGTCAGTAGAGACTTCCGAATTTAACAGATGCAGACAGGTGAAGACCAGGAAGAGGGAATGTAAATCGCATATAGGAAAGTATCCACTGTGGCAGAAAAACAGAAACCAAATGGTGGGGAAGTGTTAAATAAGGTTAAAATTAAGCCCCTACCCCTTGCCCAGCAGGAAGGTTTGGGAGGCTTGAACACAGAGAGAACTGATAAGGCTGCTCTGGGTCCCAATCCGTAAGATGGATCCCTTTGACCAGGAATGTGGAGGCAAGGCCAGGACACATTCTGGGTCAAAGATCAACCCCCCAGGATCAGACTCCCCTGCACTAACCAGCCCAAAACTTACTCCCCAAAGCAAAAATGACAAAACCAGTTATAAAAGGGAGCCCCCAAATCTTTCTTCACTTGCAGATCTTTCCTGTCTCCCCAGCTGCTTCATTAGCAGTGTATTTGAACAAATGTGCCTTTTCTGTTCTCCAGTCTGCCTCTGGTGAAATTTTTCACCCCTGCACCTCTCGCCTGTCAAAGTATCATTAAGAATTTGAAAACCAAGCTCCCACTCCTTACCCAGCAGGCAAGTAGGAGAGGCTGGAATGATAAAGGGAGTGGATGGGACTGCCATGGAAACATGGTCCTTAAGCTGGTGAAGCCCGGAACTGATGACCCTCTATGCTGATTCGGATCATCAGTCAGGACACACCCAAGACTAGTCACCCTAACCAGTCAATGGTTCTAAAGTATAGAGACTTGGGACCCAAACTCTGAGCAGTACAACCTTCCTGGTTCGCCCTCTGCTTCTTTTAGCAGTGTATTTCAATAAATTCACCTGGTCTTTCCCATCTGTCTCTGGTGAATTCTTTCACCCCTGCAACAGGGCCTACCCCTTGATTCTTCCCCACAACATTATATATCAATAATCTTTGTTAGATAGAGTGGTGTGATTTCTTATAAAAGAAGATGGAATTTAACCTCTTCAACTACACCAATCTTCTATTTACCTAAACATCTACTCTTTTTCTCTGAATTCAGCAAATAGAAATGAAACTTAAAAAAAAAAAAAAAGCAAATAGCAATTATATCTACCAAGTTGCTCAGGATAGGAACTTTGGCAGCATCTTTAATTTCTGTCTTTCCCTCACTTTCTATACCCATCCACATCAGTCCTATTAGCTAACAACCTATGCAATACACCACTCTGACCCACTCCTCTCTCTTTGTCTACTGCAAGTTTCTTGGTTGTTTTCCTGTTGCATTCTTGTTCTCCTACAATCTAGTTTCCCCAATGCAAAGAGATTTTTCTCAAACACAAATTATTCAATTCACTCCACTCGCCAACACCTCTCTCCATTTTCACAATTAGCATGAAGTTCTGAGTGACTAGTTTCTGTGAATATCTTTGACCTTATCTCACAATTCCTTCTCCTTTGTCCACATGAAACACTGACCTCCTTTTTCTTACTGCAGGGTGATTCAGTCCTTTCTGCCTCTCTGTGCTCCCCTCTGCAATTGTGCTTTCTCCCAAACTTTGCTGTATGCATCCTGGTCTGTCAATAGAGTTCATATTGTCATTTATTGAAGTCTTATAATTTCCATTAAAGAATAATGTTTTCATAGCTTTACAGATACATACATTTTATTAAAAATATCCTTAAGGGTTTCATATTTTGATGTTATCCTGAATGGTATTGAAAATTCAGCTGGTTTGTTTCGATCCTTTTTACAGATCCTATAACCATTTGGTATTTCTCTGTTGGATTATTTTAAAACTTATTTATATTGCTTTTTTTTTTCCCTGTCACTGAAAAGTCATTTTTATCACATTCTCTCTATATTTTAATCACTAGAACACTATCAATTCTACAAAAGTACAGTGTAGTTTCTCAATAATTAGTCATTGTTTCTTTTGAGTGAATATCATATATAGGTAACCTTGGAAAAAATGATTGACCTCTCTTCTCAAAATCTCCTTCCTCAGATACTTATTAATGTATTTGTAAGTGCACATATTGATATATGTAATATACATAGAATTAAAACAATGATACTTATACTTCCTGATATTTATCACTATTAAATCAATTTTGGTAAGTGTTAAAAGCATCGTAAAAAACGAAGTATTCTGAATTTCCTAACATTTTTGTTTAGTATTTAAGCACATTGGTATTGTTATTACCTATTGTGTTTGTAGTTTGTGCCTTCTCAAAGGAAATATTGTGTATATAGTGTTATTATTTAATGTTATTTTTCTACTAAACTAGACTCCATGACACAATTATAGCCCCCAAAAAGAAAGACATGCTGAAAAAGAAATCTGAAATTACCTCTTGAAAATTTTAGAATTTAAACCTTACTAGTTAACTCCAACAGTAGTAACTGTGCCTCCTTTTTTTTAAAAAAAAAATTTTTTTAAGATTTATTTTATTTATACAAAAACTGTGGTAAAAGCCAAATTCGCGGGAGGGTGAGAGGATTCCCCAGAGACAGCCTGGAACAGAACAGGCAGACTGACTGAAATCCACTGCTGAGGGGAGCAGCGGGCGGGGCAGGAGGGGTCTGCGCGCCACGTGGGCCCTCGCGGGCGCGGCAGAGGCTGTGGACAGCTCCCCAGCGCGCGCCCAACCGCCTGCGCCCCCTGTTTGCTGTTCTCCCCACAGTGTGAGCGCGACAGTAAAGCATCTGCACAAGGCGGGGCCAGGATGGGGACGCCTGGAAAAGCCAAAACCCAGGACGGGATTGCTCAGGACAGATGAAAGGGCCTCTCGGGCATTCCAAGGGTTGTCGTTAAGCGGCAGCTTCTTCCTTAAAGCTGAGAAACCGCTGGGGGTTCCCTCTGCCAATGGCTGTGGCCTGTGGCTCTGACGCCACAAAGAGCCCTTGTGACGGCACCGGCACCGCCTCCATCAGGCCCGCCCGGACTGCGCCTGTGTCCTCAGGAGCCGGGAAGCTCTGGACAGTGACCTGTGCACTCCGGACGCCGAGAGAGACAGTGAGAGCCTGTTTTGGGGTATTTGGTTTTCTTTGGGTTTATTTATTGCTTCACTTATTTAGTTATTTGTTTAGGCTATTTATTTTAGTTATTTTACTTTTCTTTCTTTGTTTTTTACATTATTTTCCTTGATTTTTTTTTTTTTGTATTTGCTTATACTTTTTTCTATTTTTTCTTTTTCCTTTTATTTCCTTGTTTTTTATTTTCCTTTATTGTTTTGTTATTGGCTTTTTTTTCTTTTTTATGTCAGTTTTTAGTTTTTTGATTTTATTTTTTGAATGATTTCCCCCATTTTCCCTTCTGTTCTTGTTTCATTGCTTGTTCTTTCTTCCCCTTTGTCGTTTCTCTGGTTTTTTGTTTGTTTGTTTTTTCCAGTTTTTAGTTTCTAATTGTGGTTTGTTCTGTTGTTTATTCTATTGGTCTTTGTTGTTCTGTTTTATTCTTCAATTTAGTGGTTAGTTTGTAATTGGTTTATTGTTATCATATTTTTACATTTTTGTCTCATTTGTAATTTTTTTGATTGTGTATTTTTATTTATTTGTAGTGTAGTTAGTATTGCTAGTAAGGTTAGTGAAGTTAGTATTGCGGGTTGAGTTAAGTTAGCATTGTTAGTATTTAGTGAGGTTTAGTGAATACTTTTTGAGTACTATTAATACTAGTCCATTTGTTAATATCGTAGGAGAGTCATTTGTCAGCGGAGGTAGCGCAAGGGCTGTGAGCACAGTCAGGGCTGGTGAGTGTAGTCTGCATAGTCCAAGTGCATAGGCGCTATGTGCAATCGCCTCAGTCCCCAGGGACATAAAGTAAAAAGCTACCAGGCGCTGCGGGCGCTGGGGCGGGGAACCCACACCAAGGTTATGCTGGCGCTGCACGTGCTCACGGGCATGAAGGTGCTCATCAGGGAAGTCCGCAAGTCCGAGCTGCCCGACCTCCGCCTCCTGGCCCGCGAGATGGGGTGCATGAAGGCCCTTTATCACCCGAACATCGTGGAGCTTTTCCAGGTGGTGGACACTGGGCCGAAGCTACACCTCGTCATGGAGTACGTGCAGGGGGAAGACCTGCAGGACTTTCTGAGCTAGCGTGGGCACCTGGAGGAGAGCGTGGCCTGCCAGCTCTTTCAGTAGATCCTCGTGGCCCTCAGATACTACCATGCCAAGGGCATTGCACACCGGGATGTGAGGCCCCGAGAAAGTTGTGCTGATCTGAGAAGGAAAAGTCAAGCTGGCAGACTTCTGGCTCAGCGTCCAAGGCTTCCCCCAGGCACTAAGCACATGCTGCTGTCACCCAGAACACAGGGCCCCCGAGGTCTACCTTGGCCAGTGGTACAACGGCCCCAAGGTGGACGTGTGGAGCCTGGGCATATTGTGACCGGCATACTGCCCTTCAGGGTGCCAAGCCTCAGGGCGATCAGGGAGCGCGTCCTGGGCGGGAACGTCCACCTGACCTCCTACCTCACAGTCCAGGGCGGGGACCTGCTGGCCAAAATGCTGGCACAGGACCCCTGGAGGCGCCGCCCCCTGGAGAGCATCCAACAGCATGCCTGGGTAGCAGAAAGAGCGAGGGACTCCTGCCCTTCAGCGAGCCATTGCTCAGACCCCAGGACTCAGCCATAATCAAAGCTATGGAGTGCCTGGGCTACCAGAGGCAGGAAATTCGGGAGGCCATTGACGCTAACAAGTACGATGAGGTCATGGCCACCTACCTGATCCTCCGCTCCAGGAAGCAGGAGGGGGAGGAGTACCACAAAGAAGAGGGGGAGGAGCGGCCGAGGCACATCACCTTCCGGGAGCCTGGTGACCCCGATTCCAAGGACTGCCCTCCCACCCCCCACAACCTGAGGTTTCGGGGAATACCCCAAGCCAGTTATCCTGCGAAAGTACCCAGTTGAAAAGAGCGGAAAGGATGCCCCCACCCCACCTCCTGCAGCCTGAGGTTTTGGGGAATACCCGAAGGCCAGGTATCCTGCGAAAGCAGGAAGTCCGAAAGAGGGGAAAGGATGCCACCCCGGGCAACAGGGTCATCTCCGCCAGGCACCTGAGCTGGAGGACGCCCAGGAGCACACCACTGCTGCAGGTCCTAGCGCCCTGCTAGAGGACACCCCAAAGGGCAGACCCTCCGCGCTAGGCCCAGAGCTGGAGGACGCCTGGGGGGACACCAGCACCTCTGTGGTCGGACCACAGCAGGAGGACACCAGGGAGCACAGCAGCACCTCGGTGTCAGTCCTCCAGCTGGAGGACGCTGGGGAGCACGGCAGCACCACTGAGACAGGCCCCCAGCTGGAGAGGGACCAGGAAAGCAGGGCCAACACAATCTGTCCAGCTCCCCAGCCCTCCAGCACCACCCTAAGACCTCCCCCAAGACGTGGCTGGCCTTTCAGTGCAGTGGCCCCTTCAGCCATCATCAGGGCCAGAGATAGGGTATTAGAAATTATCCTGGAATTTTGTTGCTGCTGTGCAGCATTGGAACTGGAGAGCAACAAAGATTGAAAATAGCGCCATACCCGGCAGAAGACCTCCACCCCCAAAGCACAACCACTCAGTGGCCATGGGGAACAGGAGTACACCAGGGAAGGTTGAGGCTCTGGAGAGGCTCAGGGGCTGGGCCCACTCAGTGGGGCCAGGAGTAGCATGAGACTCACAGGACTGCAGCACAGAAGTCTGGGCAGCACAGATGTCCTTGGAGCACAGATGTCCCTGGAGCAGAGCAGGTGAAGGGCCAGGCAGGCAACGAAACTGGTGAAGCACCTGGAGGGGAGCAGAGCGGGTGAGGGGTGGGGTGTGGAGGGGTTGGGGAGAGCTGAGCAGGTACAGGACCAGAAGAGGGGTGTGGGGCTGTGTGGGCAGAGCCTCCAGAGGCCCCAGGGCCAGAGGCGTGGAACCCTGGACCACTCTCCCCCATCTTAGGTACTGCCCCCTTGGTGGGAGAGACCTGCTGCTCACTCCTGGGCACATGGATGGTGCAGAGGATGCAGGAGCTCTTGCAAAAGCTTAGGTCCAGGTAGTAATACGTGCAGATTGCAAGGAGCAGATAGAGAGGCTCTCTAGCTCCCCTTAAGAAAGACTCTGGGACCAGTATATTAGAATCCAAACGGGACTCTCCAAGGTGGGCAGAGGTTATTTACAGAGCAGCCCTAATCCACCATGACCTGCTCAGCTGGAAAATCCGCACATCTTCCTGCTCCACGAAGCCTAGGCTATGATCAATCTCAGTCCCACAGCGAGCACAACTAGGTGTCCAGTGTCCCCTGGACCGAAGCTGCAACTCGTCGTGGAGTACGTGCAGAAGGGATTTTGCAGCTTGGGATTCTGACACAGTGTCAGCCCAGCTGGAATTTCTCCTTTTAAAAATCCTCTCCAGATGGCCACCCACCCTTCCTCCTCCCTGGATTCAAACCCCGCAGTGTGACCTTAGCCAAATTGGAAACATTAATATCACCTCACAGATGCAGGCTTTGGACAACATTCACTGCCAATTAAATCACTGGATACAGGAATGAAAAGCTACAGTGGCTATCTACCTTTTTTCATCATTGTTTAGACGGTGTTCAATTCCCTTCTAAAACTAAGGTTTTGCTAAGTCTGGTAAATGCAAGTGAGGTGAGGTATGTGTGTTTGAAAAAAGAAATGTATGGAAGAGGGATATTCTGAAGGGCCTTAAGATAATGTAAAGCAGGATGGGTAAAATGAAATGGCATTAGAAAGAAAGCAAGCAAAAGAAAGTGTTGAAGGTCTGAGAGAGAGATTTTGGTGAGAAATCGTGTGTACTCAGGTGTCTCCCCCGCCCTCCAACACATTCATGGGCTTGCTCATCTGACCAGCAAAGGCCCCTCTACTGACACTTCGTCAGCCGAAGCTGGGGCCAGGACATCCAAACGTGGACCAGCTCTCCCTTACTGCCATGGATCCTTCCCATAGTAGGCCCAGTGATCATGATCATGCTTTTCTTTGTTTCTACACCCTGTTTGCTCTGCTTTATCCAGAAAAAGCTCTCTGAGATAAGCCTTCACTCTCCCAGACCCGGGAAAGCCATTCCTGTTATTGACAGATGAGCAACAGGGGGTTGCTCTAGGGGTTCTGGGCCAACCTGGGCCAGTCCAGTGACCAGTTGTTTATTTCTCTAAACAAATGAATCCCACAGTAAGATGATGGCAGCCCTGCCTGCGTGCACTTGCGGCAGCTGCTCGTCTCGCTAGACAGGCCTTAAAACCCACACTGGGCCAACCTGTACATGTTAGTTCTCCACATCGGCTCCAGGACCTGCTCATTCACCAGGCTCTCTCCCCTCCATCACCCTCTTGTCTGTTAGATTTCTACTCTCTTTGTCAAAGATCCTCTCATCTCCCTCTCCCAATCCTCAACTCTCCATCCTGCTAGGCCTCACGGGTGTTCCACTCCCTAACGCAGATAACACCCTCTTCTTACTATGGTGGACACCATTACCAGTCGGACAATGGACCTGCCTTTATCTCAAAGATTACTCCACAGGTCTCCTCCCTGGGCATCACCTGGAAACTACACATTCCCTCCCGACCACAACCCTCTGGTAAGGTAGAACGGGTAAATGGTCTGACCAGAGACCACCTAGCCAAACTCTCCACTGAGCCCGCAAATCCTAGGTGGAGCTGCTCCCACTGGCTTTAATGCACCTCCGAGCCACTCTCTGTGGCTCCTTGTTCCAGAGCCCCCTTGAAAGGATGTATGGCAGACCTGTTAAATTTATTGAAAAGTTGCAAAGATAGTACAGTTCTTATTTATTCCACACCATTTCCACTTTGTTAACATCTTACATGAATTTTTTTTGTATTTTTTTTACAGCTAATGAAGCAATATTGACACAATTACCAAACTCTGTGCTTAATTTCATTACTTCTTCCTAATGTACATTTTATGTTCGATAATCCAAATTGCCTCATTCAGTTAGAGCCAGTTCTCTTCGATGTGCCTCTTGCTGACTCTTTCTCTGACTTTGCTTGTTTTTATAACATTGACATTGGTGAGGAGTGATATTTTGGAGAGGTGTTGGGTTCACAGTTGGGGTTCTTGGGTCATGTCCGAGAAAACTTTGACCAGATTCCCCCATTCACATACACAGTGAGTTTCCCCACAAGACAGAGACTTTTAGTCTCTGCCAAAGAGAAGTTTTATTATTTCTTTTTTTTTTTAAAAAAGGGAAAGAGTCAGAACTCTGCTACCCTCCTCCACCCACTGAGTAGGCTCTCTCCGACCAACGGAAAGGAGGGAAAAAAAAAAAAACCAGCAAGAACAAACTACAGATCAAGTGGGAAACTGAGTAGAGAGGAACTATTTCAGGCACCACACCCCACAAATGGGAACTGTGGAGAACGGTGAAGAAATCACCACAGAGGTGATCTAGCGGCTCCGGGAGCCATCAGAGGAAGACAAGGATTCCACGGTGACCTACAAATAGTCTAAGGCCAGCCGAGAACCACTGGGAAAAAGCAAAGGTCAGCAAGGACAGGTCTCTGGTGCCACCTCATGACCAGAACAAAATCACCAACTAACTGATTCCCTGTTGGAACTAAATAAATACAGAGGGAGGGAACTGTAAGGGACAGTGCCCAGCAACACAGCATCAACACTCTGGTGGAGTTTTGGTCTACCAGTGCTAATCCCAGTCTGGTGAACAGTTTCCGACACCCCTAAAGGAGCACTCCAAAGAGATGCTCGCCAACACCAGTGGCACATGTCCCAATGAATAGAACTAAATTGAAAGCAAACAACAGGGAGAAGAAAACATAAATAACCAAGCAAGCCTGCAGGGGAAGGACACACCACAAAAAGAAATACAGTCACCAGAGCTCAGCAATGACATGGAAGAACTTCTCGGCCTATCAGATAGAGAATTAATGCTCATCATGATCAAAAACAAAGAAAACAAAAATGAAAAAAATGATTTGAGACAAATAATCACTGAAGAATGAAATTGAGACCTTAAGAAAGGAAAGAAAAGAAACACAGGAGATTAAAAGATTACTAGAGGAGATAAACAACTCTGGGAAAAGCAATGAAAACAGAATTGGTGAAATGGAAAAATGGATCAGTACTATCTCAGGTACAGAAATAAAAAGAGTCAAAAGAAAAGAGATAGAAGAGCAAATAAAGAAGTATGAAGATACTCTTAGACAATTATCAGACTCCATGAAGAGAGGAAACATAAGAGTTATAGGCATTCCAGAAGGTGAGGAGACAAAGGAACAGAGAAATTATTCAAGGAGACAATTGAAGAAAATTTCCCTAGTATGAAAAAGGAGACGAACATAGACATACAAGAAGCGAGAAGAACTACCAATTACCACAATGAAAAGAAAACTACAGCAAGACACCAAATAGTAAAGCTTGCAAGAGTCCAAGACAAGGAAAAAATAAAACAGGCAAGGGGAAGAAAAAGATAACTTTAAAGGGAAAACCAATCAGGTTACCTTCAGAATTCCCCAAAGAAACATTACGGACAAGAAGAGAATAGAGTAACATATTCAGCAAACTTCAACACAGCAAATGCCAACCAAGAATACTTTACCCTGCAAAGCTCTCCTTCCTCTACAAAGAAAAGATATGGGCCTTCTCAGACAAACAGAAACTCCAGAAATTCATTACAATTAAACCACCACTCCAAAAAAATTCTACAAGTCCTAAAGCCACAACCAACAGAGGAATGAACAAGAAGAACAGAACAAACCAAGGAATAAAATCACAAAAAAAGACAAACAAAATGGCAAATACAGATGCCAACATATCAATATTAACTCTAAATGTAAATGGATTAAACTCATCAATAAAAAGACAGAGTAGCAGGCTGGATTAAAAAAATAAATCCAACCTTTTGCTGTCTCCAGGAAACACATTTTAACCACAAAAGATAAACATAGACTGAAAGTAAAAGGTTGGAAAACAATCCTACAAGCAAATGGACCAAAAAAGAAGGCAGGAACAGCCATACTTATATCAGTTGAAATTGACTTCAAATTAAAAAAGGTAAAAAGATGCATAGACGGACACTAAATTATGATCAAGGGGATAATACATCAGGAAGATATAACACTCATTGAAATGTACTCACCAAATGAAGGGGCACCAAAATATATTAGACAATGATTATCAGTTCTGAAAACAGACATGAAAGAAAATACATATACAATGGGATACTTCAACACCCCACTCTCACCAATGGACAGATCAATGAGACAAAAACAAAGACTATAACCCTAAATAAAGACATAGAACTCATGGACTTGACAGACACTTATAGGACACTGCACCCAAAGAAATCTGAGTACACAATTTTCTCAAGTGTGCATGGAACATTCTCCAGAATTGATCACATACTGGGCCACAAGACAAACATCTACAGATACACAAAGATCAAAATCATTCCAACTATCTTCTCTGATCATAAAGACATCAAGCTAGAAATAAATCATGAAAAGAAAACAAGGAACATTCCCACTTCATGGAGATTGAAATCCATACTATTGGAAGACCACTGGACTAATGAGGGGATCAAAGAAGAAATTAAAAAAATACTTTGAGTTGAACGACAAGGAGGACATCACTTTTCAGAATGTATGGGATGCAGCAAAAGCAGTAATAAGAGGAAAATATATAGCAATCCAGGCTCACATCAAGAAACAAGAAAGAATTCAAAGAAACAACCTAATCTCACATCTTAAAGAGCTAGAAAAAGAACAACAAAAAAACCCTAAAGCCAGTAGAAGAAAGGAAATAATAAAAATCAAAGCAGAAATAAGCAAATTGGAAATTAAAAAAAAATTATCCAAAAGATCAATGAAACCTAAAGTTGGTTCTTTGCAAAAATAAACAAAATAGACAAACCTCTAGCCAGGCTCACAAAGAAAAAATGGGAGAAACACATATAAATATGATTATAAATGAAATAGGAGAAATCTCAACAGACTCAGTAGAAATCAAAAGAGTAATCAGAGATTACAGTGAACACTTACATGCAAACAAATTCAACAACCTAGAAGAGATGGACAAATTCCTTGAATGATATAATCATCCAAAGCTGGACAAAGAAGAAATAGAACAACTAAACAGACCAATTACAAGCAGTGAAATTGAGGCAGTGATCAAAGCACTCCCCCAAAACAAAAACCCAGGCCCAGATGGTTTCACAAATGAATTCCACCAAAAAATAAGCAGTGAATTAGTACCTATCTTACACAAACTCTTTCAAGAAATTGAAAAAGAAGGAATACTACCAAATACGTTCTGCAAAGCCAACATTACAATAATACCAAAACCAAACAAAGACAGCACAAAAAAAGAAAATCCTTGCCAACAGAATCCAACAATACATCAAAGAAATAATACCCCACAATCAAGTGGGATTCATCCCAGGGACACAAGGATGGTTCAACATATGAAAATTGGTAAGTGTAATCCAACACATCAAGAAAAAGAAAAAGAAAACCCATATGATCATATCAATAGATGCTGAGAAAGCATTTGACAAAGTCCAACATCCATTTATGATGAAGGCCCTTGAAATTCTCGGGATAGAAGGAACATACCTTAACATGATAAAAGCCATATACAACAAACAAACTGTCAATATTATTCACAATGGCGAAAAGCTGGAGGCCTTTCCTTTAAGATCAGAAACAAGGCAAGGACGTCCTCTCTCACCACTGCTCTTCAATATAATACTGGAGGTCCTAGCCAGGGCAATAAGACAAGAGAAAGACATACAAGGAATTCAAATAGGGAAAGAAGAAGTAAAACTATCACTATTTGCAGACAATATGATAACATACATAGAGAATCCTAAAAACTCCACAGAAAAACTACTCAAAATAATCAACCAGTTCAGTAAAGTAGCAGGATACAAAATCAACACAGAAGCATCAGTAGCCTTCCTATAAACAATCAATCTGGAGGAGAAATCAAGAACACCATCCCTTTTATAATTGAAACAAAAAAAAATCAAATACTTGGGAATAAACCTAACAAAAGAGGTGAAAGACCTATACAAAGAAAATTATAAAACACTGTTAAAAGAAATTGAAGAGGACACAAAGAAATGGAAAGACAGTCTCTGCTCATGGATTAGAAGAAATAACATTATTAAAATGGCCATCCTCCCAAAAGCAATATAAAGATTCCATGCTATTCCAACAAAAATCTCAATGACATTCTTCAAAGAAATAGAACAAATACTGATGAAATTTATATGGAACCACAAAAAACCTCAAATAGCCAAAGCCCTACTGATGAAAACAAAGGAGAAAGGAGGTATCGCCCTTCCAAACTTCAAGCTATACTACAAAGCCATAATAATTAAAACAGTTTGGTATTGGAACAAAAACAGACACACAGACCAATGGAACCGAATAGAGAGCCCAGAAATAAAGCCATACTTTTATGAACAACTAATCTTTGACAAAGGAGTAAAGAATATGCAATGGAACACGGACAGTTTGTTCAATAAACGGTGCTGGGAAAACTGGACCTCCACATGTAAAAAAATGAAACTAAACACTACCTCTCACTCTGCACAAAAATCAACTCAAAATGGATAAAAGAACTGGACATAAGATCTGAAATCATAAAATATATAGAAGAAAATATAGGTAAAACACTGCAAGACATACATCTCAGAAATATCTTTAAAGACATCACTCAAAGCAGTGATAGTGAAGACAAAGATAAACACCTGGGATTACATCAAACTGAAAAGCTTCTGTACAGCCAAAGAGACATTAACTAAAATAGGGAGACACCCCAGTGATTGGGAAAACATCTTTGCACTCCATTCAACTGATAAGGGACTGATCACAAATTTATACAAAGAACTCACACGGCTCAACAAAAACAAAATAAACAATCCGGTCAAGAAACAGGCAGAAGAACTTAAAAGACATTTCTGCAAAGAGGAAATGCAAATGGCCAACAGGCACATGAAAAAATGTTCAACATCCCTTATAATCAGGGAAATGCAAATCAAAACCACACTGAGATACCACCTTACACCAGTAAGAATGGCACATATCAAAAAAACAAGCAACAACATCTGTTGGCGAGGATGTGGTGAAAAAGGAACCCTCCTACACTGCTGGTGGGAGTGCAAACTGGTCCAACCACTATGGAAAGCTGTCTGGAGTTTCCTCAGTCTACTAAAACTGGAGCTACCATATGACCCCGCAATTCCACTACCAGGGAATCTACACAAAGGAAACAAAAACATTGATTCAAAAGAACACCTGTACACCTATGTTTATTGCAGCACTATTTACAATGGGTAAAACCAGAAACAACCCAAATGCCCAAAAACAGATGACTGGATCAAGAAGATGTGGTATATATATAAAATGGAATATTATTCAGCAATCAAAAAAAGATAAACTCATGCCATTTGCAGCAATGTGGATGGAGCTAGAAGGAATTATGCTCAGTGAAATAAGACAGAAGGAAAAAGAAAAATATAGGATGATTTTACTTATAACAGGAATATAGGGGAGCCTAATAAGACATCAGTGTAAAAAAAATAATAGCAATACAAAGGACAACAAAACAAAAACAGACAATTATAAATCAGAGACATACTGCAGGAGAGGAGAAGGAAGAGGCATCAGAGGGAAGGAGGGAGGTGCACAGGGGACTGTGGTGATGGTGCACAGGTGCCTTGGGGAAGGAAATTCTGTGGAGACTCAAACTGAAGGGATGGGGGGAAGCAGATCAACTGGACACTTACCCATCTCCCATGGACCCTTGGCAGCAGACACTTTGCTAGGTGGCAAGGTGGGATGTGGCAACTGAGGGAGCAGTTGGCTCTGAAAGGTCTGGAGGCTGGAGCTGGCCTCAAAACTCAGCCAGCTGCAGGAGAAGCTGGCAGAGCTGAAGGAGATGGTAAGTCCTGTGCCAGCTGGGAAGGGCTCGGAGGCCTCCGGGAGGAAGGTCCTTAGGCCAGGACATAGGTAGCTCCAACTCAGGGCTGGGGGGCACTGGTGACCCTGCAGTCCTGCCAGGTCCGTGACCACCTGTGCCCAGGGTCTGACATGGAGTGGTGGGTTCCCCGGGACTGCAGGTCACCTGCCCTGCTGGAGGTTGAGCCACTAGGGGAGAGACGAGGAGACGTGGAGACATCCTGGTTCCAGACTTGGCTCCGGGGTTGTGCTTCACTGAACAGGGTTGAGCCTCAGCATCCTTCACTTCAGAGAGCACTGGAAAGCAGTTCTGCTGCAGTTGAAGGAAGGGGCCTGGGCAGGTGGCAAAGTCCCACAGTGCCTGTCCCCTCCCCTTTGTGGGTGCAGATCTGGGAGTTGCCTCAGTGGTCTCCGCTCTGTTGCTCCACCACAAGTCTGTTGAGGCAGTTGCTCCTCAGAACTGCCCTTTTCTGCATGCTTCCTGGGTTATGGGCAGGACCAATCAGGTGGAAGCTATGAGCTGATTGGTGCTAAATGGTCCAGTCAGCCAAGGATGAAAATGGTCCAGGGCCTCCCTGGTGGCCTAGGGGTTAAGTCTCGGCACCCATCATCACTACTGCCTGAGTTTGATCCCTGGCTGGGATCTGACCCACAGGGCACAGCAGACCTCTCCTGCCTTGCCAGCTGCTCCCCTCCCCGGTGTGTTTCAGTCAGTCTGTCTGTTCTGCTCACTCTACACCTCTGGCCAATACCCCAGTTCTTCTGCACAAAAAAAGAAAAATGGTCCATTCAGACTTGATGTTGGGACACCCTGAAGAGTGATATAAGCCAGGGTTAGAGGGAGCTGAGGGGCTCCGTTCCAACCTCCAAAGAAAGAAGGGGAAGACTCTGTTCCTGGCCTCCGAAGAAAGGAGGGCCAGAAGCTGAAAGAAGACAAGCAGCATCCAGTAGCCAACCTCTGTGGGAGGAAGAGAGGATGAAGACCTCTGTCAGAGACTGGGCCTCCAGTCCTGTGTCTGACATCACCGGAAAGCAGCACCAAAGACTCCAGGCCTCGTGTCTGAAAGAGCTGTTTGTTGTTGGTGTTGTCCAGCAACTCACAAAGAAAGTTTTAACACTTTGTGTCTCTGACATCAGCTGGGATCCCAACTGAAAAGGGTAGTCACAGGGCATGAATGGGATGCCAGGATAGGCCACGGTGGCACCCACCTGCCCAGGCTCTAAGACAAGAGAGCTGCCAAAAAGACCCAAAGTCAAAACCAAAGGCTGGAGCAATACAGACCCCATACGATAGGGGCCTACAGGTTAGAGCCAATGGAAGGATAGTGCCCGGTAGGGGACTCATCACTGTGGTTCTCAACCATGTGCACAATTGCAAGAGACTTCAGCCTCTGTAAACAACCACCTTCCAGTTTATTTTACAAACGGGAAACGGAGCTTACTGTAGCCACAAGTGGTGTCTACCTCAGCCAGGTACTGTCCACCAGAAGTACAAGTAGGGTTCCAATCCCCTGTCACCAGGAGTGCTGAGCAGCACTGGTCAGTAGTGATGGTCACTACTGGTCTCCCTGAGGTAGCGTCTAGCAGAGGCAGCTGGGTTCCAGTGACAATTTGGAGGCCAACTGCCACCTGCCCTCACCCCCCGCGTCCTGCAGGTGGAGGAGAAATATCAAGAGGCTCAGGAGCTGCAGCAGCAGCGGGACCACTACCTTAGTCACCTTCAGCAGTACATGGCCGCCTGCCAGAAGCTCGTGGCCGCCTACCAGCAGCTGGCCAACGAGAAGGACGTCCTGCAGAAGCCGGTGCTGCTTAACACCCAGCTTGGCAACTGGATGCAGCACGAAGAAGAGCAGGGCAAGATGGAGGTCGTGTTGGCCAACCAAGAGCTGCTGGAAACACAAGTGGGGCAGTTGGAGTGCCAGACACCCTGTGGCCGCTGGAGCAGGAAGACCTGCGAGCAGCATCCCTTCTCACTCTTTCCTGCCGGCCCCACTGAACCTCCTGGCTCGGACTGGAGAAAGTGAGTGGGACTCCAGCAGAGGAGGGGTTTGCAAGAGTGGAAGCCACCCTTAGGACAACTTGGATCCTTCTCCTTTGGGGACTTGCTGGCGCAGGGTTGCACAGAGAGGAGGGAGCAGAGCTTGCTGGCTTTCAGGGCTGCTTCAGAACCCAGGTGTTCTTTGAGCCCCTCTGGCTGCCCCCCAACAGTAAATGGACTGAGCAGTGAGGAGAAGGAGGAAGAGGAGAACAAGGGTCCCCTGCCAAAGCTAAGCATCCCTGACGACCTAGACAGCCGCGAGGCCATGGTGAGCTCGGCCCCAGAGCCCCTTCCCTGCCCCAAATTCCCCCTCCCACCCTTCTCTTTGGTTTCCCTCCCTTTGATTAAGCTTCCCCCCCACCTCTGCTGGGGACCAGTGGGCAGACACCAACACCATCCTCGAATCTCAGCTGTGCCCATGGAGGCCCTGAGAGGTGTGCCTCCCAGCCCCCTGCCCGACCCTCAGGGACACCCTGCTCCTCTGGCCCACAAATGGCATTTTGTAACTCGGCCTTGGCCAGTGCTGAGGAAGAGCGGAGCAGCTACGCGGGCAGCTCAAGGAGCAAAAGCTGCTCTGCCAGTTCCTGGCTCAGCAGACAGCCCCATGGGACCAGGAGCCTGAGAAGATGGAGGCCCCAGCCCCGCCACCTGGGGGGAGAGTGTGCCTGGGGAGACCCACCAGGCCCTTCAGGGAGCCATGGAGAAACTGCAGGTGAGTGTGTGTAAGGCAGGAAGGAATGGCCACAGGGCAGGTTTTCTGATCCAGCAGACCGGGTAAAGGAGAAGTGAGTCCTGGAAGCCTCAGTGACTTTTGCAGGCTTTTATTGGGATTTACCGGGTACATGGCAGGCAGGGGTGCTGGGTGGGTCAGGAGGCAGACAGGCCTCCCAGCCCCCAGCAAGTCTTCACTCTTTCTGGGCTCTCCGGTGTTCTCTGGTGGTCTCTGCTGCTCTGCTCTCTCGGTTCTGCTTCTGCTTCTCTGCTGCTGCTGGCGTCCCCGTGACGCTGCCATTAAAAGCCCAGTCTTGGGCCTCCCCAGTGGCACAGCGGTTGAGCACTGGGTTGTGAAGCTGCCCGCAGCCTCCACCGCCGGTTCGATCCACAGCTACTCCCAGGCCACCAGAGGAGGGTCCCGCATGGCGCACAGACCTCTCCTGCCGCCCGCTGCTCCCCTCAGCAGTGTACTTCGGTCCTTCTGCCTGCTCTGCTCCCCGCTCTGGCTCTGGTGAATTCTCTCACCCTCCCACGCTTCTGACTGTACCCAGTGTTTGTATGAATAAATAAATAAATCTTTAAAAGAGAGAGAGAGACTGACTTCACAAAGTTCATTTAAAAAATAAATAAATAAATAAAAGCCCAGTCTTAGCCCAGGTGAATCCCATCTACCTATACCCACACCCTACTCCAGGTGCCCGCATCAGGCATGCCTTCGGGACCACAGGGTTCCGTCATCCATCCTAATGGCGGGAGGGCAGAAAAGCCTGATATTTTTACCTGCCAGACAGTCTATACGAGTTATATACACGTTTCTCTTGACGAATATGAACACTGCAGCCATGGCCCACAAAAGCAAATGAAATATATCACAATGAAATATAACAGAACACAAATAAGTCCAGGCAGGGCACCGACCTAGGAGCAAAAGACTATTGGCACCAGTACGTGATCCACCACTTCAGCTGCCGAAGGCACTGCTCATGCGAGAGAGGGAACCACTCAGGCATCTGCCGTCACTGGCCAGGAGCCCTCAGGCCTCCCGGCCCCCTCCAGCTGGGGTCTCGGCCACAAGCCACACACCGCATCCACCCCCAGGATGCACTCACTCTTGGGTTGGCGATTCTGTACTCTTTGGGGGTAATCGCCAACCCTCGGGGTTTCTGTCTGCAGTCACTCCAACACTCGGCTTTCATAGCCACCAATGCGACACGCAGGCCCCTGCACTCAGGCCAGCCCACTGCACAAGCACATGGGTCGGGGATCCGTGGATGCAAGTGCCACATGCGGCCTCTCTTGGGACCCTCTTTGGCTGTGGGCTCCACCACAAGCCACGTTCCCTGCCCGTCCCCCAAAGATGGGCTCCTCAGCTCCTCACCCTCACTCAGCAATGAACAGGGCAACACCCACAGGTGATTTTAAGAGACTCACTGGCCTTCTTTAGCTTACACAGTGCTTAACAGCCACTCAGGGCTTCCCGAACTTAGCACCAGCTTTTTGCCTTCTCAGTTGGCTTTTTCTCCTCTGCCTGGCTGCTGGGCAATACACTGGCTGCTTTTGGCCACCAAGGCCCACTGGCCACCCCCAGATTCCCATCTCCGGGGGTGTACAATCCCATCCTCCCCCAGGGCCCCCAAAACATATCAAACTTGCCAAGGTCCTCCGCCTTCTGGCGGGATTGTTAGTCCATTAGTTCAAGTTCATCGGCTTTTCCCTTTGTCCACACTGGGGAGCTCTGAATCGTGGTCCTTTCTTCCCTGACGATTCTTGCTGCCTTGGGGATCACTGGGTAGTCCTCTCGGGCGTCTCCTCCTCCAGGCGAGGTCTCATCCCGCAGCTTCCGGACCTTTTCCATCCCCTGTGCCGCCATGACACGTCCAGCGCTGTCACAGGAAAACACAGTCTGCTGCTCCTCAGTCCCTCCCGGTCTTCGGAGGGCTCCATACCGTCTGCATGGAGCACCTTGCCGACTTACGCCAATTGTAAGGCAGAAAGGAATGGACACGGGGCAGGTTTTCTGATCCAGCAGACCGGGTCCAGGAGAATAGAGTCCTGGAAGCCTCAGTGAATTTTGCAGGCTTTTATTGGGATTTACCAGGTACATGGCAAGTAAGGGTGCTGGGGGGCCAGGAGGCTGACAGGCCTCCCAGCCCCCAGCAAGTCTTCACTCTTTCTGGGCTCTCCGGTGTTCTCTGGTGTTCTCTGGTGGTCTCTGCTGCTCTGCTGTCTCGGTTCTGCTTCTGCTTCTCTGCTTCTGCTGGCGTCCCCATGACGCCACCCTTAAAAGCCCATCTTAGCCCAGGTGAATCCCATCTACATATGCCCACACACTACTCCAGGTGCCCGCATCAGGCATGCATTCAGACCGCAGGGTTCCGTCTTCTATGCAAATGGCGGGAGGGCAGAAAAGCCTGATAGTTTTTTCTTACCCTACAGTGTGGTTCTCCGGAGGGCTGGGCGGGCTGGGTGCTGGGCAGGCCGGCACTGCTGAGCCCCTGAGCCCACTGTCTGGCTGCAGGGTCACTTTACCAAGCTCATTCAGGAGAAAGTGGACTTACAGGACTGGATGGAGGAGCTGAAGCATCGATGTATCTAGATGTCTGGAGAGACTGACACCATCGGTTAGTGGGGAGGCCTGTGCCCCGCAGCTGGGGTGTTATGCAGAGGCTGGGGAGACCCCAGCAGCTGAGCTGTTTACACACCCTCCCCCTAGGACAATACATCGCTCTCTACCAGACCCAGAAAGCAGTGATGAGGAAGGAGCACCGAGAGAAGGAGGAGTCCATAAGCCAGCTGGCCCAGAGCAAAGAGGAGATGAAGGTAGTCAGAGCTCTGGCTCCATGGTGGTGCAGCTGGGCGTGGGGCGGGCTTCTGAGCATCTCTGCTTCCAGGTGAAGCTGTTAGAGCTGCAAGAACTGGTTTTGTGGCTGGTGGAGGTGCACAACGAATGGCGGGTGAAGCTCTGAGCCCCTGCCCAGAACCCTGCTGCTGAGCCCACTAGCACATGCCTAGCCCCCAAGGAGCTTGGCGCTGCCAGCGGCCAAGGTGAGGAAAGCCCCGCACGGGCATCTAGGCAGGAGGAGCACACTGCGCCAGGCACACAGCATCCTGTCTCTGTCTCTCTAAAGCACGGAGTGAGGTGAGCCTCGTCCACGACGTGCAGCCAACCCAGGGCAAGGCCCAGCTGGGCCTGACTCCCCTCGAGAACACCTCTGTGCAGCAGATCATTCAGCTGCTTCAAGAAATGCAGAACCCCCAGGAAGTCATCACCATTGGAAACAGCCCGTGTATTCCCTTCTTCTACCAGGCTGATGACAACAAGGTGAAGATAATGGTGGTCTAGGCAACCGGCATGGGGCCGGGGGCTCTGCCCCCACCTGGCCCTCACCAACCCATCCCTGTTCCCCAAGCTTTCCCCCCCGTCCTTTGGCTCTCCTTCCCAGTCGTCCTTATATGCCTCGGCTTAAAAAAGGGGTACAACAACTCCCCTATCTAATAGGGGGAAACAGGTGCAGACCCTAGCCTCTTAGGTCAGGGCTGTGTCTTAATCTCTGGGCTAATCATACTTCCAGAGACAAGGAGCTAGAAACATCCAACTTGTTATTTAGGGGGCTCCCTTCTACAACATAGGGGCTCCTTGATGACCAATTGAATCCTTACCAGGCCTTCCTGCAGAGGGCCTAGGTTGTATCAGGCAATTTGGAGCCACGTGCCCCCACCACGCTACCCCAACCATGTGGAATGGGGCAGCATTTTGAAGGCCCGGCATGGGGGCTAAGTCCAGACAGAGATACCAGCTGGGGCAGGTGGGAACCTACACCTGTCTAGAGTGTAGCCAAGAGATAGCAGTGAGACCCCCCAGATCCACAAAGGGGTGGCCTCCCCTGCTCCCTTTTGAAATTTCCCCACGGGCCTTTGCACCCAATTTTTTTTTTTTTATTTTTTGTTGGACTCAATAATTGTTTTGATTTTTCTTTATTTTTTTCTTTTTACTTTTTGTTGCACCCAATTATTTTGGAGGTGATCCCTAACTGCAGAGGGGAGGCCTCTCCTACTACCTAGCAAAAGTCCCCATGGGAATGTGTGCCCGATTATTTTGTAGGCACCCACCTGTTAAGGGGGGGCTCTGCTCACTACACAAGTCTTGCGGCTTGAGGTTACCCTGTCCCCCTCACAAAAGTCCTGCGGGCATGAGGGCACCACAATCCTCAAAGGGGTGTCCTCCCCTGTCCCCACTCACAAAAGGCCCGCGGGCATGAGGCCACCCCAATGTGCAAAGTGGTGGCCTCCTCCTTCCCCCCTCACAAAAGGCCCATGGGCATGAGGCCACCCCAATCCACAGAGGAGTGGCCTCTCCCATCCCGCCCCTCACAAAAGACCCGCGGGCATGAGGACAACCCAATTCTCAAAGGGGTGGCTTACCCTGTCCCCCCTCCCAAAAGACCCATGGGCATGAGGCCACCCCAATGCACAAAGGGGTGGCTTCCCCCCATGCCCCCTCACAAAAGTCCCGCAGGCATGAGGCCTCCCCGACCCGCAAAAGGGTGGCCTCCCCTTCCCTCCTCTCAAATGTCCTGCAGGTATGAAGCCACCGCAGTCCACAAGGGGGTGGCCTCCACTTGCTGTCTTTACAAAAGTCCCGTGGGCCTCTGTGCCTGATTATCTTGGAGGCCACCCCGGATTTGCACAGAGGTGGCCTTCACTGCTTCTTTAATAAAAAGTCCCCATAGAGGGGATGCATGGCTTACTCAGGCAATTTGGGGGTACACACTCCCCCAACCCTGTGGAAAATTGGGCTTGGCCAGAAGCTGGGCCGGGGTGGCTGGTGGAGGCCAGGCGGAAGATGCATGGGCGCCCCGCGGTGTACATACTGTGCTGGGACATGTGTACATGGGGCTGAGACAGCCCCTGTATCACAGCGGAGGCTGCGGTGGCCCCTGGGAGAGGAGGTTTCTGTGAATCAGATGACATCGAGGAAACTTATTTATAGATCGCCCAGGACAGAGGAAGGAGGCAAGGCCAGGGAGTGGTTCCTGGTGTTTCACTTTTGTTTCTGAATAAACCGAACTCACCACGTGGTCGGGCCCTGGGATCTGGGCTCAGGGGCTGCGCTGGGTGTGGGTCCTGCCAGCAGAGGGCAGGCTTCGGGGTGCGAGGTGCACACTGGGGCTGCCTGTCAGGGCATCCAACCCCGCTCAGCTCTCAGGCCCTACAGGTGCCACCCACTGCGTGCCACCCCGGGAGGGCCAGCTCCTGCTCTGATGACCAAGACTGGGAAACCTGGTCTACTTTTATGGGAGGAAAGCAGGGTGCCAGCACCCCAGAGTACTGGCTTCCAGCCTAGGCATTTCTCCTCTCACCCTGTTCCTCTGGGGCCCCCACCAGGCTCCATGAGTCCTCCAGGCTGGCACTCTACCCCTGGTGGCCACAGCAGGGTTCAGATGAAGACCAGCTAACATCCAGATGCTTTCCAGGGCAGCCCGGGAAGGACTGGGGCATCCCAGGCACCCCTGCGCCCCCATGCTTAAATCTTCCCCTCCTCCTGAACGCCACAGAACACAACCAGCACACAACACGTTGCTCCCCATTGTTCAGAAGTGGGTTTCATTCTCAGCCAAGAGACAGCAGGACTGGTCGCGGCCAGAAGCACACAGCTGCCGGGACAGCACCCCCATGCTCGGGGAAGGGGCAGGAAGGTGGCAGGGGTGCTGAATGGGCACAGGCCAGGAATGGCAGGGAGGCTCGTCGGAGGTGGCACGTGTTGGCGGGAGCAGCTGGGGTGACAGTGTTTGCTTGTAGTTGGGCCACAAGACTCAGAAGGACAGCACAGCACGGCGGTTCCCAACACTAGAGATGTGCACGTTAATGTGTGTGTGTGTGTGTGTGTGTGTGTGTGTGTATATAGACATGCATAGAGCAGGGCAGGAGCAATACCACAGCGGGGGCACAAGTGTCACCGAGGTCACGCCTGGGGTGTCAGCTCACCACCACAACAGACTAAAGTCACAGATGAAGGGGGAGGCTTGGGGGCTGGGGGCCAAGTCACAGAACAGCCACCCAGGCAGGCCTGGGAAGAGAGGTGTCCCAGGAAGAGGAGGGGTCTGGTTAGAGGCCGAAGGGGGCCCTGGGGCTCTCAGGTTGGATGGACTTGCCTGACCCGATCAGCTGGCAGCTGGAGAGAAGCAGAGAGAAAACGGGGGAGGGCAGAGAAGGGGGAGAGCTGGGAAGGCAGGTGCAGCCTGGGCTGCAGCGCTGGGGGGGAGGTGGGGAGGGAAGACAAAGCAGGGGAGGGTGTGGGCAGGGGTTCTGGATGAGAGGGGAGGGGTTAAAGGGAGGGGGGATGCAGGAGCAGGAGCTGGAGCCTCTCCTGTGGCAGCCCCTGCCACTGTGTCAGCCTCTGTTGCTGGACGCCCGTAAACTTATTGGAAAGAGGGAGGCTTTCACTCAGACATAAGTCAGAGTATATAAGACCCCCTTCCCCTGTGCGCTGGACTGGACAGTCAATGACGGGGAAGATCGGGGGCAGACTAAAGAAGGCACTGGCCAGCCGCATGTCTGCGACTCCTGACGACCTAAGACAGGCGCAGTCCCCGAGGGGATTCAGCATAATAAACTTTGGCGTTCACGTTAAGCAGAAAAGACCCCCTCTGATGTTGCAGGAAAGGATCGCTGTGCATCGGCACCATAAGCAACCAACAAACACTGCCTGAAAACACTGAGACACACACCGTTAATCTTTACCTTACAATTCAATAGCCCTGGGCTGCACTGCCCTGCTGTGTGCTTTAAACTGTTTAGCTGCTTTTAGAACATGCTTAAATATATGACTAAGAAAAAGTAATCATTGTGATTTTATAGTAAATGCTAATAACAAATAACAGTATGTGGTAATTAAAAACTAATGTTATGATAAATACATGAAACATGATCATAATAAAAATCATGTAGGTCATATTTAAGTTAAGGTTAGGATAACAAAGACCTCCTCTGAGTAAATTACAGTAAGTGCTTGATTCATCGATAATTGTACTTAAATGGAATTTAGGTGAAAAACAATATGTAATAATTCTTGCTATGTTTCACTGCATATCTGATGTATGATTTACCACAAACTGTGAAAAATAATCTTAGGTAATTGTCACAGAAATGTATAAAAAGAGAAGGTTGATTTTAATAACTCGCACTCAGATTTTCACTCTCCCTTGAGTGTGTCTGTGTCATTCTTTCTTGTCCCTCGCCCTAATTCCTTCGACCACCTCGTGCTTGTTCTCGCTCATTCCCTGAGAGTGCCTCGATTTACCCACCGCTGCTGGGCTGGTCCACAGCATCTATCGAAAAAAAAAGCATTTGCCAGATCGGCTACAAAATGGTACATTCCCAGCTCGTGGCTCAGACGATCCATCAAATCTGCCACTGAAGGCACTGCAGCATGCAAGGGGGGAACTACCTTATTCAATTCACGATAATCTACTGTCATGCGCCAAGAGCCATCGGGCTTCTTCACTGGCCACACTGGTGAATTGTCAGGGCTGTGGGCAGTACGCACAATGCCCGCTTTCTCCAGTTCTGATATTGTGCCTGTAATTTCTTTGTAGCCTCCGGGCAACCGATATTGCTTGGTATTAGTCACTCGCCTAGGGACTGACAGTTGTAGGGGCGGATGCTTAGCGTGTCCTCTCACCACTGCCTTTACCACACGCACTCTAAGGCAAAACTCTCCAGCTGTGCTCTCTAGCCATAAGCCACATAGTACATCCACCCCCAGGATGTACTCCAGGATGGGCGATACATGTACTTTATACTCTTTCGGGGGTAATCGCCCAATCCCCAGAGATAGTTTTACTGCTGTCACCTTGACACTCTGGCCTCCATAGCCATCAATACAACAAGTAGACCCGTGAAATCTTTCTGGATTTCCATAGAGCACAGAACATTCTGCTCCTGTGTCTACTAGAGCTAAAACCCTTTGTACGTTAGTCGGGGACCAGTGGATGGCAAGTTCCACATGTGGCCTCCGGTCCCCGCCCGTCCCCTGTGGACGGGTTCCTTGGCCCTCACCCTATTCAAAGGATATCAGGCCATCACCCGAGGACGGGGCTGGCAGCAAGTGGTCTTCCAGGCGCAGGGCGCACGCCTGAGGCCTGGGGCTTCCAGGCTCCCCCTGAGCAGCAGTCCTTCTCATGGGTGTGAACCTCTGGTCTTCTCGCAGCTGCTGCCATAATTCTAATAAATATGCATTGGGCTGTGCGTGTATTTTAGTGCCATCTACCCCTGCTCTTATTAAATCCATCCACATTTGGTTACAGGTGACTTTTATAGGTTCTGTGATGCCAAGAGTCTTCCTTGCCCTCCTTGGCATTCCTTTTGATCTTTCAGAAACTACCCGTATTCCTTTCTGAGAGCGCCGGCTCTCAACTTCTCCCAAGCTGGCTATCATTGTGGTGACGTCATGTATCTGACGTCCCACATAGGGTGCTAGAACTGCCATGAGGGATCCAAAAGTAGATGAGGGGGCATTCTTTAATACCAAGTCTCTCATTCCTGCTGTGAAATGCTCGTTGTCAGGACCACGCGTATTCACATTAAACATGGCCTGCCGCATCCCCAATTCCCGAAGTACCTCAACCAGCTCGGCGTACGTCTGCAGCAGTGGGCTTACTGTCTCCAGCACGTCTCCCGCATCAGCCCAGACTGTCCGTATGGCAGCCATTATCCACTCCAGGAGGGTGTGGTCGCCCTGGCCATACCGCTGGCTGTTCTGCAGCCTCTGTCGCAAGGATGGGTGTGAAGTCACGGAGGCCAGTCTCTCCATCTCTTGAGCTGTGCAAATAATCCCATCCAGCCCCAGGTCCCATAAACGCAGCAGCCAGGCTGCCAAGGGTTCCCCTGGTTTCTGGCGGAACTGTTTGCCCAAGTCCACCAGTTCCGCCTGGGTGTATGGTCGATAGGTAGTAAATTCCGTCATCTGTGGTGGTCCTGCAGCCAGACCCCCTGGGGCCATGGGTCACTGCCGCTTCATTTTCTGAGTCACCACCGGACGGGCCCGGAGCATGAGACCAGCCTCCTCCTCCTCGCCAGAGGAGTCCGGCATCTCCGGGGTCGCGGGTTGGTTTGCCACCGCCGGTTGGTACTCAGGCAAAGGTTGAGCCTCCCTCTCCTCCTCTCCTGAGCAGGGGTCTGGCATCTCTGGAGTCGCAGGCTGGTTTGCCACCACCGGCTGCAATTCGGGCAAAGGGCCAGCCTCCCTCTCCTTCCTTCCTGAGACGGAGTCTGGCATCTCCGGAGGGGTGGGTCGGTTTCTCTGAACTTCTTCCTCCAGAATCCTCAAATGTTGTTGCTGTATCCGCATCTCTTCTCGCATCTCATCCAGTACTTGCTGGACTCTAGATTGCTCTTTCCGCCTGGACTCAAGCAGAGCTGTGAGAAACACCCATCCCACGGCTCGTGCCGCCTCGCGGGCACTGCATGCATTCAGGGTTTCTTCTATTTCATACAGGGCCTGTTCCAACTGCCCCGCCGATCCATCTACCTCTGGCCATTCCTGGGGAGGTGCCCACTGGGCG